>NC_080100.1:11649772-11952803 GCF_950005125.1 Chionomys nivalis | reverse complement strand
ATAGGATGTCACACATGTGAGGAGATTCGTGCATTGTGTCTGCATGATTCAACACGAAAGCAGTCTAATCGTGACAAAACCATCAAGCAAACCATAAATAAGCATGAAAGCAGTCTAATCATGACAAAACCATCAAGCAAACCAGAAAGGAACAGTCCATACGATGCCTGAGAAAATAACGGAGAGCTAGAAAGACTGGGAAAAGTGTCACCAACCAGAGGAGTCCACGGAGACGTGATATTGTGCAACATGAAAGCCCAGTGGGGACCCAGCACACTAAAAGGAAAATGGAGAAGAGCTGATGGACTTCAGCATAGCCTCGAGTTCCACTGTCAATGTGTGGCACTGGCAGTTACTAGGTTGTGTGTGCAAGATGCCAAGAAGAAAGGAAGTAGAAAAATAGATGGGGAAATGCAGGGACATTCTCTACCATCTTAGAAACTTTTCTTTAAACCCCAAAATATTCCATTACAATATTTAATAAGTTAACTATGGACCCACATTTAAAAATCTATATGTAGTATAAGAGTCTAAAGTCAATACCTCAGCTATGAACCAAAATAGTAACAATGTATGCTTACTGATTTCCTTTGTTAAGACATGAATGTTAAAGGACCAAGGGACTTGTCAGGCATGGAGACTGCCCTTAAAAACCCAAGTTCTTACTCTTGAGATAATGTAAAAGACATCTACCCCACAGCAGTGTCACGGTCCTGAACTAAAGGGAACTGCTAAGTACTTTTAAAATGTTGTTCCTAAGAGACCCTTATTGACAGTCAGCTTCAGGAATAGGAAACAGAGAGAGAGACAGAGACAGAGAGAGACAGAGAAACAGAGAGAGAGAGACAGAGATAGGAAGAAAGAAAGTGGGAAGAGGGAGCTGGAGAGATGGCTCAGGGGTTAAGAGCACTAGCTGTTCTTCCAAAGGTCCTGAGTTCAATTCCCAGCAACTACACAGTAGTCTACAACAATCTATAATGAGATCTGGTGCCTTCTTAGGCAGGACACTGTGTACATAATAATAATAAATAAATAAGTCATTTTTTAAAAAAAAAGAGAGAGAGGAAGGAGACACAAAAATTTTTTCTTGAATCTCTACTACTAGCTTTTCCCACAGTTATTTACAAATGAAACTCTGATTGTTTGAAACCAAAGAGCCATTTTGTTTACATGTATATGAAGAATGCAAGTGAAAAGAATATCTATCTTGGCTCATGGAACTTAAAAAAATCAGATATCCACTACATAGTCACAGCATCACAAACAAAGGGTCTACTGCAGACAAAGGGCTGGAAGGAATAGGTGGTATTTGTAGAAATACAGAGGGGCTGAGGGAGGCTTTCTATGATGAATCGGCTTATGTCCTATACCATGTAGAAAAACGCTGAGAAAGATAAATCTCAGAAGTCAGTGCGGGTGAAGAGGTGGCAAGATCCAGTAGCCCCACCTGTATTTTGCTAACAAGACTCCGAGTGACCAGATAATGATCATATGTAGACATAAATGTAAAAAGATAAATAACTTGACTGAACTCTGCCTTCTCCCAGAATGGACTAACAGGATCATTGGCCCCAACACTTCCGTTCAGGTATAGGACCTTCCCAACCTTGTCAGTGTAGATGGATGCACAGCAGGCCTCTGACCAAGCCAGGCCAGGATTAAAATAGTTCTCCAGGGCCTTCCTAATTGGAACAAAAATCTACATTGCTGGGTAAGTGACCTGAAAGTTTGGAGGGGGATGTTCCCCAACAGTGGATAGGTGAGCTGACCGGTTACAGAAAGATATTAGATTGACTGCTGAGCCTTGGAAAGAAAGAGAATCAAAACACCTTGGTGGCACCTGAATCTAGCCATCAGGGTGTCCGGAGTCTTTTACTGTTCAATAAGCCATAACAGTTTGCTTCTAGTGGGTTTCTCCACCATCTTTCTACACTTGCTAACGTCACTTGCAAACAAATAAGTCCTGATAAGAGTTTCTTATCACTAATGAGCATAAATTTTTTCCTATTAATTACCCACATAGTATTTTCCCCTAAGAAAATAATCAAATCCTTAAAAATGCTATGTCCATTAAAAACAAAAAACAAAAAACAAGCTTTTCAACACTTGCCTCATTTGTACCAAGAGAAACACAGGAAAAGACTTAGCCAGCCATAAGGGAATTGTAAACAAACAATGTCACTTTCACAACCCATCCATTAAGAATGTGGTGCATCCTTTTAACGCGGTGCACATTAACCTTACCTCTAACGTTTCTGCTATTATAAATCTATGTGATATTTATAATATTAGGATCTTTAAAATAAAGATATATTATAAGTTTATGGCTACAACTATTGCAAAAAAAAACTGGGCACTAAAGAAAAATAATCCTCTTGATGGAAATAAAGCAAAATTACAGTGTGAATAACACATGCTAAAGATTCTGACCCTGCTGTGCATGTTCATGGTGAGCAATCACTGAGCAATTCGTAGTTATCAGTTACATCAGTGGCTAATACAACCCTTTCTGTCGTTTACCCCTCACAAGGACAGGAAGTTGAAGGGTGGGTTTGGCAGACTATGTTAAAAGTACTGTGTTCTGGTATCTGAGGTTCTTAACCACCACGTACAGATGTAAATCATTCCATACTCGTGCCTGTCAGTTAACCTATCTGGGCTTTACAGAACCAAGATGCAAATGGAGGTCATCACAGGCCAAGGTTCGCTCCATCCAGCGCATTACTCTTTCCTGAGCAAGGAGTTAACCACCCAGGATAACTCTTCTAATCATGCTAGTGGGGTCATTGCACGGTCTCTAGTTTCACTCTCAGAAGTTCTTCAACAGAAGCAGAAATCCAACATCTTGAGCTTTCTCTTGCTGTGAGCCTGGGTAAATGAACCAAATCCCTTTGCTCACCAATTATTAATCAGCTACAAGTTATCAAAGAATGATTAAGAACACTTGCTACTAATGCAATATGCTCATCGTTGTGCTATAAAGGACAGAGAAAAGAAAAAGCAAACCATGAATCTCCACTCAGCAGTAAATGCCTGTGACTTCACTCCCCCAGACAGATAATGAAGGAAAACACTAGCGATCCTGGAAGGAGAGTCAAGTTACTGCTCTAGAGTTAATAAGGCAGCTATTACAAGTTAATTGAATATCAATTGATTATACAAAGAAGCGTTTATTGAATCTTTATAGGGTGTGAAGATTGATTAAATCGGGAAAGTAAGTAGCTACCCCGGTATCAGGTTTAACTGTGCCTTTAAAGCCAGCATTTATACCCATGACCTGGTTACCTGGTTAGTGTGTAATACATAGTGACTACTCTGTGTCACGCTACCCATGACCTGGTTACCCAGTTAGTATATAATACATAGTGACTACCGTGTGTACACACTACCAATGATCTGGTTACCTGGTTAGTGTATAATACATAGTGACTACCCTGTGTACATGCTAGTGATCCAGGAAGGAAAATGTCAGGACAGTTTCCTTGCTGGTTTGAACCCACTTTGTACCATCCTCTAACATCCCCATCGTGGGTTCAATATTTCACAGCATCCATATGACATCCTGCCTTTAGCTCCGCTGACAGTCCTACACATCCAAAGCAGAGATGCAGACCTCACAATAAGATGGTGTATGCCGAAAAATGAAAGAAAAAAATCAAAATTCTCCTCATCTATGTCCACTATACTAAGGCATTAAACTGGAGAAGAAAAAAAAAGAGGCCATATATGAACAATAGCCAATAAGAAAAATACATGCTAGAATACCTAATTGTGTTCATATCAAACAGTTTTAATTTCTATATCAAATATGCTCCACATGGTGGGCTTCTGTTGGTCTGCAACACAGACAGTGGGACTGTGCATTGCTCTAGGCATTGCTAACACACAGGACAGCTCAGCATAGTACTAGGCCTGAGACAGTAGAGACGTCTTTACTCCTGGATCCAGACATGCCGAAAGCTAAAATACTTCTTAAAGCATCCCTTGTGGTCTCACATGAACTTAGACTCATTTCTGGAATCTATAAATAAAATATTCTACACGTCTAATCTTATGACACTTAAACAAAAAGGGTCAAAACAAACAAAAATGTAAACCACAAAGAAAACAAAAGTCAATAGCAAGAATAGAAAAGAAAGGCAACATTCCCTTATGACACACATTCTTTCTTTAACAATGAAAAAAATATAAAAGCTGTTATCTCAACACTAAATGTAAATAAATTGTGATGACAGTATACAAACGGTATCACAAGGGTTTAAATAGCAAATTTAAAGAACTTTTGGATAACACATTTTTACACAACGAAATTCAATCTTATATCATCACATTGTGACTCTAACAATAACAATAATGATAATGTATCCACTCAAAAATAAAAGAATAAATGATTATCCCTTAACCCTGCCTAAAATTTAAAACTTTGGTATAAGAAACAACCACTTTCATTTATTACACTTTAGAGACACCCTTAAAGGGGAATTGTGGTTAGACTGAAGTTCAGCATCCCTAAATGCCAGACCAGAAGAGACCTTGAAGCTGCTAGAGGAAAAGAAAGGAGAACATCTTCAAGATCCACACCTAGGAACTGAAGAGGCCTCGGATTGCTAAGGAAATAAGCCCAAATACTGGCAAATAGACTCAGATGAAATTTCAAGGCCTGGACAGCAAAGGATAAAAAAAACTCACCTAGGCAAAGGGAAACCTACAAAATGAGAGAAGGCTTTACCATCTGCACATCTGCTGGAGGATTAATATCTAGAATTTACAGAGAACTTAAAAGTTTCAATAACAAGATAACAACCCAATCAATAAATGGGCCAATGGAATGAACAGACAGGTCTCAAAAGAATGAAAGTGATGGGCAATTTGCATATGAGAAAATATTGCACATCTTTAGCTATCATGAAATATAAATCAAAGCTACACTGAGAGCCTGTCTCACCCCCACTTATTAGGAAGAATGGCATCAAGAAAACAAACCGCAGGTAAGGGTGTGGGGAAGGAGGATCCATAAGCATTGCTGTTGGGAATGTCAATTGATGCAGCCACAATGGAAATCAGTATAAAAGTTTCTCCAGCAAGTAAAGCAGAATGACCTCGTGACCCAGCTATGCCACTCCTGGGGGGCATACACCAATGAACCTAAGTCAGTATACTACAGGGACACTGAACATCCATGTTTCTTGTGGCACAATTCATAGGAGCCTAGGTTCAGAGCCGTGATTTACAGCTTTCTGTAGGTGTTCATCAACAGGCAAATGAATAAAGAAAGTGCGCTGTCCACCCACAATGGAGTGTCATTCAACAGCAAAGAAGGATACTTGCATGAAAGCAAAAACCAAGTCTCCCTAATAACTGGCTAAGAACGTGTGCATGGGTGGAATAGAATATTATGTCTGTGGTGATAAGTTGCAGGGTTCAAGAAGATGGTTTCTATCTCCATGGAGAATGAGACAAGGTCGTATGGTGGAAGCTACACTGTGGTTGGCTTAGGGACAAGAGGAAGAAATTTTTGAAAATTCTAGTCTACTCAATTGTGTGATTTTTTTTCTACCAACTTTTAGCTGCCAAATATCAGCTTAGGAAAGGTGACAAAAGATTTGTGCCAGTTTCAGAGTAGGAAAAAGTTTTCATCCACGTGTGAGTGCAGCCAAGAAATGATAGTGTCAATTAGACTCGTGTATATTCCTTTCTGCCGGATTCTTCAAACCCACCCTACCCAGCGGGTCTCTTTCTACAGATAGGGCCAACAAATGAAATAGCTTGGCATGTGAGCTTTTGATCGGCTCTCCTGGACCTGCGGTGCATACTAATAAGCTTCCTTTATTCCTCTCTGCACCCTCTCCACGGTTGCACAGTGGGCACAACTCTCCATGACTTCAAAGTGGACCTGCTACACGGAACAGACCCAGGGGCTCTGCCTGCACATCACAGAAATATGGATGATAATGACCTCCTAAACACCACTGGATATTCCCAGCTACACGTGGTTGTTCAGGGGTTAGAGAGATGGATCGGCCTTTAATAGTGTAGACTGTTCTTGCAGAGGACTGTTTTAGTTCCCAGCACTCCTACTGGGTAGCTCACAACCTCCTGTAACCCTGGCTCCACAGGATATGACATCCTTTTCTGGCCATACTTTTACAGAGACAAACACACATACAGAATTTTTTAAATATATTGAAGAGCTGGCTCAGCAGTTGAGAGCACTGACTGCCCTTCCAGAGAACAAGGGTTTGGTTTCCAACATTTACATGGCATTTCACAACCATCTGTAACTCCAGTTCTGAGGGATCTGACACCTTCTCCTGGCCTCTTTGAATACCAGGCAGGTATGTGTTGCAAAAGCATACATGCAGACATAACACATTTAAAAAATATAGATCTTCAGCAGTGGTTTAAACCCAACTAATTGTTAAGGTAAGAAACATAACACAATATTATAGGATCTAGTACACCTTGAAAACAGAGAGAAATTGGCTGGTAGCTGATTAATTAGTTAAGTCGGAAGTCACAGAAATAAGAAGCCATGATAATAGAGAGCAATTACAGCTGTGTACCCTGTCATATGCACATGCTCACAAGGTTGGCCTGCTCTTACATTCAAGGCTGGCTCTCTTGAAAGGCCTGCCCACAGAGAAGCTTGTCAGTCTCAAGCAAACTAAATTGTCATCTTAATTTACATGTGATGGGCTAACTTAGCTCCCTTGTCAACCTGACAATACACTCTGGGGTACGCCTCTAGGAGAGTTTCTAGAGAGTACCAACAGGAGAGGAAAGACCTTTCCTGGATGTGGGTGGCACTGTCCTGTGCTGGAACTTGAAAGGAATAAAAGAAGAGAAGAAAGCCATCAGGACACTGGCATCCTACTTCTCGGCTTCTTAGCACACTGTGATGTGAGCTGCTGGGCAGTGGACACGTCTCTCTAGAAGTACAAACTTCATAAACCCTCCCTTCTTTGTTTATGTAGAGATGTCACCACAGGAAGAGGTAACAGTACTTGATACACTTGTGAACATTCTGCACGTGGTCCAGGAACAAAACTTGTCTTTGAGAGAATGCCCAGGGGTGAATTTCTGGAATTTCTGGAATTTCTGGAACATCTCATCCTCAGTTCAACCAAAGCACCTTCCTGACCTTGCTAGCCCCTTAGGGGGAAGCTGAAAGAACCCTAGAGGCCAATCACTGTCTTCATTTTTGCAGCTAATAAAATGCATCAGAAAGAATTCGTTCCTTATTGTTTGAAAACCACCGCAAGAGAGTTGGAGGCGTCTATTCATTGAGAACTCAATCTGTCCTCAACAAACTTACATAATTCTGATACAGAGAAAATTTATTAGATAAGAAAGGAGCAAATAAAAAAACACTAATGCCTGAACAAACCTTTAAAACCTGTGGATGAGAATTAATTAACTGTGAATAAGCTGGAGAAAGAAGGCCTGCGAGACCAAGAAGCTTGAGAGGCGGCGCTATTGTCTTGGTGCTTGCTGGCATATCTTTTGTTTTTATCATTGCTTTTGTTTGTTTGCTTGCTTGTTTTGTTATTTTGTTTTGTTTTTCACAAAATACATTTGCCACCAATGCAGCAAAGCAGAGTACATGATATCACTTTTTTAGAAAAGCTAGAAATGAATAAACACAGGCTAGGAGGAAGACATGCCCAAGACTTAAAACCATGTTCACCACATACGACAGGCTTCCACATGTGACAAGAAGTCCTTTCTCTCACAAAAGAAGAAAGAAAAAAGAAAGAAAGAAAGAAAGAAAGAAAGGAAGGAAGGAAGGAAGGAAGGAAGGAAGGAAGAAAGAAAGAAAGAAAGAAAGAAAGAAAGAAAGAAAGAAAGAAAGAAAGAAAGAAAGACGAAATGGAATCCAAGCATCTTACGATTGGTTAGAGAATCTTTGGAATGAGGTTGAGACACATGAAGACACCCCCAAATGTGACCCTCATGGTCAATAAATTGTGGCCATTAGAATTGGTACAACTGATAAGTTGACATTGGCAGCTACCATTTTGTCAAACCACACACGATTCAAAACACTCTGCTATAAAACCTCGAGCAACTCATTTTAATTTTCCTATGTCACAAGTGCTGTTCTGTCCCTGTGGACTTAAAAAGAACAGAGGACGCTTTGATGTTTTTCTCCAAATGAATTTCATTTTGGAATTGCAAAATTAATATCAAACATCACTCAAAACTTAGTACACCTGAAATTAAATTTATAAACTTGTCTCGCCCATTTTGATACACCTTTAATTCTTTTCTGTCACAAAATGACTTTCTCCAAAATTTCATCACTCAGAAGAGTATTTAGTTTATTGTCAAACATCTTACATAGGACAGAGATGCCCCAGGGCTTAATTGCATCTCTTAATCCTAAGGGTTCTCTTAGGCTGTAATGAAGATGTGCACTGGGTTGCAGAGAACTCACAGGTAAACTGAGAAAGAATTTTATTTCAAGCTCATAGATCAACACAGAATTCATTTCTTCATGGGTAGTTAAACTTAAGATCTCCGTTCATGGCAACACGCAGGCATAGTGTCTAAAGCAGCATGCCGAGAGCTTGCATCTTAAACTGCAAGCAGAAAGCCAAGAGAAAGCTGGAAATGATGCAACACGTTGACCTCTCAAAGCCCTCCTCCTTCTTCAGCAGGGCCACAATTTTCTAAACTGCCCAGACAGTGCCACCTGCCCCAACTGAGCACCACCTCATCAAATACCTGAAACTATGCAGGACGTTACACTCAAAACACCGCAGCCACCCACCTGCCTGCTAAGTTGGGGGCTGCATTTGTTTGTGGCAGTCATTAGAATTGGGACATTTGCTTGTCTTTTTAATATGGGATCTTGCCTGTGCTCTGTAGTGTACTTTTGGTTGGGCTTGCCAACCAAATAATAGTAATGTCAAGAGTGCCCAAATGGTTTTTACTTTATTTTAAACTTTTGTTTAATTTGTAATTTTGTGTGTGCATGCACACACACACACACATGTACAGGGGGAGGGTAGTATGTGCCCATTAAGTACATGAGTGAGAGTGTAGGTTGAGAACAGAAGTGTTGGGTCACCTAGAATGAGAGTTTAAGGCATTTGTGAATTACCTGTGTCCTGGGAACCAAATACCGCTCCTCTGGAAGATCGGCAAGTGCTCTTAACCCCTGAACAATCTTTCCAGAGCCCTTAAATGGCTTTTAGAAGCATCTGTGAACAAGGGAGATCACTGCCAAACAGCTGTTAGAAACCAGCCCCAAATCACACGAAGCATACATTCGGGGCCAAGGAATTTTAAATTTTGTGAACTTCAATTTCCTTTGAGGACCAGAAGGGTTACACTAGTTAACTTGTCAGGTTCCTTGCAGAACCAAAGTGGCCTCGAGATTTTATGACTATTAGTGGTTTCTTAAAAACACACTGCATGCAATAGAGCCTTTCCATAAATCCAGAAGCAATTCACTCAAGGTGGCCCCGGAGTGATAGTGAAGGTGAGGCAGCGAATGCCAAGCTAAGCTCAGCTTCCCCTCGTGCTGCCACCCAGGAAGCTAGGAAAGTACGAAGCCTTCCAAAGGGTGAGTGAGCATCTGCCCTCCACAGTGCCACGTTAAAGGCTGAGAAAGGCTCAATGGAATAGAGGGAGGGAAGGAGGGAGGGAGGGAGGGAGGGAGGGAGGGAGGGAGGGAGGGAGGGAGGGAGGGAGGGAGGGAGGGAGGGAGGGAGGGAACAAAGGAAAGGACCTGCAGACATTCCTGAGGTGAAACTGTCACTGAGCCAGTGAGCTTCTTCTGTCTGCCCCATTAGCTCTTGTGGAAAGGAACCAGCCAGCAGCGGGTGCACTGTGAATTCTTGTTGACCGAACAACAGACACCGGACACATTTTTCTGTATGTAAGATACGAGATCTGAAGTTTTAAATGCATCAAACCCCGGTGATCCAATATGTAAGATGGGTGTTGGTGCTCCAATGTCCAGCAGTTGTCTATGGACTGACTGAAATGAGAACTATCGTTTGTTACTATAGATAGAGAAAAAGCAGTCTCTAGCAAGTGTTTTAGTATGTTTGCAATCAGAACCGACTAGCGACCTAGAGAAATGGATCAGAGCTTGCCGTACAAGCATAAGGGGCTGAGTTGAGATGCCCAGAACCCATGTAAAAGTCAGTGTGTCTATAACCTTGTCCTGGGTGGGTAAAGATAAACAGGTCCCCAGAGCTTGCTGACCAACAAATCTAGCCAAATTGGTAACCTTTGGGTTCAATGAGAGACCTTGTCTCAAACAAACAAACAAATGAACAGGGTGGAGAGAGAGAGAGAAGAAGGTATCTGACTTCAGTCTCTGGCTGCCACATGTACCTGAACACACGTATGCACTCCCACACACACGTACACAGAAACAAGCACATACACACAGAGAGAAAGTGCATGCATTCCTTATAAATAAATGCATAAATGAAACAATTTTTAAAAGACTGGCTATATTAACCTGAAAGATAATAAAATCTGCCAGTGGTCTCTGGAATAGGTACTCTGCCCTCAACTGAACTCCTTAACATGTGAAGTTTTTTGCCTGACCTTGTTACCCTTAGGACATGTTAGACGAGTAATAGGCTGTTGGCTTGTGTCTCTGCTATGATGCAAATGATGGCCATAACAAACAACTATTGGAAGAATATTTTCACTGAGTCGGAGAATCTGAAGAATGGTTTATCTTAAGCATCCACAGTATACTATGATATATTATTCTGCTCCCAGCAGAGCTCATTGCAAAGGTTGCCCTCGGTGAGGAATTTCCATATTTTGAGAGAACAGGAGATGCGCCCAGGTCCCAACAGGCACATGGACAGACAGCTCTGCACCACAGAGTACGTGGACACTGAGATGGTCTGCCTTTTTTCCGGACCCTATGAACCACTGAACAGGAATCACCCCATCCAGATGTTCATGGGGAGCCAAGGAAGACTGAGTGAATGTGTAAAGAGTGGATGAGGTCCTGAGTGAATTGTGTTGGTTGACAAGGCCTTGACTATGTCAAGGACCCCAAGGCCTCTGATGCATGACAATGGTAAAGCCTTCTTTCAGGTGAAGAAAGAAGTTGACACGGCCTTACTCTGCTCCAAATGCAAATGCTGACAATGTGTGTAAAACCTAGCAACTGGGACTTCATCCTCCAGGATGAGGGCAGCCTAATATTGCTCCCCTACAGAAACCTCCTACTGAGACGAGGCAAATCCCTCCCCGTGCTGCAGCTAATAAACAGGCTGAGGTCCCAGGTTCTAGCCTAGTTCTTGCTGTTCCACCAGAGTAAGCCTGCCCTGCCAGATCCCAGGTTTCCTGTGCATGTGTCTGTGTGTCTGTCCTCTCTTTACTCCCTTTATGCCCCAACCAGGTTTCCAGGACCAAGCAGTGCAGAAGGCGGCAGAGCCTGTAATGTATCTACAAGCTCTCATGACATTCGATTGATAAATTGCTCCACTTGGCATTAAATATAGGCAAGGGCAATAAATACAGGCCTTTAGCATATTGTGTACCTGTCATCGACAGATCTAGTCCCTATAACCATGTGACCGGATGATCTCTTCTTCAAGCTTTCTGTGTACAGAAATAATATCACCAATATAGAAACACATATTTTTCCCTCCAATTTAGTTATATCTATAGTATTGCTCGTCCCGTGCATACATAAGCAGTAGCAGCTAATGCGGGCTGTAATAAAATTTCCATATAGTATCTTTTTTTTCCCATCTGTAAAATTATAGAGAAACGTGCCTTGTCCTTTCATTGGGACTGTTTACACGCCTGGGGGCAATTACCAAGAGTGTATTAGAGTCACCCACACAATCTCCTAATGGCAGCTTGGCCCAGAGCCAAGCTTTAAGCCAACCCTCGGGGAATTCAAATGTACAAGTCAGCTGCATTAGGGGCAGTGATTCGGTTTGAAGAAGGTATCGTCTTTCATGATTTATTACACCCCGTGCTCTCAGTACACTCAAGAGATGATCTAGTTTAGTTGCGTTTGCAAGGGAGCAGGGCTGCATAAAATGAGAACCATCTGAACTGGGGGCAGCAGAATGGGGAAGCTTGAGCAGAATTTGTGTTATGCGGAAAACACGATTCCTCTTAGAACTAGGCCTGCAGAAACCCCAGGATCTGCAAAAGTAGCCCACACTTTCCATCCCCGGTGTCTAGCACACAGTTATGAAATGACTACAAAAGTGTTAATTCCCTATGTGCAGAATAACCCCTTAGTACAGGGATTAGACGTGCGATTTAAGATGTTATTCTCAGTAGAGTTTGTAATCTGTGAGCAAACTGTGCTCACTCTCAAGAAGAACTTCAAAACTCTCCTCTGTGTAGCCCCAGAGAACCTGAACCAAGATTTAAGGGCTAATGGATTCTCGCTGTGTTCCCAGATACAAAACCCTGATATATTCCAACTCAACAGGAGATCCACCAGGGAGTCAGGAAATCCCTTCCAAACACTTATGTTCTGTAATCCTCAATTCAGATTTCGAAGGAAAAAAGGTGAGCTACAGCAACATTTAGAACAAAGCCGCTTAGGGTGGGAAAAATATGTGACTTTTGTAAAAATAAATCTCTCTGCTTAGATGGTGAATGGAAACAAAAGCCCCGGGAACGTCGGGTCCATTTCCCGCTAGTGTGTCCAGCTTTATGTTTTATTGCATTCCTCCAGGCTTTTGCAACCAACTGGATCAAGAGTTTCCAAGAATGCTAGAAATCATGAGCATGGCCGAGGGCAAGAGCACTCCTGACTTGTCCCAAGACACATAGCTGCAGCGCATTCCAAGTCGGACTGCACTCCTTCAGACACGTGCATCAGAAAAGGGAATTTATCAGCCAAGAAGAGACAAGCAGGGGTTGTTCTACCTTTCAGGAGACACCAATTCCATTATCACAGTAAACTCAGCAATCTACTGTGTGTCTCTATATAATGAAATTGTAAGAACTTGTCCGAGGGTTTGGAGGAAACTTATAGCACCACAGCCCTTCCCTATACTCAAGTTGCTCCTACCGTCTTAAGAAAACAATAACTCAAAATGTCCAGAGCATCAAATTTGCTTATTTATTTATCCATTATTCTTTGAACAATGTGTTCTGAGCACCCTCTGTGTCCTACGTATCCTAAAGTGACAAACAATCCAGACAGCGTCGTCATCATCACAGAGATTGCTTGAAGGCTGAGGACATGAGCAAATAAAGAACATGAAAGGTTAAGTCTTCAAAGTTCTTCCGAGGACTCTGGGCAAGCGGTCGTCCACACTAGAATCACAGGTGCCTCAGCCTGCGAGGGATGAGCAGAAGGTAACATGGTCAGCAGCTGGGCCTTGGGAACCCTGCTGGAGGCACAGGCTATTTTTCTGCAGGCCGCATTTGCCAGTGATTTGGATGGACAGCCAGCAGACCCAGAAGAATTCAGATCTGGAGAAACTGATGGCCCACAAGCAGTCAAACCAGAGTATCCTCAGCAGAAGGTGTTGAGAGCTGCTGATGATGGCAGAGGGGACAGGCAGGTGCCCCTCCCATCTGCACTAGACGCGTGTCAGACTTCATGAGAAAACGCTGGATTTCCACTGGAAGCATCAAGGGGCATTGCTAAATTAATTTGAATGAAGGCTTTTCTGCCTGGTAGAAGGAAGACTTGTTATAGGAACTAATTCCATGACAGAAAAATAAAGTTCTGTTTCCTGCAGTCAGGAACCTATGGCTTTTGAAATATACCTTCTTGTTCACTTGGGACTGGAAGAGGAGAGTGGAAGGGAGAGAGACAATGATAAAGCAGATATATTTCCAAGTTGAGAAAAACTTGAGAAGAGTTCACGTCAGAGATTCTCAGTAACTCTGCCCCAAATTGCAGCACAGGGTCACTTCACTGTCATAACAAAATCTTCTCTGAGGCAAGCACACCCCATTGTTGAAGGAGACTGCTCGTTCATTTCCTGACTGCCGAGACCCGAATAATCACACAGAAACTATTATCAGAATCAGATAAGAATAACCTTAGTGGCTCTCCTCCACCCAGCAGCCATCGTCCTTGGCTAGTGCCCCCTCCCAACTACGCTAGAACGCTGAGCTGACATTGCTGCCACTGCTGTAGACCAGGAGTGCAGTACCCCCATCAGTGTTCCGCACTCCTCCCAGACAAGACTGTCACTACCTCTTCTGAGATCTTTCCTAAGTCATGGGGTGAGTGGAGGTATAGAGTGGAGGACACCATAGTCACTGCCGTCTCTGCATTCTGACCAGTTGGGAGTCTCTGCACTAGCCCCTGTCCACAGCGAATAGGAAGTGGGGAGGACAACTCCCACTGATCTGTACCAGTAGACTGCCCAGCCTCCAGTGATGGGCACAAACCTATGAGCATGTGAGCTGCAAGCATTGGAGCTGGTGGGTTTTTAAAACCTGAAAATGAAGTTGAGGGAGGGATTTTTAGGGAGATCAGAGAGAAGTTGGAGGGGAAATTAAGTAGAGGATGTGAGCAAAATGCATTGTATCTAAATGTCATAATAATAATCAATTATTTTTTAAAAATAGCCAAATCCACAGTGAGGGCACTCTGAACTATTTCATCATCTTTTTGAAGAGTGATCTGTATATTTTTTTTCCCTTCCAGAAGATAGCAGCTTGTCTTAGCATGGTGCGCACCATGTCATTAACATTGGCTTTCACCAGTTTCAAAATAGAAATGAAATGTTACTTCTTCCTTCAGCAAAACGATTGAGGTAATTTTTCTTGTTAGCAATACTGTGTCTCTCCATCACCATCACACTTATTTCTCTGCCCCTTTAGTGTCCACGTATTCCCCCAGCAGATACCAGGAAACAGCTGGCCTCTTCCTGGTAGCTGACATGTCTCCTGAGTGATCCGTCCTTCCCTTTCCTCTCCCTCCCATCATCTATCTCTGAAATTCTTCTAGATCTCTTTCAACATTTCATGATAAGAGATTTAAACACTCCAGTAAACTTCAGACAGAACTGGAAAGAGGCATCAAGAACCGAGCAAAGGGGACAGTAAACACACTACAAGGCCTCCACAATGGCTCTGAAAGTAATCAGCAGGGGTTTACCATTCCAAATTCCACAACGTAACAAAATTTAACATTTATTTCTAAAATATTTTATTATTTTTGCCATTTATCTAAATTTTGTAACAAATGATGTAAATATCAAAGCAACCAGATGCTTACCATCGACGTTTCTTCAAATTCATAATAAGCTCTGTATTTATGAGTGAGAAATTTTGTATTTTTTCTTTCTCCTGGAAGTCATATTTTATGATAATGAATTTCTCATATTTTTCAAATGTTTCTAAATTGGTAATGTTACAGTAAAGTGATAAAATTCTTAATTTATTGGAAAAGAAAACCTTAAGTAAAGTCTGAATTAAAGTAAGTGTCATCTATAATGGCTTATTTAGATCAATAGACTCATTGAACTTCAGCTAAGAATACATGAATTCTTACAGTAAGTTTAATGCTTTATATTTGTAAAGCGCAATTTAATTTTTTGGAAGTATATATTTCTTTCTGTTTTTTTATATAAATATTTGTTTTCTTTTTTATAGTAAAGCCAAAGGTTATATCCACCCACCCAAAAAAAAATACAAAGCATTTTTAAAACACATCTGTTAAGAAGATGGAAAGGGAAAATCTCAATGTCTGGATAAAGGGCACATGCCAATTTATAGTACTTAGACCTATTCAATTTTTAGTCTTCTTGAAACTTGTTTATCAAAATAAGGACATATCATGAGAACTGCCAGGCAGGGGGCCCTGCCACTGTTTATAAAGCTACACAAATAGGACTTTGAAAAAATAAGTGGGAAGGAAAATGATTAAGCAGCACTATAGATTCCGAGTATTTAGAAACTGGATTCATCAAAACCTTTCCTCTGTCCACACCTTGGGAAGTTTTCACCCATTTCCTTGGGGTGGGGTGTCTCAACATGAATACCGCCTGTGCAGATGGACCCCTTTGCTATTTGTCTGTTTCCTTCTCTCAGCCCTGTATGAAGGAGCAACAGTCTATGGTAAAACACAAACACATTCTTCCCCTTGGTGACAGTGCAATAAATTACAGAGGTCAGGCTGTATTTTTGGCATGACCTTTTTTCCTATTTCCACCCACAGTTTGAGAGCTTAAGAAGAGTGATGCTTAAAAGGTCACATCAAAAGTCCATTCAAGGCCTTGCCTCTCTCCACTGTTGCGGGACTCATAACTACATATAAGCAGAAAGGTTCTGGTGTTAAAGATCATCCACCAGAGGCAGAGCACTGTGCTGTAGGGAAGGAAAATCAGGCCAGAGAAGGCGTCAATCAAAGTTACCATCACAATGTTTGTAATTACACAGAACAGCTAGAGATACCACTTCTTGTTTGCAACACCGGACACATTAGAAAGGTGGGCAAAGGCAAGAACTGAAAACTTTACAGGAAGCAAACATTTCAAATCTCATTCCTCTGCTTTGATATTGAACATGGGGCAAGAGCATTTGGCTTGCTGCAGAATATTTGTTTAACTAGGCGAAGATGTATTGCATTTGTTTAATTATGGAAAGATGCTATAGGAACACCTTCAGCCAGCAGCCTTTAAGATATCAGCCCACTTGGGCATGGCCTCTTATACTATAAACGCAGATGTAAAGCACACGTGCCCTCTCTCTTCCGGCTGCTGAATTCAGTTCCTGTTCCCTGTTCCTGCAGAGGACTGTGATCTATGGGTCTACCCCTAAATAAATAACCCTTTATCCTACTCAGTTCTGAGCTAGTGTGAGATTATTTTGTAACTTCCATCATTATAAAGA
The DNA here is from genome assembly GCF_950005125.1 of Chionomys nivalis. Lineage (NCBI taxonomy): Eukaryota > Metazoa > Chordata > Mammalia > Rodentia > Cricetidae > Chionomys > Chionomys nivalis. Next base: position 11,935,988 of record NC_080100.1, on the reverse strand, counting down.
TGTGTTACATTTGCTTATGTTGCAAAATATTTGTTTAACTATGCAAAGATGTGTTACATTTGTTTAATTATGTAAAGATATGTTGCTGTTTTACCTTGTCTGCCTAAGGTGCCTGACTGGTCTAATAAAAAGATGATTGGCCAGTAACAAGGGAGGAGGTATAGACAAGACATCCAGGCAAGGAGAGTAAGTATGAAGAGAAATTTAGGCTCAGGGAAGAAAGAAAAGGAGACACCATGAGCAAACAGACACACACGAAGGAAGCAAACAGGTCAGACATACGGGCTGAAAGAAAGGTAAAAAGCCCCAATGCAAAATGTAGATGAATAGAAAGAGTTAGTGGGACAAGCTTAAGCCAAGGTTGAGCATTCGTAATTAATATTAACTCTCTGTGTCTTTATTTGGGAGATGATGGGCAGCCCAAAGAAAATGCTGACCAGATGGCTTGTCGTTGCACTCTCTTAGAATCGATGGTGTGATGTCATTATATTTTGTTAATTACCTACATTCGCCAAGAGCTACAGTGGAATGAAGCTGTTAGACTTTTACATGAAGACATTCGGAGGCACCGGAAAGTTCAACTCTGAGTTATTTTCAAATACGGGTTCAAAAACCATTTGTAAAGCTTCCTAAAATGCAGATTACTAGGCCCAATACAAGACCAACTAAAGCAGACTTGGGTGTGAGATGAGTCAAGAATTAATACCCTTAGCAAGGAGTCTCAGCCTAAAGGCCCAATTCCTGAAAAGACAGTACAAGCCTGTATGAGCTGTAGGGCATGAGTCCCAGAGTGTTTATTGTTGACTTGCATTTGTTTTTATATCATACTAATGTTCATAATACTAATGTTAAAGCATCAAGAAAAGTGGATAATTGAAAGGATAAATCTTAACTCTTTCTTCGCAAGCACATAGCTCACCTGGCTCATCCCTGCAAGAGTTGCACACACCCAGGTTGGAAGTTCTTAGTTCATTTACAGTGGCAGCTCTGTGGGACTGAGCCTTTCACCTGTGGGGTACCCACTATGTGTGGGAAGTTTGTATCAGCAATGAGCAGAGAAGAGACAAAAAAAAAAAAAAAAGACTGATATAGGAAGGAAATATAATCCAAGTCCATTATAGGCATGTGTGGGGATGTCAGAATAAAATCCCCATTTTCTACAATTAGTATATACCAATTAAAAAAGAAAGAAATAGATCTGGGGGGGTCACAAACCCCACACTTAGCTGCAAAGCTACATGCAACTAATGACAGCAGAAAGAGGGAGAATCAGTCTTCATCAGGAATGTGCCCCCTTATTGGTTATCCAATACCAACCAAGTGGCCAACCCTAAAACCACATGCATGAGAGCAACATTAAATGGACTCAACAGGTTGTGTGCATGTGTGTCTGTCCATTTGTCTTTCTGCATATTTTAAAGAAAAAGTAACCATGAATTTCAGAAATAGGGGACACAGGAGGAGATGGAGGAGAGAGAAGGGGGGAAATTATAAAACCACAGTACTCAAATATAAAATTTCCAGAAAATAAGCTTTTTTTAAAAAAAGAGAAGAGATGAAATGAGTTTTTAGACACCTGTCTGGAGCTGGACACTTGCTGATTGTTATGCACATACAAATATTGTTTTAAACACAAGAATGTGGTTCAATTTCAACATGATTTTCCATCTCAAATACCACTCTAGTCCAATCATCACCATCTCTTTGCTGAACCTCCCTCCCTCAGGAGTTCCTAACCAGATTTTTGTCCCCTCTGTTGTCTTGTAACACAGCACAGCAGAATTTTGGACCTAAGGCCACAACACATCTGTCCTTTCTTCTTAACAAACTCACCTCGAAGAACTTGCATGTGACTTAGAATGCAGCCCCACTGGTTTATCCTGGTTTTCCACGCCCTTCCGGAACTGGTACCACCTGCTAGTGGGAGCTCATTTCACATCTATACTCCCTTTCTCTTCAGATCTCTTTCTCTATTTATTTTTTTTTTTGAAGTTTTCCGAGTCAGGGTTTCCTCTATGTAGCCCTAACTGTCCTGGAACTTGCTCTGTAGCCCAGGCTGGCCTTTAACTCACAGAGAGCCACCTGCCTCTGCCTCCTGAGTGCTGGGATTAAAGGCGTGTGCCACCACTACCCCGCGTATCCGTTCTATATTGGCCTTTTCCCTAGTTTTCCTTCTATAAATTCTACAGCTGTCCTCCTGGGGTGTTGGGCCCATGATGCTCTTGGCAGGACATCCTCCATGCTCTTCTCAGCACAGCATTCTTAGATCTTCTTTAGAAATGATCTCAGGGACGCCATTAAAAACAGTAGCTCACTGCATCCAAGCAGGATATAGAATTCTCAGCAGATCCTAATCAGCGTCTGGCATCCTAGATGCTTGTTTACCTGTCTCCTGCCTGACGACACTTTCTAGAATGTGGCTTCCACGAGACACAAGGCCTTGTCTGACCTGTCTCTCATCCCAGCATCAGTGCTACAGGCAGGGCTCCACCCATTGTCCAGTTGTTCAATACTGAAAGACCAGGGGGTGGCAAAAGCAAAAACAAACCCACGACTGCACAACTGCTGAATTAATTCACTAGGCATTCAGAGAACACAGCAGCTCTCTACCGATTCTCTGTCTGAGTGCTGAGAGGCGCCCATGCTGGGATGAAACCATTCCAAGGAACCACTCCGTGAGAGGGGCTGTTTATTAGAGCGTCAGAAGTATAAACAACTTGTACACAGCCAAACAGGAGGGTCAGCACCAAATGAGGCTGCTGGCAAGGGTCCTCGCCCAGTACCAGGCTTTCAATGCTGTTCCCATGAAAACCATTCATCTTGCCAGGCAGTCAGCCTCCTGTCTCCTTGGGCACTAATTGCTCTGCCTGGGCAGACAATGTAGAAAACACACTACTCGCGACATGACATGCGGGAAAGGGAAGGGAGGAGGGTTGGCTTTTCAAAAGTACAATAAGTCCTGATGAAAAAGAAAACACAGAAAAGATATTCCAAGGGAAGAAGAAAACGCATCTAAATGGCAAAGAGCACCTCATTCGGGACCAGGAAAGGACGGCAGACCTGCAGCCTCGATGGTCTCCAAGGCAGGTCACTGCAGCCCCAGTGAAAAGCACAGACGTGGGGGTGTCTTGAATCTGGTCTTTGGAACAGTGAAGGCTTTTTATTTTTCCCCTAAGCAGACAGACCATCCACCGAGTCTGCGCTAACCATATCCATTAGGCCCCTTGTCTGTTTTAAACAAAGACACAAAGTGGGGTCAGTGGTACTAGCTGTAGTCCCAGCTACACTAATGCTGAAGAAGCAGAATCCTTTGAACCCAGGTGTGAAAGACCACGCTGGACAACACAGAAAGATGCTCCTTCAAAAAATGACAACAATAACAAAAAATAGAACATGGCATATTATAATATTCAAAAGTGCAACTCTCAAATAAATTTAAGCAAAATATTAACATTAATAAATTAAATATTAATTGAATATACATGACTGACAGTTAATAGACAAGCTTAGTTCTGCATGAATTTTCTCTGTTGTAATGGTCCGTGGTACAAACAGTATCCCAGATTTCCAAAATCACAATTTGTACTTACATTCCTTAAAGTTACCATGGCCTTCTCCCCAAAATTCTACAGCAGAGACATTCTGAAGTTCTAGGGACAGTGGGGAATGCAGACAAGGATTTGTCAGCGATAATGCTTAATAGCCCCAAAATCATGAGTACCTTGAATGTCCATCAGTAGGAGAGCAAAAAAGAAACCTTACTAAGGATGCCTGTGATATGTTAGACAGTCACCAAAAATATATTCAGTAATCTGTCCTTTTATCTATGAATAACATAAGTATGCCTCTTCAGGACAAACCAATGGCTAGCAACTTTATTCCACAGGGAAGGGCATGTGCAGCGCTTTTCTCTGGAAACTTTCAAAAGTTAAATAATATATATTTACTATACATGTTCAAGAATATCACAACCTTGAAGGAAAAAAATGTTACTTAATAGCATTTGACAATATAAGTAAATTAAATCACTCTCCTATGCTTTGGTGTTTGACTGACAGGAAAGTGGATATGATGCCTAACAAGCTCATCAGAGAGACCACAGGAGGAGAACAAGAATGTCAGAAGTGACCATTACCCAGGGCCACTACCCAAAGCCACTACCCCAGATCAATGGGCTTATCTATGAGGCTGATCTCATTATTACCCTATGAGTAAGGACAATACAGAAAGAGGATTTGTTAAGATTTTATGAACAATAAGATGAAGAAAACTTAATGGAGAACAATTATATATATATATATTTCATCAATACCCCAAAATACCACCAGAAAACAAACTTAGCTCTGTTCAACATCTTGCAGTAAGAGAGAACAACACTGCCCTCACCTGAGTCACGACCAATGGATGGACGTGTGTACAGAGTTTAAGAACCTAGTTAGTTTTCAGGCAGGTCTAGCAAGGTAGGACTATGGTCAGGATTGGCCATACTTGTGACATGTATGAGGGACATGGACATGGATTGAGGGACCATTCAGCAATATAAACACACTGTCAGGCCCTCTGAGAGGATTGCTTTGTGGTTCACTGTCCTAACTTTTAAGAAGCAGTGCTTTCTGGGCCCGGGAGCTGAGATGTTTGCTCACTGATTCTGAGGGAGCTGCTCCAATGGTGTTCAACAGAAACAGGAAAATAGGCATGAGACCAGTGTTGTTCAATATGCATAAGGAATTCTATGAGCTTTTAGCCCTCATAGATTTTCAATGAATTTCTGGCTATGGGTTGTATACTCTTCCCTACATTGTCTGGGTATCTTTATTGCCTCACTGGAACTAGAAAATCCCTTTTTTTTTTTTGGTGACTGTGTCAATATAATGCCTTGCATCCAGTTAGTATCATTGTCAGAGACAAGCATATTCTCTGTGGCCATGGACCCACGCTATTGAGAATGAAGTTTATACAGGAGAAGGGTTCTTAGAGAGTGAACTTAAACCAAATGATTCTGGAAAGGTTTTGAACAGCAGAATCAGGATGAGAACTTGGCTTAGCTGGCTTTGCTTTCCTTAGAGATTTTGGTTGGCAATTTTCATGCAACTTTGCATGCATCCTAAGTTGAGGTCTGGAAATGTGGCCAAATTTCTTCTCTCTTCAGGATGCCCCGTTTTTTCATTCCTATAACTCTCAAACTTGATTGGGTGAGAGGCCCACCCATCTTATCTGGGTTAACTGCTGGGTGTAGATGTTTTTGAGGGGATTTCAGCAGAATATACTTAATGACATTCTTTCAAAACTCCCTTTTCTTTACAAAAAGCAAAAAGGAGCAATCAAGGAGTGTGTGGAAAGTTGGGGCTAGAGACATTGTTTTCATAGTGGTAAAAAAAAAAAAAAAAGTCTCACAAAAGTGAGTTTGTTCTTGGAGGCTCTGCATCTTTGTTCCCCTAGCAAAGCAATGCTTGAGCAAGGAGTATGAGAGGAAAGGAGAAGCCAGAAGTTAACAACCACAGGAGCAACTCGTTCAGCAGCCTGCGGTCAGAAGGGCAGCAGAAACCCCACAGGGTGCAGAAATTCTGCCAGGCATCTGAAGAGGAGACCCTGAAACCTGCAGGAATGTGTTAGGTGATATGATATCCTATGATATGATATATGATACGCTTACCACAGCACAAACCTCTCCAATGTTGTTGATTTTAATCTCACACTGCCTTTCCAACTCTTTTATAGATCATCTCTGGTCAGACTCCTCGAAGTCCCTGGGTTAAGTCAAAGCAGAAACCAGAACAGTTCAGCTACACCCGTGCTCACTTGCAAACCACCTATTCTAACATACACAAAGAAAATTCATTTTGGAGAAAAACTTGCTGCCCATTTTCTGTTCTGTGCCAGAGAAGGGGCCCCTGCTTCCAAACAGCGGGTATTCATTGCTCTATTCCAGGAACCTACTTTATGTTGAGGATCTCCCTAAACCTCTGTTGGCTGCACTAGAGATATGCCCATCCATCAGCCCCTACCCTAAACACCACGCTATTCTCCACTTAGTATCATTATTAGAAAACTGGCCTACATCCTCGAGCTACTGTTTGTTTTTAAACCAAGTCCAGTTTCAGGATTCCCTCTGACAGTATTCAAACTTCATGTAGGTGTTGTCTATCATGTGCTTGGAGCTTCACCTCCGTGTCATGATGAAGGTTTGAACACCCCTGTTTGTGGATGCTCCCCAGCCTGTGCAGAGGAATATTATCATTTGTATATTTTATAATGAAAAGCTCAACTCTAAGGAATATTTGCCAATGAATACTTTCAAAGTTGAACCCCACAGCTATGCAAATTTATCTTCTAAGATGACACTGTCTACTTTAATAAACTCTATATTTAATTTATCCTGGATAAAAAAAAGTCCACAAATCATTAGCCATTTACAGTAAGATAGCTCTTTCATCTACACAAACAAGTTCATAGAAGCATGACTCCTGCAGTCTACTAAACTAAGTAATTACTAAAAGGCAGATGATTTTTTAACATTTTTATTATACAAGGTTACCTAATGCAATTTCCATGCAAGTGTATAATGAATGTTGAGCATACATTATAAGTTGAATGATGAAAATGTGGTCAAATTTCTTCTTCCTTCAAGATCCCCAACTTTCCTTTTTATGACCCTCAATACCAATCAGGTGTAGCCCAACTGTTTTATCTATATAAATACCTTGTGGCAATTAGTCACATTTATGAAACACTTCACCAGGAAAAAAAAACCCAAATTGGTGTTTAATTGAACAACTGAACAGTGTAGCCTACCGGTGCTGATGAAGAAAGTCTCTCAGTGTAGCCGTAGCCATCCTTAGGAATCAGTGATACTGCAGCGGCTCCAGCATCAACAACTGGGGGACTATTAGCTACACATCATCACTAGCAGGTACCCAAGGAAATCACTTAAGAGGGAGTGTCTCAGAGTTCCAAAGGTTCAGTGCGTGGTCGGCTGGCGCCATTGTTTTAGGTCTGCGCTGAAAGCAAACATCCTGATGAAGACCATGGTGAGGCAGAGTTTCTCTCCTCATGGCAGTGAGGAGGGACAGAGGGTGTGTGTGTGCAGTGTGTCATCCCAGGGTGTGCTCCCCTAATGACCTATCTCCTCCAGGTAGTTTCCACTTCCTAAGACTTCTCCAAATGCCACCAAACTATGACTTCATCAAGTGTATCAAACACTGAGGAGATTGGATTCTTCACGGTCCAATCATTTCTCAGTGGTCGAATTCACCAGTTCTTCAACGCATACATGAACCTTATGAGGGGAACTTCATATTCAAACCAACCATTACAGGAAAGATATTACCCAGGCATCCAGGATGTAACTGTGCAAGTGAATGTCATCTAATGGGGGAAACTGACAAAATATTGACAACTAACACAACATGCACGCACACACACACACACACACACACACACACACTACAGCGAAAGCCAAAGCATTGGTTAATCCGTTACTTTCAGTCATTTACCCACATCAGTCATTAAAGTCAATCATCATTTGTTTGAAGCAAACCATGTACACTAACCAAAGCATTTCATTAACGGAAAAATCCTTAAATTAAACAGATTTTAACTTTATCTAGGATAAAAGTTTTCCATTGTTAAAGTATAGAGTATTTAATATATAATGATAGTACTATATATTATGATTCATCAACTTAATGGACATTTTTCCAGTTTTCCCAGTGATTTTGCCAGACAAAAATGCTTTAAAAATAACTGAAGGATGAAAACAATGCAGAGTGATTGCAGTCATTTTTATTACAATTGTTGTCTTACTTTTGTTTTGTGAGTTTGCTTCTTTTTAATACCAAGTGTCTAAACAAAGCAGGAAATCTATGTCAAAATCAAACTCTTGTTCTGAGCGGTATGTACCACTGACCACACAGACTCCTAAACAGCGGGTTGGATGGGTCCAGACTCCAGCGGGGCTGGCAGCAGAGAGCTCCTGCCTGGTGAAAGCAGGAGCCTGTGGGGATCCAGCCCACATGGTGCTCTACCACTTTCAGAAATGCCAGTCTCCAGAATTATGTAAGCCAGTCTCAACCACCCAATCAGTAAGTGTGCGTGCAGTCCTCTGTGTGTGTGGGGGGGGTGCCCTATTTCTCTGAGAAGCAATATAAGCCTTCTTTCACTTAAGTTTCACACACATATTTTACCCAAAAGATATAACCACTGTGAACAAAACATCTTCCTTTACACACTCCTTTTCCATCAACGACATAATTTATTTCCTTGGTATGGCATATTTTCAGTTACAAGCTGAGAGATTGGAGGACAGTTTTTTTTTATTATTGTTGTTTTGCCTCTCTCTCTCTCTCGCTCTCGCTCTCTCTCCCCCCACCCCTTGCCTCAGGGAGTCACATACCTGCTTTTTCATAGACTACACAGTTGGCAAAAACAGATACACTCTGTTCTCCTCCCAAATTCTACTTCCTTATTGCCCAGGGCTTGTTAGGCAATGGACACTGGCCAGGCTCAAGGGATGGCAGACATTCAACATATCTCACCCCCCACCCCAATGTGTATACCTGGTATAGATAAAGATTGCCTAAGTTGTAATTAGTGGACCAAAAAGATATGGTAACTTGGAGCTGCCGAGTGTGTCTACTAAGGAGCTCTCTATTATTTATTATACCTTCTTCATGACCCTTTCAGGGGACTTATTCAATTAATTGCTCTTGTAATTAACAATCTGAGAATGACCAGAGCTAGCTAAGAAAGAGCAAAGCAGACATTTAATGATATGAATATTAGTCTCTTGTAAGATTGCTTTTTTGATAAGGTTTTGCTCAAATGACTAAGAGTTGCCTTGTTGCTAAGGTAACCAGCCTGCAGGAATAACAGATCTATATATCATTCCAGCAAGTGGTCTCTGCAATTTAATAAAGAGGAAAAAAATTAATGTAGCCAGCCACAGGCTCTTATCAGAGAGGAGAGCAAAATTAAAATGTAAAATGGAAAGTCAGAGGGGTTGGTGTGGTGGGTTCTGGGTTTAAAGAGTGAAGCTAGATGTGCATCTGCACAAAGAGAAGAAACTTCCTTTGGGATGCAAAAGATGTATAAGGGACCAAGGAGTGAAAAGGGACCATTGCAGAGATGGGGCAGGTGGGAGCCCTAGGAGGAGAATAGCAGGGATCTGATCAAGGAAATGGAAATGGGATGGAGGTAAATGCAAAAAGGGAGGGTCACATAACAATAAGGGTGCCTGAAAACACAAGGGAGCACACAATTAACTATTTACCTGAAAAAAGTCTACAATACATGTAAGTCTGTGCATACATATACATACAGTTCAAACAAACTTTTCTCATCTGGGTTAATGGTGTTCCCTTCAAGAGCCAAAGACCTTCTTTTTTCTTAGAAAGGATGTCTCCCTGGCTAGACGTTCATCAAGAAAGCCAGACTGGCAGGCCCACAAGCCCCCAAGATCCACCTTTCTCTGCCTCCCCCATACTGGGGTTTATAAGTGTGTGCCACTGCACCTGGCTTTTTATAATGCCACGAGAAGTCTGGTCCTAACACTTCAAAAGATACTTCTTTACAAACTGAGCAATCCTTGAAAGGACTTTCTTGAAGGTTACCATGGTGTAGTTTTCTTCCCTACTGGATGAGCTTTCCAATTTAGATTATGGGTTAAAGACTAGGGCTGAAGTTGCTTTGAACTGACAGTACGAATGACAGAAGATCAAAACTGCTGGGGTAAGAGGTAGGCGTTCGTGAGCTTGGACTCAGTCAAGGAAAAAGAAAATCACTTCAAATCTTCCCACAGAGAAGAATTTATTATGGGGGAGTTAGATTGCGAGCTGTTGAAATGGTTGGAGGAGCAGGGAAGGGAGATGGTTCCACTGATTGGGAACTCTCTGCTGCCAACCTGCTGGAGGCTGGACTCATCGAACCTGCTGTTCGGGAGCCCGCGGAGGTCAATGGCTCTCCCTGAGGCAGAATATATCACGGGCACCAAGGGAGCCTGCAGCTACTGGTGAAGCCAGAAAGGGATGGTTTACACTCCTCTCATCTTCTAATCTTGTGGGAGAGTCTCCTGCTGGCAAGACCTCTCCTGGAACCTTCTGGAACTATGACAGGTAGTTTCCAGGCTTCTACCCAGGTCATGACCTAATGGTCATCACGGGACTCAGGAGTGGTCGGTGGCAAGAGTTGCTTTAGGAAGATGTCGTGAGCATGCACATACTGCAGTCATATCCCTACAAATGATTTCTTCATTATGCCCTAACTCAGCCTTTATCTCACCACAACTGTTTTAGCATTTTGTTTCGTTTATTATTTCCTCCACATTAATACTGTGTGCTTGTTTTGCATCTGCTTTCTCTCTCTAGATGGATTCTTAAAGACTAGAAAATGTGGCACATTTACACAATGGAGTACTACACAGCAGAAAAAAATAACGACATCTTGAATTTTGCAGGAAAATAGATGGATCTAGAAAACATCATATTGAGTGAGGCAACCCAGACACAGAAAGATAAGTATCACATGTGCTCACTTATAAGTGGTTTTTTTAAACATAAAGCAAAGAAAACCAGTCTACAAATCACAATCCCAGAGAACTTAGACAATAATGAAGACACTAAGAGAGATGTCCATGGATCTAATGTACATGGGAAGTAGAAAAAGACAAGATCTCCTGAGTGAATTGGGAACATGGAGACCTTGGGGGAGGGTTGAAGGGGAGGGGAGAGGCAGGGAGGGGAGCAGAGAAAACTGTAGAGCTCAATAAAAATCAATTAAAAAAAGAATTTCTCATCTCAAAATGTAATATTATTTGATCCAAGCTGTTTATTGAGGAAAATCAACATTTTTAATCATTAAAGAATAGGAAAAAAAAAGGAGAACTTCAAACATTGATGAATGGTCTGTATGTAAAATGAAGCAAGGCACTGTTTAAGACGCTGAGGACAGAGGCTTGGTTAAGACAGCCGGTTTGTACTCTTGCTGGCGCTTACTTTCTAAAAGGGGAGATAGAAACAGTGAACACACATTGAATAAATGTCCTGGAGGAAAAGTAAACTAGAGTGAAATATTAGAGAAAAACAGTGGTTTGCATTGCAAGCACTAGGAAAGGGTTCTTAGGGCAGGGATCCTGAGTAGGAAGGAGGAGGAGCCATGTTTCTATTTAGAGAAAGTAATAAAGCAAAGGTGCGCTGAGGCAGGAGCTTGGCAAGTTTGAGAAATATGTGAGGTTTGAAGGAGATAGCAAGGCCTATCTTTGGCTCTGAACAACCAGTTGGTGTGCTCTTCCCTGGGGAGGACCACCCTGGGGAGGACACCCTGGGGAGGACACCCTGGGGAGGACACCCTGGGGAGGATCACCCTGGGGAGGATCACCCTGGGGAGGACACCCTGGAGAGGACCACCTCTCCCACTCCCAGCTTTCCTCAGTCAACTGTAGTTCTTTCTAAGGTTGAACCCTGTGGGTGTTTCCCTGTCCACCTTAGTATGTCCATTGGTGTTCTTGTTCAGCTTATGTCAGACGGTCATGTTGGTGAGATTTTAGAGGTGTAGCTTCTGAGCTTCCAAGGTGATACGATCTCACATCAAATCTAATCTGGCTCTTCTAGTCTTTCAGCCCCCTCTTCTGCAATGTTCCCTGAGCCTTGGATGTGAGCGTGTTTTGTAGATTTATCCATTAGGACAGGGCTCCGCTACTCTGCATTTTGCTCGACTGTGGTTTTCTATAGTGTTCTCTGTCAGTTGCAAGAAGTTTTCTTGATAAGGGGTGAAGACCACACTTACCTGTGGGTATAAGGACAAACATTTATAGATTGCTCTTAGGGCTTACACTGGTTTAGTAAATTAGTGGTTGTAGATTCTCCCATAATCATGATATCACTACCATAGAATTTTTAGCAAGGTTTCCAGGACCAAGCATGGTTTGCTTCTTGTTGAGCAAGTCTTGAGTCCAATTAATCTTGGTTATGCCAAGGTATGCATACCACTGCTCCACTATTAGGGTTATAGTGCCACGTCGGTCATTGATGGGGTTCTAGGCATCATACCTGGGAAGGACTGTTGATGGCCTCCCTGCTTTGGAAGCTTGCATTGTACATTCTGATCGCATGAAAGTGAGTCCTCAGGGGAAGAAACATTCAAGTAAGTTCCAGCTCAGGGGCTCTGGGCCCTGTGTCTGAAGTACATTGTTTCTTCAGTAACAGGGACCTTCCTTTCCCCTCTGGGGGTAAAGCAGAGACAATAGCAATAGGCTGTGTGTTTTGGGAGTCTCTTGGATCTGCCCAATAGCATAATAAGACTGGGAACAGGTCCTCCGCACCATAGCCTTTGGGAAACACTTTCAAACCACAGCAGGGACTGTCAATGTGGCTAACGTTTGTAGATAATACAAAAGTTACAAGCAAAATCTCCACGGCTTGGCTTTTGAAATCTTAACCAGGAAGGGTATATTTGCATTAAAGGGGGAAAAAGATTGTGGGATAAGAAATTGAAGAAGAGTTCAAGTGCAAAATTGTGGGGTGCTGATTATGCCATGGGAAATTCAGAAAGGCAGATGGGGAACTGATGACTAATATCTAGAAGGAGCCATTTGGGGTATGTGTGTGTGTGTGTCTGTGTGTGTGTGTCTGTGTGTGTGATATATATATATATATATGACTGTGTGTAGTGCATGTGTACGATATGTGTGGTGTGTGGGTATATGTGTGTAGTTTGTATTTATATGTATGTATGATGGGAAGGACAATAAGGTATATGGGAGGGTATAGAAGTAATGTGTATACATGAGTGTGGTATGTATGTGTATGTATGTGTGCAGTATGTGTAGGAGAGAGAAAAGGAGGTGTGTGTGTATTACATGTACATGAGTGTGTGCGTGTAAGGATGCATGTGCCCCTGCACGTGCTTGCTGGGCTAAGCAGGACATCAGACAATTACCTCTCTATCACTGTTCTGCATCTTATTGCCTAGAGACAGTGTCTAACTGAGCCAGATGCTCATTGATTCGGCAAGGCTAGCTGGCCAGCAAAGCTCTCAGGATCGCCCTTCTCCTTCTCACGGCCCTGGGACTGCAGCCAACCTTGCCTGGCTCTCAAAGCTGGTGCTGGGAGGAGGAAGTCGGGTCCTGTGCTTGCAGAACACAGCAACCATGTCCTCTGAGCCATCTCCCCAGCCCCCAGCTCAGCTGGGTTTTGCACGTGAAACTATGGCTTCCTCTTCGTGAAAATGACTCAGCAAACAGTAGGAGCCCCAGAGCAGTTTTCAGCCAAATTCCATGGCTCTCCAAAATGCCCAAAAGCCTGAGATGGCGACCTAACACCCAGAAAAGTCACTGCCTGTCTACTTCACTTCAACTGCTTCCCTTGCTAGTCCCAGCATTGACTTATTTGATACCTGCTATTTCCTACTAGAAACAAACTTCTCTCAGATAGTCAATAGTTGGTCTCGTTATTGGAAGTATGATTACTACTTTTTCAATAAATAGTTCATTTTCATATCTAGTATATTCGATTAAACAGGCTTAGAGAAGAAGACAAGAAATCTTAAGAAAAGATTTCAGAAGAGCGTGAAGTTACACGAGACAAGTGCCTCTCACAAAGCCGTTCATCTTCATTCTTCCAAAGGAAAAAACAAACAGCTGAATTAAGAACCAGAAAGTATATTACGGAAATTTTGAAAATTGAAACTAGAAGTAATTCTACACAAATGTCAGAATACCCAGAAAATGTAAGAGGAAGTAGGGAGTGAACCATGGCTCAAACAAAAAAGATCTCTCCAATGTCTCAGATATGATTCAAATCAGATTCAATGAACAGAGATGAAACCTATGCCTTTTTATTACTAATAAGTCCTTTATAAGGCCCTAATTTGGAACTAGGGAAATACTGGATGAATAAATGAAAGGTCTTTGTATTCCAACAAATATTAAAAGGGGCTTTTGAATGATATGTTTGAAATTACTGGGTGCGAGCAAGAACGGATCATGAAACACACAACAAAACCCGAGCACTGGACTGAGCTCCCAAGTTCCAGATGAAGAGCAAGAAGGAGGGAGAACATGAGCAAGGAAGTCAGGACCACGAGGGGTGAGCCTACCCAGGGAGACAGTGTGACTGATTTAAAGGGAGCTCACTAAGGCCAACTGGACTGGGACTGAACGAGCATGTGATCAGACCGGACTCTCTGAATGTGGCTGACAATGAGGGCTGACTGAGAAGCCAATGATAATGACACCGGGTTTTGATTCTACTGCATGTACTGGCTTTTTGGGAGCCTAGTCTGTTTGGATGCACAGGGAGGTCCTAGACCTGGATAGAAGGGCCTTGGACTTCCCACAGGCAGGGTACCCTGACTTCTCTTAGGACTGGGGGGGGGGGGAGAAATGGGAGGAGAGGAGGAGGTGGAAATTTTTAATTAAAAAAAAAGTGTTTATTAAGAGAGAGAATAAGACAGGTGTGCAGGCCTGAGGAAGTTGGTGGGTGGGGGAAGAGAGTGGGGAGCGGGCGTGTCCAACTTCTAAAGACTGCCTAGCGCAGGCAACACAGGGTCTTACACATGCACACAAGGGCTTACGTAATTGCGTAATTTGTAGGTCACGTGACCATGCTGCATGTGCATGTACATGTACACCCTGAGAACCCTGGGTGGCTATGTAAATTGCCTGAGCATTTGATGGTGCATGCACGACCCTGGAACCCGGAAGCGCCAGCCAAAGCGCCGGGTGATGGAAACCATAACGATGTTTACGTTTCATTTCTTTGATTAAGCAACTGTCATGTGTTCTTGAAATGATGTCTGCCTGCCACATCACCGTGGCTTAAGCAACCACATTAGGTGCTCTTCTCTGAGATAAACTATATTATTCAGTGTTGTTAGCTGCGAATAACATACATTGACTGCATGCACAGGAAGGGGGATTTTTGTCAAGGACAGAACTTAACCTCACAGAATCTGCACAAGTTTCAGAGAATGAACTGAAAGACAACAGGTATGGAGACCACAGGCCATTGACCCGTCTCAGAGCAAAGGACCTGGTGCGCAGCCCAAGCCTGGGAGGCTAGCCATCCTTTTTCCTGCTCTGAGTTGTCAGTCTCCCAACCTATTTGGCCTGAAAAGTGCATACCACATCCCTGCTTCCTTCCCTTGATCTTTCCAAAGCCTAATACCAGTATGTATGCCTCCTGCATCCCGTCTGGATCAGGAGCCTGTACTTAGCAGCAGAGGATGCTGCCTTGCTGAGTCACCCTGCAGACAGACAGAAATGAATTTTTTTTTTTTTTTCGGAATTGTTTCCAGCATAGACTTTGCCTGAACTTCTATTTTAAAACTTATCTTGACCACTGGTTTGGGTTTTTTCTTTTCTTTCTTTCTTTCTTTCTTTCTTTCTTTCTTTCTTTCTTTCTTTCTTTTTGTGGATTTGTTGTTATATGTGTGGTGCCTCTTTAAAACTGTCCCCTTGGGTGAAGGCCTTGCTCAATCTCCCTACTCCAGCAGGAGTCAGCTGCTGAATGTAAAACTGAAGGGGGGCGGCACCCACAGATGACAACGCCCTAATCCCCAGAAGCTGAGGCTGTGTTAGCTTCTCTGACAATAGAAACTTCACAGCTGGGACTGCTGGACCTCAGGGTAAGAAACTGCTTTGGGCTGCCCAGGTGGCCTTCTCTGACTGCAGGGGAGGCAAGGAGGACAGGTGATAACAGAAGTAGGAGACACAGAGCAGAGTGTCTCCTGTTAAAGGTGGAGACAGGGAGCAGACAATAGCCTCAAGAACACAGCAGGACCCAGAAACCAAAGAAGGCAAGCAAACAGATTCCAGAGTCTCAGGGAGGAATGCAGACCTGCTGCCACTGTGACTTGTCCTCCAGAGAGGCCAATCTGGAAATCTGACCCTCCGAACTATGAAGCAATAAACCTATGGGGTTTACGTTGTTTGTGGTGACATTTTGGAGCAGAACAGAAAACTACTATGTTATGGGATTCTCTAGAGAAAATCGGAGTGATCAAGGGTGGGGCACCAGAGAGCTTGGCAGGTACCCAAGACGTATGCTCTTTACTCAGGCTCCAGTGCTGATGTGTTCTTGCAGTTCTTAGCATCAGGTTACAGCATTTGCTGGGGAAATGATGAAGTCTCGGCCTGATCTGTACTCAGTATTCGTGTTCAAGTATCTTCAGTCATCCCTGCGCAGAGGGAGACTTAGTGCCCTGCTCTCTACTGTCTTGCAATTGTTCCAAAACACAGAGTCCAATGCTTAACTCCTTTCTAACCAAGAGTCGTGAGATGCTGGAGTACCTTGTACCTATTAGATAACTGTTCTTCACCAGTAAGCCTCCTTACTGCAGTGAAGAGAGCCACACAGTGAGGTCTACTTTAACGAAGCCTCCTTACTGCAGTGAAGAGAGCCACACAGTGAGGTCTACTTTAACCAAGCCTCCTTACTGCAGTGAAGAGAGCCACACAGTGAGGTCTACTTTAACCTTTCCCCAAGTGTTGGGATTTACATGAAACCCTAAATGCTGACATTGGAACAATTTTCTGTTCCTTAGAAAAACTTATTTTTGCATCGTCTTATTCTATTTTCTTTTGTCCTACTTGGTTGTCACCTCTCGGAGGCCTGCTCTTATCTGAAGGGAGGTAGAGGTGGAGAAGAATCTGTTTTCAATAAATAAAAGAAGAAAAATCTCATTTAGGCTGAGCCAAAAAAAAAACTTATTATTTTGTTTACCTAAGGTAAGCAGTAATGTCCTTTCAGGAACTGCGTTTGTCAACTGGAGAGCTGAAAAATGGCCTCCAATGACAATGAAGAACTTACTCCCAAAGTGCACAACAGACCAATCATTTGGAATTCAAACTTTATCTTCACTGAGTAATCGGGTGGTTAGCATGCGACACACATTTCAACCTTTTGAATTATAACAACACATAGAAAGGTTTGCATTTGTACATGTTAGGGTACAAATTCCCTGTTGAGGAACTGACTGAGTTCTCCACCGAGCTCATCATGTAAAGTATCAGCTTGGCTAATGCTTCTACCTGGCATTTGCCTGTGTATGAGTGTACACGTATGTTTTCACACTGGAATGCTGTCATATAAGAAAAGAATCACATTCATCCTGTCATTTGCCAACAGTAGGGTAGGCTCACAATAAATATCTGCCAAAAAAGTGAGATAATAAACAAAATCATTAACAGAATCTGATGAATTAGTGATTTGAAGTCAGTGAAATTGATCAAGTTACACTTGTATTAAGCCTGGTTTTAATTAATTTCTCTTTCCAAGCAAGTTGGGAGAGAGGTGAGGAGGGAGTAAGAGACTCCATAAAAATAGTCTCACCAAGGCTCAGGTTTCTCTGAAACACCTACAAGCAAATGAGAGTCTGAGGCTAACAAGAGGATCGCAGGTTTCCAAAAATAAACCTCCATTTAAAAACAGGCAGGCTGCCATGCATTGAAACAGAACTCCAAAACCCCATTGCTGGGCCCTTTCGAGGAAACCTCAGTACTCTGTGTCTTGCAAGACAGTGACTAGTTGGCTGTCTTCTTCCAGGGCCTTAAAGTAAACAACAGACTTTACCTGATTCGGAATGAACCCAGGAGCTGTCCTTTGACAGAGACCATGCAAAGGACATGGTTGCTCCTAAACAAGGCACTCAATGGCGGAAACACGTTAACTCGAACCTACCCATGTAGAAGACTCACATTTTAGAGAAACTATCGTTATAGAATGTTCATATCCAGGCAAATTATGATGTTCAACAGTCAAGAGCATAAATATTCTTAGGGTGTCCAACGTCTGAGCCTACAGTGTTATTTTGCAGACAGGATTCCTACTTAAATACATGAATTACAAGTGGTATAAAGGAAAATGAGAATTTAATATCGCAATCAGCTCTAGGCAAAAATTTAAATTAAATAGAAATTGAAATCCATGTCTCCAGTCTTATACCACACACACACACACAGAGACACATACACACATACAGAGAGAGAGAGAGAGAGAGAGAGAGAGAGAGAGAGAGAGAGAGAGATTCACATACATCACATCCTATTTTAAAAAGCCAAGCCCCAGGGTGGTAAGGCATGCCTATGACCCCAACACAAGACAGAACAGTCTAAGTTGGAGGCCAGATAGGCTATATAGTTTGATTCTGTCTCAGTGTTATTTGGTTTTTTAATCCAAAAAAGCATTGGGTATGATGATTTATTAAAGCTGATATGAATTCACATCAGTGTTCTAAGTCTCCCAGAGATATTTTATCTGTCTCATGTTTAACCACAGCATAAAACAGTTTGCCTCTGACAGAGGCGGTTTGTCACTGAGCATTTTAGCAGCTGTGTCTCTGTTGCCGTAATAAAACACCACAATCAAGGCATCTTACAGGGGAACAAAGTTTATTTTGGCTTGCAATTTCAGAAAGCGCAGGGTCCATCTTGGAGAAGCATGACTGCGACCTTGGTGGTAGATGCAGGAAACTGAGAGCTCAGGTCTCACCCAGAAGGAGAAAGCAGAAAGTGTGAACTGAAAGGGGCAAGAGGATCTTAAGAGCAAAGCCCACCCCCTGGTGACATACTTCCTGCAGCAAGGCTACACCTCCTAAACTTCCCTAAAGGGTGCCAGCAACTGGGGAAGTGTTCAGATGCCCAAGACTATAGGAAGCCTTTCTCAGTTCAGCCACCACATGTATGGTGTTGACCGCTTTATTTTGCTTGAAGTTAGAGATCAATCTTCCTGGAATCGTGCCGTGTGCTCAGCTACTCACTGACTTCAAGTGTGTTGTCTTGGAAAAGCAGCTCCATTCATCCATAAGAGATTTCTGCCCTCATCAGCCAACTGATGGAACCATTTACAGAAGGAACACAGATTTCAGAACTTCTACCTGCCATCCAGAAGCACAAATACACCCACAGCTCATCCACCTTCTTTTGACTAACAGCTAGGATAATCATGCCGAGTTAGGTATCAATTTCTTAATTACTCATTCTGACTGTGCTTCCCTGAAAACAAAGACATTTCCATCTCCTGGCTTTCTCACATTCTCTTTCAAATCAAAGACCGTCAGAAACTGTTGTGACTTGTTAGCAAACCCAGGGCTCTTCAGCAATCTGGGTGCTGCACAGAACACAGCCCAGGAAGAATTTAAACACAAGAAACTAACATCCTACAGATTCAACAAAGCTGGTAGACCCAACTAAGTAAAGGAACAGAAAGAAAGAGACACAATTTGAAAGTGGAAGGAACAGGCAGGGCCTCATACAACCCATAGACTCATGCTCACTCATACAGTTCTCCTCAGTCCTGAAGAACGATCCTTTAATCTGGCATGTTTTCTGCCTATTGATGAGATGCCTATGATTCCCAGTCCTTGCCTATCACTGTTGTACCTGCATTTCTCTCTTGGTTTTGTAAACCCAACACTTACTTTCCATCGTCTGCCATAGTACTTATGTTGAGTGGGGGTTGAAAAAGGGGATGGAGACCTACTGACAGTCTAGAACTCAAGGTATACCCATTAAAGCCCCCCCTTCTAATTTTAAATTTTGGGGACTAGGAAACACAAACATTATCATCTACATGATGTAGCCACAATGTGTAGGCCAAGAACCCCAGAAGCTAGGCAAGCAAACAGCCTGGGTGAACGGAGCCCACCAATGCAGAGGAAGCAACTGCCATGGGAAATGAGCAGAAAGAATTCTGTGGGATTTGTGCTTTTCATACAGCTGTGTCCACACATCTGTCCCTCCCTCAATGGCACAGGACGTCCAGGAAATTAGTCATTTCACCTAGGCTATGGTTGAGTTTAGTTTATATAGTTTACTATGAGAAAAGGGATTCTGTATACCCTGGGGTATGTTCTGTTTCCTCAACCATATCATAAAGACCTTCGGGATAAGAGCTTGTTTCTCTTCGTTTCAGTGACCTCCTTGGTAGCCACAGTGGCATTTTGGTACACAAAAGCCAATAAGTCCATGTACCGATACCTTCCTGATAAGGTGTTCAGTGCCTTCCTTGTTTCAGAGTCAAAAGCACAGATATTGCAAGCATTTCGCTAACAATGTAACTGAGAGAGCGCTGGACAACCAAACCGAGGTGATGTTCTTACAGTAGCCAGCCTCTGCCTCCTGATACCCCTATCTTTCCTAGTCCCCTCCCCTCCTGCACTCTAACAAGGTTGTTCTGTGCTAGACAAACAGCATGTAGCAGAAATTCTGCCACTTCTGAGATTCATGTAGAGAGCCAGGGCGACATCTCGGTGAGCAAAACGCTTACCATGCAAATGAGAGGATCTAGATTGAATCCCCAAAACCTATCTAAAGCCAGGCTCAGCTCTTGTCACTAAGTCCAGTGTTCATGTGACAAGCTGGAAGGTAGGGACAACAGAATCCCCAGACATTCACAGGACACCTCGCCCTGGGCACTCTAATGTTAACAACACAAAAAAGACCCTCAAAGAAGGTTCCAACAAAGTGGAGGGTGACAACAGACTGCCAATGCTGTCCTCTGACCTTCACTGAGGCATGCGTGTGCCTGCACTTTCACACATGGACACACACATGAGAACACACACGCGCACATATCCTCACACATACACAAGCTCACACACTTGAACACGTACAATCACACATACACATGCACACAGACATGTATAATTACACGCACATACATATTCACATGCATACACATGCACGCACACACACACACACACACACACAAAGACTTCAGATACACTCCAGCCCATTAGCCCTCTTTCTAGCATAACTTTACAGAGAAAGGCTACTTGGAAAGAAACTGGACTGTGATAATATTATTAAAGGATGATGCTCTTCTGAAAACCACATTCGTGAGCAAGAGCGTGGGTTCTTTTGAATCAAAGTGATATTGGTATGGCTGCAGACCCAGGCAACATCTTATTCACAACCTCAGGAGGAAATCACTGAGCCCACACCAGCAGCTACGCATGCCCAGATTTAAGAGTTTCTGAAACCATGAGATCATAGGAGAGACAGTTACTCTAGTTCCTATAGTCCCATTACCATATCAAGGATCCAAAGGTCTTCGAATTGATAAAACAGACTTAATGTGTTCTTGGTCTTGCTTAACAGAGTTACAAATGGAGAACTAAAGTAAAATCATGCATGGGAGCTGCAGATCTCGGAGATAAGCGCAATGGAAAGAAACCTGCTATGAACCAATCAAGGTTTGGGAACAAAGAACCAATACCAAAGTGAGGAAAAGGCATTGAAAGTCTCAGGAGCTCAAATTAGCAAGTAGTACAAATCCATAAAAGCAGGAGCAATCAGACAAGAGAACTTTTCGTCCTTGCAGAAGGACTCCGCAGTGCTGTGTGTCGAGTACATTGAGCTGTGAAGACCTCAGTGTACCATAGAAGGAATTATAAATCATGGCCAGAGGCTAGAGCCCCTCAAGGCTGCTCTGTAACATTCCGGGAAGTTTTATGTTTGCTCTCTGCCTAGCATTTCACATCCACAAAACCCACAAGCCCTGTAAGCTCATCCCTGACTCTCCCTTCCCATCCAATCACTGACACTCTCCATTTGGTATTTTCCCAATTTGGATCACCTGACTTCTATTTCTTGGCTTCATCGAATGTTACTGATCCTCTTGGACTGAGTTTCTGGTCCTCTGGTCCTCCAAGGATAGCTAATGATGTATCCATCCCACACTAAGAATGTAGACCACAGAACTTGGGGCTTGGTTATATGTCATATTATTGATTTGTTCCCTCAAATTTCTTGCTTTGTCCAAAGTCCTAAGATATTGGTTTTCAGTTCTACCAAGGTCTATGGGTCCCGAATCCAATCACACATCAAAGTCACCTTTACTGCATTTTGGAATTTACTGACTCAGAGTTTTAGGAAGTGAGGCCCGGGAGAGCATTAGTTTAACAAACTGGCCAAATGGTTGCTTGGCCTGCCCAGCTCTACAGAGCCGTGGTACATCTGGGAAACTCAACAAGCAGCTTCAGGTAGAATGAGCTGACATCACCACTTCTGATCACGGAAATGATGCCAGTTGCTCCCCAAACAGGAAAAGGAAGTCCACAGATCTGATCAACTGGACTCTGACCCTAGAAACATTGATTTAAGCTTTCTTTGCACACAGAAAGATGTGTGGTAGAGCAAGAAGGAGAAAATGTTGGCAGCAAAGCCCAGGTGATGGTTTTATGGGTGTTTACTTTAAAAACTCTCAAAATCTCTGCTAATTTTTATTAAAATTTTTAGTAAAAAACATTGAAAGAAATTGAAAAAGAATCCTACACCTCCCAGACAGTGAGCCAACACAGATTTGTTCTCTCTGAATTTCATTTTTTCTTCCTTTCTTTTTTTTTCCTTTTCTTTCCTTTTTTTTTCTTTTGTTTTTGTTTTATATTGTGCTTGATTGTGGTCAGAAGAACTAACCTTAAAAGAAGCATCTATCTCAACTATGCTTCTTACATTTGAGGTTCGTCCTACATATATAAAAGGAAAAGAGGGAAATTTTCCAACCCTTGCAAAAACTCAGCCCTGGTACTTGGGCTACAAATGATAGCTCAGTGTTTTATGCGGGCAATTTATCAAAATGATTCGAAACTAAATGGGGATTTTTTTTTAAGTATCCTGATGGGTTTGATGAAAGACACAACTCAACAAGCAGTTTGGAATAGACGGAACTGGCCTTCCCAATGCTGATCTTGGAAGCAAAGGCGGATGCTCCCAAAACAGTAAAACTGATTCCAAGAGACATAAATATCCGAAATGGAAATTGTTCAAGTTGTCTGAAATTATTTTAACCTCACTGTGATGGTTCATCTCAATTTCCAACCCCATGAGATCTAGACTCACCTGGACGTAGTTCAAGGGGTGAAGACATATGGGAATTTCCCTGATTTTGTTGACTGGGCAGGAACCTCCGTGGCTCTTATTTTCATTCCTTTACCTCTCCTTTTCTTCTACAAATTTACCTACCTACAGCCTTCACAGTCTAAATTTGATTTCATGTTAGACCATTTATTCTTCTCAATGTTTTGCGGGGCTTTTATCATCAATATCTTACAAAAAAAGAGAATATGGTATTACATATGTTGACCATGGTTCTGCAGTAAGTGGTTCTTTCAATGTCAAAGCGTATCACAGGTGAGGATTGAGTGTATGTTCTCATGAGCTTAAAGTCTGCACAGCAAATACCTCTGGCATGGCATGATTTGAAAGACATTTAAATTTTCAAAAGAAAGAATTTCCTTGTAGGAAAATTCAGTTTTCCACACCACAAAACCTTCCCCCACTCCCCATTCCCCACATAGCCCCAGGGCTGAGCTCAGGCTTCTGAAGTGTCCTGGCAATTCTGCCCTTCTTGATGATCTGGTTCAACTGAAAATGTTCTTATCAACTGTATTTTATCAGCCTCGTTGCTTAACTATGACGCAAATACAAACAGCTGAGACCTACCTGCTGCTTCCACTTAAGTGAGACATAATAAAAACGCTTCTGTTAACAAAGGTGAGGCAGAAAGCAATGTTTAAAACAGCAAAATATGAAAACTTAAAGCATATTTCATAAGACAGAACATTTGATTTGCTAAGACCAATTGCTGGGGTAATACTCAACTTGAAAATATTTATTTGGTTGACAAACACGTATATGTTTTCTGCAGCAGCTGAAACACCAGAAACCCCAAAACTTCAATAAATGTCATCTTGCTTTGACCTTTGACCTAAAATGCATCCAAAAAACTGAAAATATTTTCAAAAGTGTGGAGGTAGACCATTTTCACCTCAAAGACAGGGCTTTTTTACACTCTGGAAAACCACGTAAGAAAGAAAAGTGAGATGGTAGCCACAAATATAATGGCTAACAGAAAAATGTCCAAAATACCAAGTGACATTAAATGAATTGCTCTCTCCAGCGGTCCTTTAGGGGCTATCTGGGACATTCCTAACTTATAAGAAAATTAATTATGAAATAATGCATGCAGGAGTTTTCATATACTCACATTAAAAATTAACACGAATAACGACAGTGTTCAATTCTAGGGCACCTGCCCCTGACCATTCTCGTTAATTAAAACTTCCATAGTGGCTTTAGCCTCCGGCAGTCCTTTGAATCCCGCACCACACCGTCATCCTCTGTTCTGTACTCAGACACGTTGTGCTGACAGTTTTATTTCCCTGATGAACTAGTGTGATTGAGCCCAAGAATGCAAAATACCCTGGTGTTTTCCCTTCAGTACGCCTTGGAGTGAAGACGGACCTATCCTCTGGCTGCCCGGCAAGCAAATAAGAACCTGAGAGAAGACAGGCTCTAATGGGAACACTGGTTAGACTGATCGTTTAGAGGGAGGGCATCATTTCAGAGAGGATATTTAAGCTTGTGCTTGAGTCATGATTGAATAGATGACCAAGCTGGTGGCAAAGCTGTGTTACGAGAGGAAGGGAAATGGGAGGAGGGAAGGAAAGAAGAGAGACCAGGTGGGAGCAGGTGAGGAATGGTCAGACTGTTCCCACCATAGTAACAGTCAGCAGAGTAGGGCAGCAAGTCACCAAAGCCAAGATCATGTCTGCAATAGAATCTCAACATCAAATGGAAATAGACAAGAAGAGAAGAGAGAAAGGTGCATCTATTATGTGTGTAAAAGGAACCAAGTGAAGCGTGTTTTACAGGTAGTGTGCTGATGAGATTAGTACAGTCTCCAATCTACTTGGGAGAATTAAACATATCATGGTCCAGGTATTGAGGTGACTTAAAATAATTTGACTACTTAGGCACTTCCAGGTTCTTTTGGTTAAACTAAAGGAGTGTATTTGGTACTTATTGGAGCTATTTACACATATTCAAATGACTGTGCCTGGAGACCTAAGGTCAAATCGAGCTTCCTGACATCGATATGGTGATGTGAGACCTGTGTTGAGCCCTGACATGATGTAAGCACATGCCAAACCTGTAGAGGTCACCTAGTTCATAGCTTTACTCACCTCTGGTTGAAAAGGCTCCCAGTTTCTAAGAACTAGCCAATCAGGTCTAACACATTCCATTCATTAAGTATCCTGTATTTGAGCCACAAGAGGGAGGGACCTCCGGGCCTACAGTTGCAAGTTCTGACAAATCCAGCGAGCCATTTGTCCACTGCTATAAAGTCTGAAGCTTGGGCAGATGAAAGTGGATGGTGAAAAGCAACTTGGAATCAAGAAAGGGAACACAAACTGTCAGCAAGAACAAGACCCAAAGGCTCTCAGAAAATAGACTTCCCCATTCAGGACAAAAAGGAAGTAAAGCGAGCAACCTGAGGTCTGCCTTCAGCAGAGTCCCTGGCTACACAAGGCACTGGACAACAACGGACAGTAGAGTAGTCCCAATTCCCCACTGGGAGCAAAATCTTTGAAGGCCACGTGTTAGACCATCCTAATGAGGCAGAGAGGTGTGCTCTGTACCTTGTGAAGACAACTAAACACAGGCTTAGCGATCAAAGAGGCAAGATTGCTTCATAATTTGCTTACTAAGAAGGGTTTCATTCCCTACCTGTGCCACAAAGTTGAACTATAAGAGAATTAATGTGAATCCTCTGCCAATTATTACATTGAGAAACCAGAACTTATTTTCGTACCTTTTGAAAAGGTCGGGAATTACCAAGAACATTCTAGAAACCAAGACAGCAACCTTCTTGCCTCTTCATCTCCCTGGACTGTTGCCAAAAGACCTGAAAGAAATGAGCTGGAAGAGCAATAGCATGTGTGGGTTTTATTCATCCTAAAATTTCGACAATTTGTGGTCTTTGTCTGCCCAGAGAAGAAAGCTGGAAGCTGAACCAAAAGCATCACACTCAGCAGCCCCCACTTCCTAAGGCACTTCTGACTTCACATAAGAAGGCCAAAGTGTGTCCTCAGGACAGGAAGTATGTGTCAGATCTCAAGGGCAAGTTTTTAAAAGTTGCTTTAAAACTTTGGCCCTAGGATAGACTTCTTTTCCAAAAGAAAATAAAGCCAATTTATGTGATCCCACAGGTCTGATGATGTCCTAAGCTCCCTAAAACAAGAAAATGAGTCTTCTGTTTGGCATATGCGAGGCATCTTCCTCAGCCCTGAGTTTCCTTAGGCAAGAATTATGTTCATAAACTGATTTGGCAACCATCACTTTGCATAGCATAGACATTAGTATGTTAGGTAAGCATTTAACATTCCCTAGGGACTCCACTAAAAGAAGGAAATGGGAAACCAGACACAGCAATAAACCAGAGCGGAAAGGCCTGCTGGGCTGCATACCAGACAGCTCAGTAGCCTGGGGTTTCATCATCTAGTTTCTCATCTCCGGGCTCCAGATATTATCTCCCAGAACATCTCAAATAAAACCCACTCCAAAAGTAATGCCCCATGTTTCCCAAGCGAAAATTCAGAAGAAAATCTGAATAGAAAACATTATAACTTAACCAGGTCTTCAAATGAGGGTTATATTACATCCTCTCTAGTAGTGTTTAGTGACATGATTCTACAATGTCATTCTCCAAGTGCCGCTGTAGAGGCCCTTGCCAGACTTCCTCCATACAACCAGGAATCATAGAGAACAGACCCCTGCTGCAACCCATGTAGGCAAACCTTCTTATAGTAGAAGAGCCCATCTAGAAAAGAGGATATTTCAACAGAACATAAAGTGTGCTCTGACAAGAATAAAATAAAATTCAAGAGGAACTGAATGCTTAGAAAATTGCGTCAAACAAAGAGAATGGTAAGGAAGTGGCCAACTGAAGGTATCATCTCCATCGGAAGATGCAATGGACTGAAGGTATCATCTCCATCGGAAGATGCAATGGACTGAAGGTATCATCTCCATCAGAAGATGCAATGGAAAAACTGAAGATGATGATGATGGGGATGAGAGCTGGACATGGACACAACAGCAGGGAGGTCAGTTTGGTTCCTTACCAGGCCAAAGTATATGTAACACATAGAGGTGATCCAACACAAGGAGAAGTCTTTGAAAGTGTGGTAGCTATTCATGGGATTATGTTTGGCCTTGGAGTATCAAACAATAGAAGAGCTGAGGAGACTGACTTATTGAATCTTTTCTCGCTGGTTTCCACATCACTAGCATGGTGAAGAAATACACTCTCATTATTTCCTGTCTTGATTTATGCTTAGGGTTGAAGTTGTCAGGTACCTCCTACAGCGAGCCTGACCTTCAGGGGTTAGTTCATTTCCTTGGTATATGTAGTAAATCAACTTATACATCCTTATGAAGTAAGACATAGCTTCTTCATTACTCTATGTTTTCCTAAACTTGACCCACATTGCACACTTGCCAGTTTGGTTTGCGGGGGAGCATTTAACTTTATGAGCCAATGAGATAAAATACCAGTTTGCATTTAATCTACAAAAGCATTGTTGCCCATTTTGGCCATTGGGTCACTCATGTGGGAAACACTCAGGAAGAATCCACCATAATCCTATTCCTACCACTGTGGAGGAATCATTGATTTGGTGAAAATGTGAAAATATTCTCAGCAGAAAATTTAAATAAATACCTCAGCAATGATGGTATGTGTTAGAATTCAACATTAGTCATTAAGGAAAAGCAAAAAAAAAAAAAAAAAAAAAAAAAGGCAAAACAAAACCACCATGAAGCTCCACAACGCCACTCACATCAACTATAATGACTAGAATAACAACTACCGAGATGAACGTGGAGAAAACGCTTTCTCAAATTACTGACACAGTTTATAACGGTGAATCTGCTTCAAAGGACAATGTGACTGCTTCTTAGAAAGCCAAATGTAAGCATAAAGTGAATAGAAAGTCACTAAAATCCTCAGCAATTTCATTCTTAGCAATTTATCCAAAAAGAAATAAAAGCATGTATCCCTGTGAACGCGCCCACCAACACTATTCTTTATTTTTCTTCTGTGAATTAGCATATAAATATAGGACATTATAATGACGGTTTCAAACCAAACGTGATTCTCTTCCCCATTCACCGCCTCTCTGTTCTACGACTGTCTCCCCACTCCTCTTCTGCTTCCATGTCCCCATGCGTCCGTCTGCACCCCATTCCCCATCCCCCATACCTCTTTGTACTCTTGGTCTCCTCTGTAGATGTTTTATTTTTATCCACACCTATACCCTTCTGTGTACATATATGAACATTACAATACAGGATCTGCATACGATAGAGCATGCACTGCTGTTGTCTTTCTGAGCTTGGATCACGTCACTGAATAGCGTACTTTTGTAACTCCATTTCCCTGCAAATTTCATGATTTCATTTTTATTAATGTCAGAGGAAAATTTCACTATATATATATATATATACCACAGGTTGGTTCTGTTTCCACAACACTGGGAGCAGGGCAGCAATAAACATGGATGTGTAAGTCTCTCTGCTGTAGAAGACTCTATCCTCCTGGAAAATGCCTCAGTGTGGGATAACTGGGTCAGCAATTTTATTTTTAATTGTTTGAGAAACCTCCATACTGTTTTTCATAATGGCTATTGCAGTTCACCATCCTGCTAGCAGTAAATAAGGGCTCCTGATGGCTATCGTCAAGAATTCTGACAGCAAAGTTGTTCTTTATTAGCCATAAGTTGGAGTGGATGAGCAAAATGTGTTGTCATCCTGCAATGAAGCATGAGGGACTGAGGGGCCAGTACATACTACAACATGAAAGAATCTAAAAAGCATGCTCAAAGGAAAAGAAATCATTTGCAGGACACTGGACATTGACTTATATGAGCCCATTTATATCAAAGCCCAGGAGGGACAAATCTCTAAAGATTGAACACATCATTGATTGAGTAGATACAGACGTGAGAAAAGAAGGTGTCTACCATGGGCACACTAGTTGCTTAGGGGAAAACAAAACATCCATAAATTGAATTCTGCAAGACTTCTTATGATCTTTCAAGTAGACTAAAAGTTATTTATTTGGATAATTAAAATGAGTAAATTTCATAAATACAAAATAGATCTCAATAATCTACTGTTTAAAGCAGGATGATGGGGCTGGGAGAAGGCTCGGTGGTTAAGAGTCCTTGGTCCTCTGTCAGAGGACTGTGGTTGGTTCCCAGCACCCACAAGGAAACTCAGGACTACCTGCAACTCCAGCTGTAGAAGGATCTGAGGTGCTCTCCTGGCCTCCGTGGTTCCAGGCAAACACACAGTGTGCATACATACAGGCAGGCAACATATTGCTGCACACAAGATGAAAATAAATAAACAATTTAAAAACATAATGACTTACTGTTAAGCATGATAGATGCTAAGTAGATGGAAAAACCTTAAATGATCTCTAAGCTTTTAAGATCATGTAGTGATGTATCTTTCATTAAAAAAAAAAATGTGAGTTTCGAGTCTTAATATCTCTTCACTTCACTCTTTTCTTCACAGAGAAAACCACAAGTTAACATTTTATAAGGAGCATATGAGAGACCCTAAAAGTAAAGATTTTTATACACATAAGACAAATGTTACCTCATTTGTAAAAAAAAATATTGATTTTTATCATAAGATGTTTTTCAAAATGATGATATAGTGAGAATTAATGAAGAAATTCAATTTCCGAGCAATGGACATGTGAATATGAGACTCTTCCCAGATTAACAGGTGCTTATGTGTTGGACAAGACCACCCATGCAGCAGAAGCCCTCAGAACATTCATCAAACTGAAAACTATGCTCAAAGTGATGCCATACAGGCGTGAGCATCAATCAACGTGAACCCAGCTGTTCCTGAGATAGCAGATCCTCAGGATCATGGGAATGCAGATATTAAGAAATGTCAAGCAAGGGAGTTCAAAAGAAAAGGGAGAGAGAAAGGGAAGTGGGAGGAATTATTTCTACAGACTAAGCTTTCCACACAGTGCAATCTGCTGCCAGGAGGGATAGATTTAGTCATATTACCCCACCTATTGTGACTACAGAATTGTTTATAGGAAGGTTTACATCAGGGTTTAGGGTACCGATTGAGCTATTAATACCTCACGTTTGCTACATCCTTAAAGCTTTCTTCACTGTTTCACATTATAAAACCAGGATGTCTGTCAAGTTTGATGTTTACAAAGTGGTGTCTACAAAAGACACGACAAATGCAGACATATGTCACCAGTGAGCTAGAAGCATTGAATGGGGAATTGAGGTGTTTCCAACAGGGCCTTGGGGAGTCTGAACGCTTTCTCTGTTGCCATCATTGGGACCTTTTGATATTTTTGATCACTGTACAATATGAGCTACATGTTTTCAGGAAGGGTGAGCAGAGTGATACCCCCTGCATCAGCTCGTAAAGGAGAGATGAATAGCATTCTAACCGGTGAGGTTTTTAGAGCATACTAAGCAGGTACCTTCAGGACGGAGGCTCCGCCCACAACAGTAGTGATGAAGGCAGAGTTCAGAAAGTGAAGGATGTGTAGGTGACTGATGTGACTAGGAGTTTGTAAGTCTCCATGCCCAGTGCTTCCCAACAAGAGACCAGAGGGCTAGTTCAACAAAAGTGCACACATGGTTTCCCTTGGCTGGATGAGAGGCCTGGGTGCTTTGAAGTAGGCACAGCACATGGATGCTCTCAGGCCCTCTTCGTCCATGCATCTTCTTCCCACATCTGTGTTCCTTAACCACTGTTAGTGAGGCAAGAAAATCATTCAAAGACATATCTCATATATATATATATATAAGCTAATGATTCTTACGGGAACAGAAATCACTATGTATCATCCTGTTTTCTTTCACCAAGTCACATGAGAGAGGTTTCTAATTCCCCCACCTTTTCACCAACATTTTAAGTGGTCACCACAAAAACAATTTTCTAAAAAAAAAGGGATCAAAATCATGTAATTTAGTTAAGGATGTGGCTCAGTAGTCAAGAGTTTGCTCAGCATGCCCAGGTTTGCAACATGAAATTCAAAAATAAAATCTCTGTTATTTTGAAAACAAAGACCTTCCTCTTCATTTGTATTTGGAGAATTCTATAAGAAAGAGTCACTTGAGTAAGAATTTAAAGACCCAAACACGTATATTCAGTTACTTGACCTTAGGAATATTGTGGCTGAAATCCATCAGATACTACAGAATAATACAAGTCTGTGTTCTCTTCAGGAAGCAGATATATGAAAATTCTGCACTAGCACAGAAACTATACATAACCAAAGCAGACACAGTATCTCTACATCTCAATAAAAAGATGGGGAAGCTATTCTATCTATGCATTCCTATTACCATTGTGGAACCTCTCCAGTGAAAATTCATCAGAAATCTGCATTAATAAATTCAGAGCAACTCAAAGGTTTAGATTTTCCTAGTGAACCAAACTGAGAAAGAAGGCATAAAGAAAGATATGGTTTTTTATGACCTGGTCATAAAATTCTAATATTTAAGATAATATTATCTCACATTATTATTCTTCTACCTTCTAACACTTGTGAAACTCTATTCAAATTGTAGATCTTGGCTTCCTTCAAATGACCAGTGGCAACTGCCAGATATTTGACTTCTAGAGACTATCTCAACTGTCACAAAAAGTAAGTCAGACAAAAGGCATGTAAGGAAGCATTTGTCTATAATTCCAAATCTTTGGAAGCTGAGGCAGGAAACTCCTGAGGTCAAGACCAGCCTGGGCTATACCTGTAGATCCTGCCTTGGAGGGAAAGATTCCAATTCTAAATACAAAAACAGAAGCCCTTCTACAGTTAATCACTGATGATTAGTTACTAAGTGGAGCTTTGTTTAATCTATTCCTAATTTAGAATGAACAGAATTGCCTATTTGAGCATGCAACCTCCATTCCTGCAAGAGCTGGAGCATTTGGTGCTTGACCAGATGATATCAGCACATGCTTGATGCCTTTGATAGAATAGAAAATGTTGTGATTCGAATTTTTATTATTCTAGGCTAATTTAAGACTGAAAATAAAATTCACCTCTTGTAACACCCTTTCTCTATGATAAATTCAACCATCTTCTTCCTTGAATTGTGGGTGATCTCTTTCCGGCCCAATGAGCAACTATCCTCATAACGGAATCTGGAAACTCCAGTCTGGGAATCGAGTTACTCAGAGTAGCTAAGTTGTGTGGGATTTGCAATAGAGTGTGGGGCCCATCCAAGCTTTAAAAACAGGTGTTCTAAAACTGAGACTTCAGAGGCAAACAAGATGTGTGCTGCACAAAAAGAGAGCAGAAGTAACCAAAGTTCCAACTGCAACTTTATTTCAAGGATTGAGGATGAAAAAGAGTCTCTAGCCCTCAAGCGAGTTTTCAGTTCTGAATTCCACTCCCATGCTATCTGACACATGCAGAACGTTGGGTTGAAGTTATATCTCTGCATGCAATGTAAGTGAACTCACATCCCAGAGGATCTTACATTCAAGCCAAACCTCAAATAATTCCCTTTAATAATACCCAAGGAAACAAGCAACCTTCATGCAAAATTTAGGAAACACACAAGGGAAAGAGACCACTGGCACCTGGATGAGAATCAGCAAAAATAACCAGCAACTTAAATAAACACACAGAACTTTAGATACGTAACTACAAGCCACAATGGGAGCAATGACTATGTGTGATCATTTCTAAGTGAGCTTTTTTTCCCCAAAAAAAACTTTAAAACCTGAACAGAAAGAAAGAAAATTTTAAGAATGTGGAGTTTCCCAGATGATAAGTATAATAATGTAAACATAAACTCAATAAACATGAATATTTAATAATATCAAGAAAGTATTGCTAATTAATTCAAATGTAATGAACATACACATGGATGTGTTTATTTCAAAGATGTAAATGCCGAAGCACTTAAGAACCAAAGTCTGTAATTCACAAGGTCCTGCTACCTCTGCCTCCAGAGTGCTGGGATTAAAGGTGTGCACCACCATCGCCCAGCTCTGCAGCTTAACTGCAAAGGACTTTAGGAAGAAAAGCAGGAAAGCAAACGGTAGGGTAGACAGAATAGGGTAGATATCAATATGAAAAGAATGAAGGGACAAGAAGGAAGGTAGATGAGGGATGGATGGAGGTTGGATACACAGATACTTAAGTAAAGTAAGTGTAAATTAATGTTAAATCTAGCAGGATGAACATATAGAAATGAGATATTTGGAGCTGGAGAGATGGCTCGGTGATTAAGAGCACTGACTGCTCTCCCAGAAGACCCAGGTTCAATTCCCAGCACCCACATGGCAGCTCACAACTGTCTGTAACTCCAGTTACAACACCCATGGCAAAACACAAATGAGGGAGAAGAAATGAGATATTCTTTCTTTTCTTTTTTCTCTAGTCTTTGAAAAGCTTCCCAATAAAAATTGCAGGTGAATTATAAGAAGGAGAAGAGGGGGAGGATGGGAAGGACAGATAGGACAGGGAGGAGAAGGAGAAGAGGAGAAAGGAATCCTCTGGGGGGAAAAAACAGTACCAAGCCCCCCTTCCCTACACCGGAGCCCCTGCTATCCAGTCTTCACCCAGGACTGCAGGCTTCTCTCCCGGGGTGGGAACTGAGGGTTCCTTCCTTTCAAACTCTGCTCTCCAGGACGGGAAAACTAATTAAACTGAGACAAAACTTAATTTGTGTAGTCTGGTTCTTCTAAGAATCCACATGTACACAAGTGCGCACACGCACACACGCACACATAGACACACACACACACACATATACACGTCACTCAGTTCAGAAGAGTCCCAGTGCAACTGGCCATGTGGAAATCACACAATAAAATCATGAATCAGACTACACAAATACTCCCAGACAGTCTCATTGGACAGAATTAAGAATTCAATGACACTTCCCTTAGGGAAAAACAAGGTGAAACTCTGTCATGTGCAGACCTTTATATAATTAAATTAATGAGAAATTAAAGCCCTGATAAAATATTCGCCTTTGTGTTAAAAGTGGCTTGCTTAGTGTGCCAGTGCACAATTGCTTGCCTCTGCAGACATTAATAAGGGATTTATAAGATTAATTTTAGCGCAGATCAGAGTTCCAGTGTTACTACACCAACATCAAGCAAATAAGCAGCCTGACTGATGAAGAATTTGAGGGGTCAGGGCAGCCAGGCAATACTGAATCATTGTGTCTTGACACAGCAGCATTGGTAAGCCGCACTTGGTTCACAGTACATTTGTGTATTTAACGCCCACAGCTGTAAAGACAGGAAGCAAAGGCCTGAACCTGGCAGACATATAATCTCATCTAGACCGACAACTGCCAAGGTTCTTGACCAAACTATTCATGTCAACACTTTGCAATCAGTCACCACTTTCAAACCAGACCATTCTAGACAAAACCAACAGTGGCAGCCAGTCTTCTGCCCCGCAATCCTTTCCTCACAACACAGAACCAGATGCAAATACTAAGAAAATATGTCTCCTAGACCTTGAAACAAAAACGGGGATGCAAATAACGTGGGAGCCGTGTTCTGTAAGGGCAGATGTGTATAGCGTTTGCATATGGAAATGCGGGCCTCCTGCTTCTCTGCACAGCATTCCACCAAAATAAAAGTTAACCTCTCTGATCCTGAGTCCCTCTAGCAGTGGAGGAACTGTTGGTACAGCTGAACAGCACATGTTGACTTTAGACAAGAGGGCACAGATATAGAGGAGAACAAAGAAAGACTCCTTTAGAACAAGGATCAGTGAACTCTACTGGAAAAGAATCGACAGTAAAGACGTTCATCTCTCTAAGTGTTGTGGTTATGAATGAAAACTGGAAAGAGGCTGTCTGCAGAGACTGGTTGGCTGGCTCAAAGTTCATTACAATGGAGAGACTGGAATGCTGCAGGTTCAAAACTAATTACCTTATCTTTGGCTAGCTTTAGCCTCAAACAGCCATCCCCATGCTTACCTTGGTGTGAGAACTAACATCCTGTGACTAATATATTGAAAACCTTTGGTATCTATTGACCTAGCAGACACACTGACTCCCATCAAAGCAGAAGGTAAGAATGTCAACGGATAACATCTTGGGCCTACAGAAAGTCTCTCCTTACTGTTAAAGGCTTCTCTGACCAACATCCTTCAAATTGCCTTGATTTATAACTTCCTGTGTTCCATAAAACCACAAAACTTCATAAAACTGCGTGGAACTTGGGCTGTCGCAGAGCCGTGGTCACTCAGAGTAGTTTCAGAATAAACTGTCTCTTAGTCCCTTTATGGTTTGTGCGTTGGTAACCAGCCCATGCAGCTACAGCCTATTTTTCAGAAGTTTTGGTTCACGTGGATAGAATGGCCTCCAAGGCTCATGTTTTGAGTCTGCTGTCCCCAGCAGGTTGTTTTCTTTTGGAAACCTGCGTAACTTTGACATCTAAATCCTAGCAGGGAGATATAGGCCTGTACAGGTGATGGAAGCAAGTGTATTAGTAAGGATGGGCCTTTGAAGGTTACGTAGCTGCCTCTGCTTCCAGGCTGCTTCTACTCCTGTCTGCTGCTGTGGGGTGAGGTTGAGCCACACGATCCCTCCACTATGCTCCTCTATGCCTTCCCCGGAATAGAGATCTGCATCCCCTGAAGCAGAGTCAGAAAGCTGCTTCAGTCATAACAGTGAGAAAAGTGACAATTACACTGAGCGAATGGTGTAGACTGTCAGTCATGTGGTCTCTGCTACAGCTACCCTACTCGGCTGGGAGGAAGCCACCACGGATCACAGACTGTATGAAAACGTATGTGCTTGTCTGTGCTCACAAAGCTGCATGTACAGGGAGACATGGAAACTCATACTGTAGACATTTTTTATAGCTCAAAAACTAGAAGGCCCTCAGTATGTAGCATTCCAAAATATAAGAAGCAAAATAGACATTGTAACCACCTGTTTAGACTCCCAGCTCCCAGGAGGCTGAGGCAGGAGGATAGAGTGCCAAGCCAACCTAGGCTACATAGTCAAACCCTGAAGACAGAAAGAAGAAAAGAAATGAGGGAGAGAAAAATAAAGGAAGGAAGAGGGGGAGGGAGAGAGAAAAGGAGAGAGAGAGAGAGAGAGAGAGAGAGAGAGAGAGAGAGAGAGAGAGAGAGAGAGAGAGACCATTAGCACTCAATCTTAGCCCTTGGACCACAGCTCAAAAACACTGAGTAGTGATTCTCAAGTCTGAACCAGCAGTTTCTTGGAGGATGAGTGAGCTCAAACCCTGAGATACAAGAATGAGCCAATCTGTGTGCATTTCTTATGGTTCTTAGACACATTCCTGATGCCAAGCCACACATGGAAAGCCATGGATTTGAGAAAAAAAGAACAAAATAAAAGGGGAAAAAATAATTCATGTTGACGAGGATAGGATTTCAATAGTCATTTTAATATCAAGGTTAGACTCAACAAACGTGAGGCACAAAGTGAGGCAGAAGAAAATGATAAATTTAGCAGAGTTTCAAAAGTATATTAGTACTCTTCAGGGTTTCCCCGAATAATTCTAGCCCCTGTTATCTACAAACTAATCTTAGCACCTCCCTCATCTGTTCCAAACCTTTGCTCAAGTAATCTCAGGTCTATGAGGCTCAAATACCTGTTAACAATGTGCTGTGTCTTCAATTCCCACACCTACCCCCTGCGCTCCTCCTTTAGTTCTTAGCAATTATCACCTCTAATGGACTATATAATTTACCCAGTTGTTATGCTTATTACCAATTATATGTCCCCGACAGCACTCCTTGCTTAGAGCTCCAGTCCAAATAGGGTAAGAAAAGCAAATGGGTGTCTCTGTATCCCCTACAGGGAACGGTACCTGCCACTCTTGCTACAAGTACTTAATGAGTAAATGCATACACAACACTAATCTATTTAGGTGTTAATTAGAAAAACAATGTAAAGACCACCTGGCACTTCCCAGAACTTTGAACAAACTTTGTACACATTCACGGTCATCTCAGAGGCCATTAAAACAAATCCAAGGGGTAACTTTCTAGAGCTTTATAATCTGAACTGAGGATTTGGTCTCTAACACCATGATTTACCATGAAAAGATCCTGATGGGCCTCTCATCCAACCATTCCTTGTTGGGAAAATTCATGGTTCATCACTCCAGTCCATCCCCACACACCAATTATAGACACCAGTCTTAACTGGCTCAGGCAGCCAGAACAAAACACCCCAGGCAAAGAGGTCTACGCAATAGACATTTCCTCACAGTCCAGGTAGCAAGCAGGGCATCAGAGGTCAGGGTACCAGAATGTTCAAGATCCAGTGAGGCCTATCTTCTGTCTTACATATGCCTGCTCTTTGGGTGACCAAGCTCAGCTGTAGCTGGGTCATCTAAACTAACCTCTCTGCAGCCCATGCTCAGAGCACATCTCAGAGAGTGGACATAAAGAATGTAAGAGATGAGGGTGGCAGGGCGAGCTCTGAAAGCCTGTTTCTGGACATGACATGACATAGCTCGAGTACACATCCACTCACTGCAGCCAAAGCTGCCTGCATAAGACATACACAACATCAAGCCGGTCAAATTCCCAGCGTTGAAGAGGGATTCTCAAAGCCACGCTCCCAGCTGAGGAGGTACTGTCAGTGAATGGCTGCTGGGGAAGGAGACTCACTTTACTTTGTGGTCCCAGGTAAGTTATTTGTCTGTGCCCCATTAGATGGCCCCATATCCGTTTAAATATGGTAAGCACTAATTCGACTCAGAGGGCTATTAATAATGTAGTTAGGAAGAGAAATGAAGTCCTGAGCAAGATGGGTTCGTGGGTCCTGAGAAGTAGGTGGAGGTACTGGGAATGAATGAGATCAAAATACATTGGATATACATGTGAAATTTCTACACTATAAATAAAAAATATCATTTAAAAATAAGTTTAAGGTCATCTTTTTCTGGGTCACACAAAACCCTTTTTCAGAAGTAAGTAAGAACAAGAAAAGAAATACCTTTCCAGTGTCTTTACTGTGTCTGACTCAACCTGCTCAAGTTAAATGATTTGAGTCATTTCAGTTAAAAAGAAAACTCACTTCCAACTATTATTAAGTATCCTTCCGAAGCTTTTAATTAATTCTTCACAGCCTCTTTCTACTAAGACTTTTCACCTGGCTCTGTGGATGATTTTTATCATGGCAATGTTTTCAATTTCATGACAAAATGGGATTTTTCAGATGTACTATACATACTAGAGACTAAACACTCCTCACCAAAACTTAAAACCATGACCTGCACAGATGAAAAGTTCATGGCACAACTGTGGTGGATCTCAAAGTTGAGCTCCTCACACTGGAGCACTAGATGGGATCATGAAAAAAGCCTGATTAAAATGCAGACCACTGGGCCCAGACCAAAGAGAGTCTGGTTCAGGAATAGTAGTGGAGACCGTGAGTCTGCATTTTAATGAGTTCCCAGGTAGAACTGAACTTGGTGATGCTGACCATAGCTTGACAAGGACTGACATTAGAAACACCAAGATACCAGAGCGTTTTGTTAAAATATTAACTCAATCAATAATTTTGTATAATAAATGTTTTTAATTGTTACTTAACAATTTTGTGTTTAATAGCTTTAAAGAAGGATCTTAATGATTGTTTGACAATTATTTAAA
Organism: Chionomys nivalis; assembly: GCF_950005125.1. Lineage (NCBI taxonomy): Eukaryota > Metazoa > Chordata > Mammalia > Rodentia > Cricetidae > Chionomys > Chionomys nivalis. The sequence continues at coordinate 11,897,541 of NC_080100.1, read as the reverse complement.
TTTTAACAAATGTTAAATGATGTTCATAAAGCCCAAGCATTTGAGATCAGCCAGCTCTAAAGATGGCATGCCAATGACAAGCTTAACAGACTTCCTGGCACACAGCAGGTGTTTCCTAAGTGTTTTCAGAAAAGGAAAGAAAATGGAACAGACAGGTTCAGGGCCTCACATAATTCAATAAAACCACAGTGAAGAAAGGCCTGTTCTGGAGCCATGCATATTCCAATCCAGTCCAGCCTAACCGTGTAAATAACACTTCATCAAATGCTGTTTTCTCTACATGGCCTTTCAAAAACTCCTCTTCTGAAATGTCACAAACTCTCAGATGACTATGTCTATCTGCAATGTCCCTGCTGGTTTTCTCACTGCTGTGACAAAACACCCAAGAGGAGCAACTTAAAGGAACAGGATCTATTCCAACTGATAGCTTGAAGTACAGTCTACCTATCGCCTACCGGGGCGAGAAAGGCACAGTGGCTGCCATAGTTAACGGCAGCTCTCAGCCATGGCAGCAGAAGTAGGAGTCTGTTGATTACATCTCAACAGACTAGGGAACAAGATCTCAAACTTGAGCTAGGACCAGGGCTGGTTATCAACACATTAATCCCTACTCATAATGACCTATTTCCTCTGATTAGGCTGCAAAAGGTTCTATAACCTGCTACAACAGTATTAACAGTTGGGTGCCAAGTGTTGAACACAGGAGCCCAAGGGGAACCCTCAACATTCAAGCAAAGTAAGAGCTTCCCTATTTTCTACTCTGTTCCTTTTCCATGTATCTTCCTGAGGATGCACCACTGAGCTCCAACATCCTCTTCCCCATCTAGCCTTGCATTCACACGTGGGGAGTTGCTTTCAGAGCACAGAGCTACATCTCCTAACATATGCTACCCCTACCCTGTAGCTTTTCATAAGGAATGGCCTACGGTAGTGCAGAATAGGGTAAGGTGGGAATTCCATGCAGATAGAGGAGAGAGTAGGCGGAGTCAGGGAGCCACCAGCCAGAACCTTGCCAGTAAACCTCGAGCCTCGTGGTAAAATATACAATAATAGAAATGGGATAATTTAAGATATAAGAGCGAGCTAGCAATACGCCTAAGTGACTGGCCAAACAGTGTTTTAATTAATAGTTAATTAATTAATTAATTAATGTGTGATTATTTCGGGACTGGGCAGCCGGGAACAAACAAGCAGTCTCTGCCTACAGGAGAGCTTTCAGCACAAACCTAAAAGCTTGAGTTCAAATCTAGCGAAGGAAGGAAGTGGTCATAAACACACACCTGTGACCTCGGGGACAGGGTGAGGTGACAGGAGGGTGGCTGAGGCTTGCAGCTTCCAGACTAACTCCAAGTTCAGTGAGAGACCCTGTCTTAAGGAGAATGACAAAGCAGGACAGCAACACATATGCATGCACACCACACACACGTGGATGCACCACACTCACATACATAAACATGTACACACACACACATGCACACACACATATAAAAATAAAAATAAAATTAATTTCTAGTCAAGTATGTTACCTTATGCTATGTCTGACTTATCATAATCGAAGGCCCTATTACATAGTTCAGCTGTCTTTTACAGTCCTTCAATTATATCTTGCCTTTCCAAGCAACTAAATAAATGCTCAATTTATGCTAATTTGGGTGATCTTAATAGATTGCTACCTATTAGCCATCTGCCCTCCTGCCGTCGTGCTCCTTATGAATTATAACTCAACCAACAGTTCCAGCAATGACTCTAAGAGACTTCTTTTCCATATTTTATTGCCTATAAATTTTATAGGAAAGGAAATTAAGCCCCAGAACCTTGACTAATTCACACAATGGAATGGCAGTCACAACAATTAGAGCCCAGTTCTGACTTCCATTCTGCTTCTTTGATCAAAACTAAAAAAGCTTAAAGAAATATCCAGCTGTACAGATGGTAGCTGAGCAGGGAGAAGCGAACTTTAGTCCTAGAGAGAGAGGTAAAAAGCCATACATAAAAATATAATATGTAATTATATGCATATAATTAACTAATATATAATGCATGATTATTAACAAAACTTCTTATATGTAAAAAATATATATAATTGTAAATAGAATGAAACTTTTAAGGAAAATTTTAAGTATACTGAAATTTAATCATGTATTCCAAAAAGTAAAATAGAGTAAGGGAAAATTATACTCTATATGTGAATACAAAAGAATACAGAGGGACAAAAAACTAAGAGGGGTTATTTGTATACTGGTCACATTTGTAACAATGACCTTTAATATTCTTTTGAAATTCCACCTAATTTTTGTTTGCCCTGTGAAATAGTATGTGTCCCGGAGTGTACACACAATAAATGTTTGTTGAGCTGAATTTAAATTGCTTGACTTTGGCAAGATGAATTTTTTTCTGTAATATTCAGAAGAAAAAATCATTAAATAGATTTTCACCCTGTGTTTTCTAACCGTCTTTATAGAGCGGCCCTGGTTGAGTTTTCCTTGTCAAGAATGGTGTGTTTTGCTCCCCCTGTTGCACCTCCCTTTTTCTGCTTTTTGGATTAGCACAGCCAGTAAGAGAGACCTGCCAACTAAATGTGTGTGTGTGTATATATGTATAGGCTTTATTATTATGAGATACAAACGCATATGACTGTAGACCCAGAATAACCAAGACCAGTTATCTGTACATTGGAAACTCAGGAAAACTGAGGGTGGAGGGAAAAAGCCTGAGAAGAAGGGACAGTAAGAACAGGTAAAGAACAATGTCACAGCTCATGCAGCCAAGCAGAGAGGGAATTCAATATCCTTCTACTTTTATAAAGGCATGGTCTTATCTGTGCAGCTCTAACTAACCTAGAACCTATCGTGTGGCCCAAACTGACCACAAGCTCAGAACTCCTCCAGTTTTAGCACCCTGAATGCCAGGCTTCTAACAGTGTAGAACCAGATATATAGATTCATACATTCCCTCACCAGATGTGTCCTGAGCACCTGTCATGGGGCAACACAGGACTTAAGGCACAAATATCATGAATAAAAATGATAAATACATGCTGTCATGAAAGTTATAGTCCTTTCAGAGCAGAAACATAGGTGATAGATAAGTAGGTATGTAGGTAGATGATGATGATGATAGATAGATAGATAGATAGATAGATAGATAGATAGATAGATAGATAGATAGATGGATGGATGGATGGATGGATGGATGGGTGGGTGGGTGGGTGGGTGGGTGGGTGGGTGGGTGGATGGATGGATGGATGGATGGATGGATAGATAGATAGATAGATAGATAGATAGATAGATAGATAGATAGATAGATAGATAGATAGATAGATAGATAGATAGATGATTACTTATGGAGAATGTCTTAAAGATTTAAAGATGAAGGATAAAAGAAACAACAGTTGTGGCCATCTGTGATAGAGAGGCCAGTAAGGCCATTTAGACCTTTGATTGGAGGCCTGAGACCAATTCAACTGTTCACCTTGTCTGCATTAATCCAGTGAGGAGCATGTCAAGTAGTCAATGAAAAGTGTGAACATCAGGAGTGTGGAAGATTAGACTGCCTTTACTTAAGCTCAATTTTCTTCAACTTTTTTATTATTGTTGAAGACAGTTTCATGTCACATAAAAGTGATCACTTCCAAGTATAGAGTTCAGGGGCATTTAGTGGAATCACACTTCAATGTAAGCAAAAGTCTACCTCTACCTAATTCCAGAATATTTGCAACATCTCAAAATAAAACTCCATGTCTGTCTGCAATTACTTTCCACCACACCAATATCCCATGTCAACCATCAATCTACATTGTTTCTATAAATTTGATTATTCTCAATTTCACATCTACAGGACTCGTCCAAGATGCAATCTCTTGTGTTTTGGTTTGTTTGTCTGTTTTACTTGTTTGTTTTAATTTTACTTCTCACATGATGTCTTCAAAGAATATCCAGGCACACTGTATCACAAACCAGTACCTCATTGCTATAGGAAGTCTTACAGCTAGTGGTTACCCGCCCACTGGGGCATGGCCTCTTATACTATATATGCTGATGCAGAGCATACGTCTGGCCTCTTTTCCAGCCTCTCATTCTGTTCCAGTTGTGGATTTCAGTTTCTGATCTCTGTCCCAGCAGAGGATTCTGATTTGTAAGTTTACTCCTAAATAAATAACCATCTATTTCTCAATTCTAAGCTAGTGTGAGATTTCTTGTAAGTGACCGTCTTCACCTCATCCCTTCTCTAAGGGAGTGGTGCATCTTTGTTGACATGGATCTGCCACACTCACATGATATCTTCAAAGTGTACCCAATCACGCTGGATCACGAGAGAACAAATAATCAAATAAAAAAATGGAGTACAGACCTAAACGGAGGAATCTAAAATGGCTGAAAGACACTTAAGGAAATGTTCAACATCCTTAGCCATCAGAGAAATGCAAATCAAAACAACTCTGAGATTCCTTCTTACACCTGTAACAATGGCCAAGATCAAAAACACTGATGACAACTTATGCTGGAGAGGTTGTGGGGAAAAGGGAACACTCTTGCAATACTGGTGGGAATGCAAGCTGATACAGCCCCTTTGGATGTCAGTGTGGTGATTTCTCAGAAAATTAGGAAACAACCTTTCTCAAGACCCAGTAATACCACTTTTGGGTATATATCCAAAGGATGTTCAATCGTGCCACAAAGATGTGCTCAACTAAGTTCATAGCAGCATGGTTTGTCATAGCCAGAACCTGGAAACAACCTAAATGCCCCTCGACCAAAGAATGGGTAAGGAAAATGTGGTACAGTTATACAATGGAGTACTACACAGCAGAAAAAAATAACAACATCTTGAATTTTGCAGGAAAATGGTTGGAGCTAGAAAACATCATTTTGAGTGAGGTAACACAGACCCAGAAAGACAATTATCACATGTACTCACTCATAAGTGGTTTTTAAACATAAAGCAAAGAAAACCAGCCTACAAACCACAATCCCAGAGAACCTAGACATCAGTGAGGATCCTAAGAGAGACTTACATAGATCTAATCTACATGGGAAGTAGAAAAGGACAAGATCTCCTGAGTAAACTGGGAGCATGGGGACCTTGAAAGAGGGTTGAAGGGGAGGGGGGAGTCAGGGAGGGGAGCAGAGAAACATGTAGATCTCAATAAAAATCAATTTTGAAAAAGAAGCTGAAAGCATGTGCTGCTCTCTTGCTTCCGGCTCTCACTTCAGACTGCTAAAATCTATTCCTATTCCCCGTTCCTGCAGAGGACAGTGGTTTAGGACAGTGATCTGTAAATTTTCCCTAAATAAATAACATTTTGTACTATTCATACTTCTGAACTAGTGTGGGATTATTTTGTGATTTCCATCTTCACTTGTGTCATTAATCTTGTCATGAGAAAATAATGACTATGACTCAGATTTAGCAGTAGACTTCCTCTGGGGTTTGTCCTGAAATTGCAGAAACCTTGTGATATGGGATTTTCATTGTATGCTGTGAAAACCATAGATTAATAAAGAACTTCTTTGAGCCTATATCAGAGCAGGGAAGAACAGAACTAGGAAGGGAAAACTAAACTGAATGCTGGGAGAAAAGAGGTGGGGTCAGGAGAAGCCATGTAGCCCCACCAGAAACAGATGCCAGAACTTTACCCAGTAAGTCACAGCCTCGTGGAAATACACAGATTAATGGAGATGGATTAATTTAATATATAAGTTAGTCAGAAATATGCTTAAGCTATTAGCCAAACAGTATTGCAAATAATATGGTTTCTGTGTAAATATTTCGGGGCTGAGCAACTGGGAGCAAACAAGTGGCCTCCTACAACAACCTTGTTGAAAAAACAGGTGGAAAGAAACTGCGGTTGTTTCTGAACGTGTAATTCAGCAATCAAGAAATCTCTCATTTATTTACTTAGCACACAACGGCTGATGTCACCTGAGGCGTTATCAGACAGAGCTAACCCCTGCCTGTTTGCCACCTAAAGTCAACACCATTTAAGTGAATTGTGACAATAAAAATGCCATTTTAATCTAGAGCTATGTAACTGTTCAATTAGTCACTGGGTGATGGTTTCAAGCTTCGAATTTGAAAGATGTTCGGAGCTCAGACTTTGAGCTCATCTTTGTCTTCATGGAACTTTGTTTCTAGCCTCCGAGAGTACAGGGCTGGCACGCTTCTGCTTTCACAGTAGATACCGCTCCTGTCTCTAACCCCTGAAACTCACCAAAGACCGCAGGGCTCACATTGAATTGAGGTCAACACACCTGGTCAATGGGACTGAAATGCCTGTGTTGTGCAAGACACTGTTAAAGATTATATTTATATAATTCTAATATCAGCTATACCTTTAAGAAAAGAAGAAAAAATTAATAATCCCACTAAGAACTCATTCTTGTATGAACATTTACTTAAGTGTATAGTACTTAAGGGGGAAATTGTATTCACCGGAGTTACTTCAACGTGTCCTTCTAACAAATGCTAATTTAATATCCTCCAGAATGGTTGACACCGTCTTCCCTCAACAAACTAAGCATTTGTCTTTGGAAACAGCAAGAACCTCCCTAATGCCTTCGCTATCAGGGCTCCCCCACTTTCAGAGAGAGATCCAAACATTGTACCTATAATTGTATGGCTCTGCCTTTTCAATTAATCATTTTGCAAAACAGCTGGAATTCTCCCTAAATGTTGAAAACACAATACCAAGCAGCCTCTACTTTTTGTGCTTGAATTGCTCAGCTGAGTTATCATCATAGCTTAGGCCAAATTCCAAACAAGATTAATGTTATAGGAAACATTTCTCTATAAGAAAAATATCTCTTAACCTTTTAAACTCACGGACATGTATATATGTGTATGAGTGTATGTGCATGTGTGTGCACGTGTGTGTATGAGCGTGTGTTATATGCAAGTGAATCTGAGGGTATAAGAACCTATGCACACACATACAGAGACAAGAGAGTGCCAATGTCTTCTATTATCCTCAAGCCAGGTCCTTCTGCTGCACTGAAAGCTCATTGTTTTGACGAGGCTGGCTAGCCAGTGAGCTCCCAGAATGTGCCTGTCTCCCTGCCTGGTGCTAGGGTTGGTTCAAGCACTTGCAGTCATACATACCTGCCTTTTCTGTTGGGGATTTGAACTCAAGTCCTCTTGTTTGCACAGTAGGCACCCTTACCAACTGAACTATTACCCTCCCCTCCCCCTTGTTGACACTGACTCAGTAAGCCACGCCATGAGCACAAACATGCAGCCCGTGATACACTATGCCTGGGATGTGGACATTTCTACACCCTAGCTAGAAAGTCTTCAAGAGAAAGGATCCGCATGGCTGATCATTAATGTTTTGGTAATGAGTGAATATTCAGGGGAACCGCAGGCTCGATTCCTGACAGTTGCTGAGCAAACAGGCTCAGTAAATGTTCCTTCTCAGAACTTCAGAACTCAAGGAACAAGCGGTTGCCAGGGCTGCAAAGACTAACAGAAAGTTTTCAGCCCTTTATTTGCAAGTATTTAATAGGCCAGTCCAGGAAAACAAAAGAGCGATGATTCTGGAAAGGAGCTGCTTCCCACTGGTGTTCTCCTCCCTGGGCATAGCAAACTGCATGAGCTGGCATACAGCTTAACGATGTCAGGGTTTCTCTGAGTGCTTTGTTGTTAAACCAAGTCCTTATGAATTTAATATGAAATAAACATGATAGCATGGGTAAATAACATGCTACAACAGGAAATGACCTTCAGGCTTCTCTGCACAGCAGACAGTAGCCATTTTCCAACTTGGACTGAAGGCATTCTCTTCCTTCCTGTGTAGATGAAGTCAGAGAAAGACTAGCCCATTCCAGCCACTTTTATTTTGAAAGACCAGGAATCTTTTCCAAGGCCAGTCTCTGTAATATGAAAATTTGGGGACTTTAGGTCCTGCTGTGGTCTCTCAAAAGAATGTCTGTCCTTTCCTTTATTCTGGGTCAGTATATAATATCAACAAAAGCAAACTGCTTTGCAAATGGCCACTTTGGAGGAAAAGGATCCAGTATTGTGAGACAAAGCAGAAAAACCATTGCATAAAAATTTTCAGACAAAATTACAAGTGTTAAAGCCATGGCTATGCCAACGGTGATCTTTGGGGAGCAGTTTATGTTCCCAGCTTACTACCAAGATGAGCTTTGAGAATATCAGCATGATGGTGACGTCATTTATATACCCAGAGTTGCCAGACTGGCAAAGGCTAGAAGACTCAAGGCTGAAAGGGGATTTTAGTTACCTTCCCTATTGCTGAGATAAAATACCCAGACTAAAGCAACTTAAAGGAGAAAGGATTTGGTTGGCTCACAGTGTGAGGTGCTGTCCAGAGAAGTCAAGGTAACAGGAGCTTTCGCATCCCTTCACATCAGGAAACAGAGAGATGAACGCATGCTGCTGCCCTTTCTCCATTCAGGCAGTCTGGATTCTCAGCCAAAGAATGGTACCACCTACACTTGGTGGGTCTTCCCACCTCGATTAATGCAATCAGAATAATCTCATACAGACATCCACTGAGGCATATCTTCTAGTTAATTCTGGATTATGTCGAGTTGGCAATTAACATCAACCATTACACAAGGGGACTAAAGAAAAGTGAGCAAAACCTGTCAGTGCTCTCAGGGGCTCCCTGGGAATGACATGGCCAGGTGTCAGGCAGGGTGGTTCTCAGGAGCAGTGACAGTCCTTAGGGTTACTCTTGGTTAATCTGGGGAATGGGACGTTTAGTGTTCTCCCATCCTCTGAGCAGTTACCTGAATTAGCACAGAGCATCAGCCACAAACCCAACTAAGAGCAGCTGCGAGATCCCAAAGCAATGCCAGAGTTTTATTACCAAAAGTTAAACAGGGGCTTCTTGGGGCCTCTGTCAGATGTGGAGGAGCATAACATACACCTCAAGGATGACTAGGTGACTCTTACCATGTTTCTATTCAAGCCACAAACTTTAAAAACAGGTTCATATGAAAACAACAAGCTCATATTAAACAGCAGAAGTTTCTCATGTGCTATATGATATCATACACAAATATACGTCATTTTGTCAATTGAAACAAAACTTTGCTGGGTTCAATACATAGAACTTCACAAAGTAAAAAAAATAAGTAAACAATTTTTAAAGAAACTTTTATATCAAAACTATTTCTCTTGTTCTACAACAATTCATTCTTACTTTCTTAGTAGCATGACTTAAATGCATGTCCATCACACTGTAGACACGGCTTTTCTTAGGTTTTACTTTATCTGAATTACTATTCCTATAGTCCTAAATTTGTCCCCAAACTATACTTATAGCTTAGGCAAGTTTACAATCACTATAGAATAACAACTTGACCATGATTTTGTTCTGTTATAAATCCAAGAGGTTCTCTCTCTCTCTCTCTCTCTCTCTCTCTCTCTCTCTCTCTCTCATTCTCTCTCTCTCTCTCATACTCGCTTATTTTCTATCTCTCTAGCTCACTCTTGTTCTTGCTTGCTCTCACTCTTTCCAGACCTCAGACATGTTCAGCATGAGCTCTAGCACTTAGCTTCACCTCCAACATACAACACATGTGTTTTATAATTAAAGAAAAACATATTGCTTTCCAGAGTTACATTATCACAATATATCAATACTGTTTATTTTGCTTTCTGTTGCTGTAATAAACCATGACCAAACTGGGAAAAAAAATATTTCATTTTATTGTTTGCGATACATCATTGAGGAAAGTCATAGCAGGAACTTAAGTAGGGCAGGAACGGCAGAGCACAAAGCATAAACCATAAAAAGAACGCTGCTCACCGACTTGCTCCAATGCTCTGTTCAACTACCTTTCCTAGATAACCTAGGCCCATCTGCCTAGAGATGCCACTGCTCACATTGGCTAGGCCCTCTTACATCACTTACCAATTAAAATGTGCTCCTGTGCTCCACAGACATACCTACAAGCCAGTCTTGCAGAGGAAACTCTTTAATTGGGATTCCTTCTTCCCAGATAAGTCCAGTTGACAGACAAGATGAACCACCACAATTGTAGATACATTTATTATTATACAAGATCATCATTGTAATCCAACTTGAAATTGGATCTTAATAGACATCTTTGTCCTAAACACATTCTTGATTAGAAGCAGGGCATGAGGGAGAGGGGACAGCTCACAATAGGGTGACATATATATTCTAGATTTCTCTGACAAATCTTTATGTTTGGTTCCTACATATTAAGTACTATATTAAGTCGACTATGAAAATTTTGAAAAATTCACATAAAAATTTAATTCAAAGGCTTCTTTTAAAAAAGCATATGGCTGCTCAGGGCCTGCATTTACTGATAGCAACCATCTGCAGGACTGAGCTGCAGCTAGCTGGTCCAGAGCACTTTGTCACAGTCCCCATGCCCTTCCTGGGTCTAATCAGCACGTAGTATGCATCTCGTGGGTGTCTCGGTAAAGCAATGCTTTGGATGAAGGAAGAGGTGGGGTGCAATACTAGCTCATGATTTCAGGTGACCAGGGATAAAAGCATAGTCACAGCTGACGATTCTGCATCTGTACACTGTGTGTGAAGTACAATTTAATACGATATGACAATTGCCTACTTAATGTCAAAGACTGATGGGGCTTTGCCTTGGTACCTGGAGACATTCAAAAGATCAGAGGGAGGGGAAGGCACTCTTCCTAATGGTGTATCCACGGGGAACAATGCGTGTCTGCTGGGTAAAATGAAAAAAGAGCTGACCTGTGAATGACACGGAGCATGACTGGAGTTTTTCTTTGCAATGTCATTGTCTTTTTGCTGGACAGACATTTGTCTGTGCTGTAGTATAGTGTAGCCCAAGGACACCATCAGGAGTTTCTGAATCATGTGACACCACTTGAACTTGAGCTGCGACTTAGCAGCTGTTAATTGCTGACTGCCTTTTCCTTCCGCACTAGTCCTCTCTCATATGTGATTTTTCTTCATGGGTTCAGTTACTCACAGCCAAATATACCTGGAAAATACTTAATGTAAAAAGCCTAGAAGCAAGCAATTCATTGACTTTTTGTTGTTCTGAGTAGCATGAACAAGGCATTTTTCCATGGTATACCTGCTCCATCTGAACTGGAATTACCTCTTCGTTCAGTGTGTCCAATCTCTATATAAAATCACCTCTTAAGTCAGTTAGTAGCCATCTTGGTTAAGATCAACTGTTTGGATACCTCAATGTGTGTAGGCACTGGCTCTAGTTCCCAGAAAATGCTTGTCTTATTCATATAGTATATTGCTATACTTGCTTTCCTTTTACTATTATTGTTGATAATCTCATACTGCATCTGATTTCTTAGTTAAACTTGATCATGTATGTATGTATAGTCATGTTGCTCTATTATATACATGATGCGATGCTTCTCTGGCTTCAGGTACCCACTGTGAGTCTTGTGGATGAACAGATTTGAGTACTGGATAATGGGGCCCTAATTTGTTTCACCTACTCCCTTATCTTAAACAATTGTCAAGGCCAGGAACGAAGAACTAAAAATCCATGTGTAGGTTCTGTGGCAAAAAATTTTTTTGAACTGATGTTCATAATTTTCATCCAATTATTTGTTGACCCATCTTATGAGGTGCCCTAAGCCTGATCCCACTGTTTTCAGATAAGAGTGATGTCATGATACTAACACATTCGTTAAGGGTTCTACTTTGTCTTCACAAAATACACTTCCTACATCTCACTTGTACCACTGTTGGAAATGTAACTGGGGATGGCTGGCTGAATGCTTCACTGGGTAACTGTTTAGAACATGAACTACAAATACCTACATTAGAAAGGATGCTTCCCCAGTGTGAGAGTAATTCAAAATAAATGTATAATTTTTAATGTCTAGACAGATTTATAATAAAAATATTTTAGATGTCCCAACCCCACTCCCAGTCAGTCCTACTTTCATTTCACGGGAAAATTTTAACTGGTTGTTCAACAGCTTACCAGTAACATAGCAGTAATATGCTGTGGACTTTGGCAGCTCAAACAGGCAAAGAAAACAGTAGGAACAGCAATGGGCCTCTTCCTGCACTGCACTGATTACCACGTTTGAGTTATTTTTCCAACCTTTGGATGAATCATTCCCACCTGCTCCATTTACATAAGTAACATGTGTAACCATAAATATGTTTGCCCCTTGTTCCCCTGTGTCCAAATGTATTCTCAAAGACCCAGTCTTCAAGGCCTCTGTCTCGTGTCTTTTTCCTTTTCTTGCGTTTAATAAATGTGAGCGTATTAGGTATGCCTTTATATGAATCTGTTATCTGTAGTCGTTGTCCCTCCCAAACTGATTAGTGTTTCTCTGGAATGCTGTCCGTTCAGAGGTCTGACTAAGTGGACAGACAAGAAAACTCCAAGGCATATTTGTAATGTAAATAATAGTCTTTTGTTTCAACTTATATTAGCCACTGAATATAGAACAAAATTTATGAAGCTTTTTGAAGAACAAAAGCTTAATCTCTTGAGGCAGTAGTGTTGCAGCATCTCTTTTAGTCTAGAAGTCAAGCTTTCAGAAAAACCCAGCCATTGAATATAAACAAGTATGCCAAAATAAGTTAAAAATCTTCAACTAAGGAAGTGGGAGAGACAAGTCAATCAGAAAGCAAGCCTGCCTCTCTGGTTTCAAGTCATCCATCCAGCATATTCATGCCCCATTTTTGTTAGTTAGTTTGTTTGTTTGTCGTTCTTTCTCCTTTGCAGCAATTCAGAGAAGTGATGGAGGAAGTAGACCCAGAAATGGTCCTGCACCATGTCACAGGGAACCTCAGACTTTCAATTCCTGCCAAATCAGGGGTGCAATCAAGACTGTCAGCAAAAGTTCACACTGGGAAGAGAATTTGGCAAACTGTCCAGTCCAGGCCTGCAGCCTCAGTGTTCAGAGATGTATGGGCCTGTGTGTGTCTGGAAGTGGGGGAAGGGATCCTGAAATGGGTAAAAGTTGGATGTTTGAGGCAGTCTCTGAAAAGATTCTTAGAAGCTTGAGGTGGCTGCAGACAGGACCTCCTGCTGACGGTGGGAGGAGGATAAGGGAGCACCACAGCGACGGACAGCTGGACATTAAACTCAATTCTGGAGAAGCAAACTTAATGGACAGACATAGATTATGGGATTGTTTCCAGCCTTAAGTGGGGTTGAGGGGTGGACTGTGTCACAAACCAAAGTTCCAGTGTCCTCATTAACTTCAGTGCTGTACTAGGGCTTTTAAAGTCCCCAAACCCTCTGAGATGAGGATTGGGCCTTTATATTGAGGACAAGATTAAATATGGGTGGACAGAGACTTTCCAGAGTAAGATTAGTAGGAAAGCAACCCAGTTGGAGCTGCTCATGCAAGAAACAGTGCTGGTGTGAGCTTCTGGTTCTTACATGGAATGATCATTTTGGGGTCCAGCAACCCCACCTTCTAAATCCAGAGAATGGGCTATAAGGAAGTGTTTCTTCAAAGGCAAAGAGTGAATCTGAACCTGTTCCCTCTGAAAAGAATACTCGAAGATAAAGACTTGTCAAACTCAAACATTCGATAAGTTTTCCCTTATGGACAAGTTAAAGGCTTAATTTATTTATTTCTAGCATGGTCCTTTGTGGATGTGTGGGTGGAAGGGTGGGTTTAGCCATCTTAAGGAAAAAGATTGAAAACTATTGTTTAGGGGTCTCTTTATGGAAAATAGGCAACATCCATTTCACCACTTAAGACTATCAATCATTCAAGTATAATACTGAGCTAATTTTTAAGCTTCATACTGGAAAAATTAGACATGTACCTATGACAGACATTTTCAGAAAGAGATTATATCTAATTGTGTAGAATAGTAGTAATTACCAGAAATCCCCTGAAGCTTGTGTATGGAGCAAGGACCAGCAACATAGCATCTCTTGTGAGATCTCTAGAAATGAGGGACCTCCTGGCCAACTTCAAACCCACTGAATCAGAATCTGCAATTTAACAAAAGCTCCAGGTGATTTATACGTATTAAAAACCTAAGAAATTTTCTAAACTATATACTAATCTATTTTCCTCTTTGTAGTAATTATAAAGAACTTTGGGAAATTATGCAGAAAAGTCTCCTTCATAGTTACCGTGAGCTTCCATTAAAAACACTCGTTCACTGGTGAAGGTACCCACGTTGTCTTCATCCCCCACCACTACCACCTGAAGCAGTAACATTTTATTTTAATTGGCTAACCAGTATTGAGAAACCCAGCTGAAATGAGTTAAGATTCCAGCACTCAGGCAAAACCCTCAAGGACTAGGAAAAAGTTTAAAGGCAAAATGTGGGCTGGCAGGCAGCTGGAAGCTGAGGTCATCGGTTAGATGCACATAAAACCGGACCTTCTGCTTTAGAAGTCACAAAGGTCTCTCTCCTTCATCATCGACTTCTGACTAGGTGCTCACACGATTTGCCAGTGTCTTTGTGCTTGATTTCCTGGTTTTCAGGGGATTTGTTCTTTCTGGGCCTGCAGTTTGCAGTCATGTATCCTGCCTGCTATTATTAACTCAGGATCATGATTTTCTTTACTCCTTAAAGCTCACACAAAATGATCTTCTAGCTTTTCTATAATCCTGAAACCCCCTCAAGGAATAAGATAGAGCCATAGTCCAAGGTTTAAGATAGGCAAAACCTAACAGTTTCTTTAGGTAAAACACAACTGAATTGCTTGAAAAAAAAAAAGCAGTAGTACCTTTAGTAATATCTTTATATATCTGATATAATGCTCATCTTGCATTTGAGTGGTATCTTGGAGCTGGTATGAGACCTCTCCTGAATATGAGTTTGGGCCTCTTATGGTAGCTGGGAGATAGAAGAAAATGCACAGGAGGAATTCCTGTTTGAATCGGAAAGTCTGTATGAGTGAATCTGAGCTGCAAAGGTAGAGTAAACAAAAATGACATCATCAGGGATGGGATGGGATGGGGCGGTAGCTTGAAAAAAAAGCCATCAAGACTGAATATAGTTTACTGAGTTGGGCCAGAGCTAAGCCCAGATGTTTTCTTACAGACAGAATTACAAGTTAAAAGAACTATCAATCAAGCTAGATATACAGCAAAACCAGTTCAAACTCCTCCTCAAATTACGCTTCCAGTTTAAATGGAAGAAATATATATATAAATATTTTAATATTAAACTGTCTTATATATATATATAACTTGGGATCTTGCACAGATTATTTTATTTATTCTATAAAGATTACAGTTAAGCATGATTGTGTATAATAACAAGCTTTTTTTCTATTCAAAATACAACATAGAGACCAGAGGCATGGCTCAATAGGTAAATTGCTTGTCATGAAAGCCTGTGAACCTACGTTCCATCCCTGTATCCATAAAGGTAGGAGGAGAGAACTAACTCTACAGAATCATTCTCTGATCTCCACAGGTGTTCCACGACACTCACAGGCCCACACACACCTTCACCCATTACACACACACACAGACACACATACACACACACAAGAAAGATAATAAAGATTTTTTAAATATCACATAATTATAACAATTTTGTGTTTTGTGTAAGTTACTAAAATTATAATGAAAATATAGAGATGGGCTCACTAGGGTGCTGTAGTAGATTAAAACTTTTCGAGCTGTTTTATTTATCCATGTTTCATTAAATAACAGTATTTTCATCAAGATCACGTGAGGACACACTCAATTCCTGTCCAGTCCTTTAGGGAGACTGCTGAGGTCCACTGGAGTCAACTCAGGTTCCGGAATCCTGGAGGAAAAGTAGCACCACTAAGAAGACCTCATACAAGACCGGCTCTCATCTCCAACCTGAAGTTCCTTATACTTTTGTTCATTTATGATGCTATAAATAAGCACTTATATCTCCTTTGCCAAATATATAAAATCCTAAATTAATTAACAAGATAAACATTGTATTACTACAATTTATAGGACTAGCTCATTAACAGAGTCAAAAATGGTCACAGTGATAATTCTGTTTAGAGGTTCTAGGTTATTGCCCACCAATAGTACTATAACCCCATCATTCAAAGCAACCTTACTTTCCCCCAAAACTTTCTCTGTTACCTGAAATTTGAAAACTGAGAGTTATTTTCAGCTAAAATTTTTGTCTTCTCCTAAAGAGCAAATGTGTTTGGGAGAGAACAAATAAGTCAGACTATGTAAGTTATTCGGGTCTCTGATAATGCGTTTTAGAGTGTTTGGGAGCACAGTAATGTTCAAGGTACCAGGCATAAGACGATTGAGAGTGTTCTCAGTCCCACTCACCCCGCAGCACCCGCAACCCACTGGGAGAAGGGCTCATGATTAAGGGACATCAACGGTTGATATAAAAGAGTTTAGTGTGAGCAAGGAGGAACTGGAGTGACAAACCAGTTCTTAGTTCTTAGTTCTGGGTCAGGACATAGCAAGCAGAGGCCAAGGACAGTAAGAGACTAAATAGGTGGTTACAGACACTCAAGGTGTGGAAGTGACACTCACAGTTGAGTAATATGGAAGAAAAGAGCTCCCAGGGGGCATGCCCAGGGCATAGTGATGAGACAGGGGTGGGTCTGGCAGGGTTTAGAGATGGCGAGAACCAAGCTATCCACTTTCTTTAATCTCTTCACTCTTCCATTCCCTGTGCTTTAGATCAATTATGTCATCGGATTCTGATGACAACCCTGTGAATTAAATCATTATTACTCTCACTTTACAGATAAGGAGGATAAATTCAAAAGACATTCAGTGGATTTCTCAAGGTTACTGAGCTGTAAAGACCCAGAGACAAGCTTCAAACCAGAACCTTGCTAGCATCTTCTAAGTGTGAGCAATGGGACAGTGAAGATGAGGGAGCAAAATAAATAAATAGACAGATAAATAAATAAAGACCTAGGAAGTACACAATAGGCTGCTCATTGCATGCTTGGTCTGAAGGCCGGCCTGCAGTGTCCACAGAGACGAGGCAGAGGCTATCTTTGAGAAAATGGGAACTCCCTCCTTTCTGCTCATTAAAATAGCTCAATCTCTAAGAAGTTACCAGAGTTCTGCAGAAGTCAAATTCACTGCCCTACTCAGAAGCATGGAAAAACCATTCTATTAATCATTTAAATGCCCTCGGCCTAAGGTCTTGTAATCTATGTGGTCATTAGGTCCGGGCCCATAGTCCTCTATGAGACTGCTGGAGTCCCACCTGTACATCCATGCTCATCATCTGCATGATGAGGACATCATGACCCAACACTAGAGTCAAAGTCATCATAGATAACTTCTTGCTTCCCACCATTGAGCGCATAGTTTGTATTTTCTCATCCCACACACAGCAGCTGCCTCCTCTCGCCACCTCCATGCTATCATAATGCCAGGCACAATGGTGACTCAGCACAGCCAACTCAGCTGTACCCCTGGCCCTCTTTGTACTGCCCCTTTCTTTCCCTTGGCCTTGCTGAAGTGCCTCAGAACATCATTGCCTGGCAGCCATCTTGCATGAGGCTGTTTTTCTCCGTGTTCCCTTCCATGGCCTAGGAAAAGTTCTTCTGTCGCCTTCTCCTGAAAACAAGAGGGTGTTTGGAGGTTTATGCCCTTTAGCCAAATAATCCTCTTCCTAAAATGGTCAAAAACTCCTACCCATGCCCTTCTTTCTCCAAGTCTCTGTCATTGGCTACTAACCCCCAGAGTGGCAATCCCTTCCACAAAGACCTCTCCTGCTTTTCTCTTGTACTCAGGACCACATCTCTTCCTCAAGAGCCCTCCATCTGTCTGAGCTTTTCATCCTACAGATGAATGAAGAAAGTCTAAGTCATCACTTCTCATGACTTCCTAAATAACAATGTCACCAGTCTGGCTTTCTCTATCCTGGGTACCACCTCCAACAGCCTGTCTTCTACAAAGAACTTCCCTTTGGCTACAGATTTGAGTCCTCAACCAGGCCTACAGAGACTTGCTGGGCCAAATCCCAGGCACAGACGACACTTTTCGCTTCCAACTTCACTCTCTTCCCTTCACATCCCCACTACCATGCTCGTCCACCATTTCCCTTATCATGCCCTGACCCTTGGACCCTAACCACACAGGCCCCTTTCCCGTGCTTCATTCTTCCCTCTCTTCAACCTGTATCTGGTCAGGGTTACAGTTTTTGAAGAAAGTGTATTACATCTTCTCATAGTGCCTAATTCAGGTTTAATTACAACATTATTGGATGACGGCTTAATTTTTGTAGCCTCCACCCACTGATTTATTCATTCCTGCCAAGAAGACCTCCTGTGTGCTTTACACTGATGTATACCATTAAGCCAAAAAGTCAAAGGTTTGTGCTCTATAGATCCTATAGCCCTCTGGAAGGAAACACCAAATAAACTCACTATTTCAGAAAAAGGCACCATCAAAGCTCAGTGGTTAGCATTAGTGCTAACTAATGCTAGAAACTAGAAGAGAATGTGGAGATCACGCTGTGTCTGTACAAAGAGTTGGGACAGTGGGTGGCGGTCTAAAAAGACATGGACAGGAATCATGGTCTCATTTGCAGGAGAGTAAGATCATGGAGGAAGTAAGGGTTGTGGAAAGCTCCAGACAGATGACTAGAGCAAAGGACAAAGGCAGTTCACCGTCGACCACAGCCAGCAGCCACAGGCACTGGGAGGCCAAATGACATCAGACAGTGGAGAAAGAGGTAAGAGGGAGGCCTCATGGAGAACCCGAGGGCAGGACCCGCCAATGGCTACGAGACTTGAACAGTCACTCAAGTTGTCAAACTCAGAAGAGCTCCTGGTCTAGTTAGCGCTCTTCTCTCAACATCCTGAAGTTTTTAAAAAATAAATCCCTTTTTAGTATGGGAGTACCCGGGAGCCATTAAGCCGAGAGTCTGGAAGGACGCTACAGACGGGTGAAAGGAGCCTGCACCCAGGTTCTAGTGGTCACAGTTAATGGTGCCCGACATGCGGGCTATTAAGCTTGGGAAAACAGGGCAAATCAAGGGTAGAGAGGGTGATTTCGATGGCCTAGCTGCAGAATGAAGGCATCAGTTTTAGGCCTCAGGAGGCTGGAAAGGAAAATGTGGGGCAATTAGTAGCTCACTTTTGAATATCTTACCTTTAAGAGACTTGTTAGTCATCCACGTGGGGGATTTGAGGTGAGTTACATCTTGGACTCTTCCCATGCTCAGTACGTCTTCGGAGCGGAAGTGATATAATGACTGCTTGTTATTGGCAGACAGCAACTGGCGTTCTCCCCCCTTGGGGGGTTGGGGGGTGGACAAGTGAAGCAATCGAGAACATGTTAGCAGGACTGGCACATCCAAAGGTATAGAGAAGGAACAAACAGGAAGCTGACGTTCATCTACAAAATGAGATTTTCGCTTTTAAGAGAGTCTCTTCCTTAAAGTCAGGTTGGGGGAAATGAGGAGAATTGCCACCGTCTCCATTGCTCACACACTCCAGAAGCAAGCCCAGGTGATGGTGGTGCGTGCCTGTAAGGGATGCCTAGAGGCTGCAGTATTTATCCTAAGCAGCATCTTCTATGCACTCCACAAGCTTTTCGGACAGCTTCATCCTTCAGGTAAGCAGGAGGCCCGGAGAAGTCAAACCTGCTCGCTGGCCACAAAGCCATCTAAGAAGTTAAGCCTAGAATCCCAACGACCTCATCCCCACAACACGTGCAAAGGCAACTTGTTATTTTCTGGGTTATGTCCCAAATACCTCAGTAAGGTGATAAGAGATTCTTGAGAAAAGCATCTTGAACTTTCACATCCCCTAAAACGATTTCTCTAGATATTGTGCTTATTTTAACTTTCCCCACAAAGTTTTTTGTTCTCTTTAATAACTTAGATGTTGATTCCATAGTCTTTTTTACTATATCTTCAAGGAAGCATTAAGTAATATCTTCCTATTCAATGTTCCTTTATAAAGGACGTGGACTGGACGCAGCTTCCTGTGCACTTTTAAACTGATATTTAATATTGCATGTATTCGTCCATCCGCCTGTGTTTCTTGCTTGTGTGTGAGAGCACACGCCAGGGCTCGCTTAGGGAGATGAGCGGACAACTCCCAGGAGGGTGCTCTGAGATTACTGTATGATGCCAGGGTTCAAACTGAGGTCATCAGGCTCGGCAGCAAGTGCCTTTGCTCGCTAAGCCATCTTATCAGCCCTGGTCTCAGCTTTTTAAAGAAAGCAAAGCTTCCTGTAGAAGAGCTCCCAAATTCTTAGGGGATTTGCTCCAGGATCACCATGGATGCCAAAATGCCTGGATAGTGAAGCCCCTTGTGTAACATGGCATAATATTTCCACACAACCAGTGTGCATCTCCTGTGATGTATACGGCATCTTTACTAGATGACTTTTAACTTAGAAATCTCATGCATATAAACAGTTGTTAGGTAGTAGAGACAAGAAAACAGTCCACATATTCTGTACAGATGAAATTTTTAAAAATATTTTCAGTCCATGGGTGGTTGAATGTGCAGATACTGAGCCCATAAATAGGGAGGGCCAGGCCTTATTAAAAATATCCCCAGCAACTATGTTAATATTTTTCTACTTTTTCTGATGATGTACATCTCATTTAAAAAGTTTCCTAAAATCATAGACCAACACACCAATCAGACAGTTTCCAAATCTTATTATATCATGAAACCCCACTGGCCCCAAAGGCTTTTATCAAGTTTCAAGCCCACTCCTTATCTTCCACAAGAACTGCAGAATTGGCGTTACAGTTCAGGAACTGGATGGCATTTTTTTGTTGTTGTTGTTTTAATATGTCAGGGATTTTTTTTCCAGGTTCTTGCAGCGTTCTCCCGGCCTGGAATTTACTCTGTAACCTGGCTGGCCTGGCAGATCCTGCCTCCCAAATTCTGGGATTAGAAGTGTAAGCCTCTAAGCCTAGTCAAACAAAGATTCTTTTATAATCAATTGGAATGGCATTTAAAAACCACTTCTCTTCCTTCTGGAAACAGCTTGTGGTAGAACCGTCTAGGTTCTTTGTGAAAAGCATCCCATGTGGGGATCGTTTTGAATTACCTTACGTTATGGCTACATCATCTTTTACTCTTCCTATTATTCTTAGGGATGAATGCAGGTAGGAAAAGGAAAATACGCAAAGCACAGGCAAGTATCAAGGAACTTACATTTGTCCTTCCCAAACAAATGAAGTGTAAGGGCTCTGCAGAGCCGGGGGAGGCACACTTGAGTTGTATTTAAGATGATGCATCTGGGGCTGGAGAGATGGCGATGTGGTTAAGAGTACTTGTTGCTTTCACAGATAACCTAGGCTCAATTTCCATGCGACCGCATGGCAGTTCACAACTCCAGTTCCAAGACATCCAGTACCTCTTCTGGCCACCACAGGCACCAAGCACACCTGTAGTACACATGCGCAAAGCAGTGATGCAGATGAAAGAAAAATAAATAGCCTCGAAAGAATGGTGCATTTAAGATGCTTACAGCTTTTACAGCTCTAATCTAACATAGGCATTTAGCCCTGTGTGAATCAGTGGGAGGGAAGCAGACAAACAGGGAGCAAATGGGAAATGATTAACCAACAAGAAGTAGAACCTGTGATGAAATGTGGAGAAAACAATAAGCAAAAGATAAAAGACAAAATTGTTACAATGTTCTGACTAGCCTCAGAAACATAAGTAACTCTCTTTCTATGAGTTGTAGTAGTTCATCTTACTGTAATACTGTTGGGGATTTCTCTCCCTCCCTCCGTCCCTCCCCCCCCTCCTCCTCCTTCCTCCTCTCTCTCTCTCTCTCTCTCTCTCTCTCTCTCTCTCTCTCTCTCTCTCTCTCTCTCTCTCTCTCTCTCTGTGTGTGTGTGTGTGTATTTTGAAAAGCTAGAATTTACTCTGAATGCCAAGGCAATTTCAGCTCCTACCGAAAAGATAGCAAGCAAAATACAGTCTCTATTATTCTTAGCTTTAAAAAAAATTTTTAAATACCCTCTGGGGAATTTGCATACTAGTCAGACTTCAGAGCTGAAGTGGGTGGTTCCGGCTGAGAGCGAGCTCTATTCTGGGCCGTCTGTGCTGAAGCTGGGTAGGACAGAGATTGCTCCGTGCTGCTATGGAACCGTAGACTCGTTTCTTTTAATGGGGTTCACCTGTCAAGTCAAATTTCCCAAACCTGTGCAAATAGTTCTCGTAATGAGACATGCCATCCCTTTTTCTTAGCAAAATTCAAAAACTGGGCAGTTTCTGTCAGTGAAATAGTGAAACATAGTCTTTCTGTCCCATTAACAGGACTGCTTTCTCTTCAAAGTGAAGGCTTGGGAATTTCTTCTTTTTCTCTTTTCACCTCCACCCCCACCCCAACTCCTCTGGTTAACAAAAGTGTGTCACAAGGCAACGTATTTTCCTCAAGGCAAAACAGGTGCCTTTTCCCACTTCTTTGAGTAACAGTGTTATTATGTAGCTGGATTTCATGTCATGTGACTCTTAACTACACCATGTCAAGGTTTCATCATTCCATTACCAGCCAGGAGTCTTCGCTGCCTATTCAGACATTTCCTATTTGAATAAACTCACAGCTTAAAAGGCAAAAGGACTGTGCAGGGGCCAATACACAGCCATTCTTTCTAGTGCTTGGAATTCAGGATTTTAGACTTTTTGCTTATCGAAGCATCCACATCATTGAGTAAAAATTGAGTAAATAAAATAAACCGGTTTAAAACTTTAGTTTTTCTATGTACAGGGAAACTTGAAACTAAAAATTTCTCATTTTGGTTATTATCTAAAACTCTGATTGGCAATCAGTGAAGTATACATTTTCTTGGGAAGGTTTTAATCTCTTTTGAACAGTGTGAATTCAGGCAGAACTGGATGAGAGAAAACAAGAGTGAGTGCCCCCTTAAATGACTCCCAGGTGAATCTGCCCCTCATCCCTTGGCATTGTAACACATTGACCAGAAGGAAATCAAAGAGAAAGATGTGCCAGCTGATGCCAGCTGGTTTATATGTAACAATAAAAGTGAATTTCCCAAATCCAGAGGAAAACCTGAGGTGGCAGGGAGGGGGGGTATAAAATTACTTTCTAACAAAAGAGAAACAAAAGAAACCAATGTGATGTTTGCATTTCAGAAAAAAATATGAAAGTCTGGGGTAGGTAAGATACAACGATATATTCTCTTTTCTTGTTTTGTTTTCATGAATACCATTGCCCTAGAATTTCTTTTTTTCAAGACTGGTCTTTTCCAACCTAAGTCTCTCTAGGAATCTCCTTGAATACAGATGTGAAAGGAACCATAAGGCTCCACAGTGGAGACCGCTCTTAACGTGAGGATTAAGAATGAGGAGTGCCGGGCGGTGGTGGCGCACGCCTTTAATCCCAGCACTTGGGAGGCAGAGGCAGGCGGATCTCTGTGAGTTCGAGACCAGCCTGGTCTACAAGAGCTAGTTCCAGGACAGGCTCCAAAACCACAGAGAAACCCTGTCTCGAATAACCAAAAAAAAAAAAAAAAAAAAAAAAAAAGAATGAGGAGAAACGCATTAACCAGCCAGCGACTTCATCTACCATTGAAAATGTTGTCATTGAGATCAGAAAGCATATAATCTCATGATGAAGAATGGCTTATTTCAAAACTAATGACACACCAAAGTCTCATGAAAGCCTATGTTACCCTTTTCACTTTTCCATTGGTTTTTGAAAGAATGACACCCTGGTTAAAAAGCCATCCTGTTGCTAAATTCTCTAAATATCAACTGCTTGGCAGAGAAAAAAAAATACTGCCAGTTTCAAATGAAGCAAAACCATAGCTCTTTTTTTGCAAAGCTCCTGCCAGTGGGCTTGGTAGCACATGTCTTTAGTCCAAGCATTTGGGAAGCAGGGACAAGCAGATTTCTGTGAGTTTGAGGTTAGCCGGGGCTACACGATAAGTTCCAGGACAACCAGACTCTGTAAGTAAGATTATACCACCTCCCCCCAAAAAATATTCCTGGGATGAATCCCAAAACGACTAATGATGATGATGGTACAAATTTAAGATTATTCCCTGATAATCCAGTTTTCAGTATTGTGCAAATTAATTAAAATAAATCTCAAGTAAAATATATCTGCTATGCTATCGTTGAAAGGCTGAACTGAGTTAAGCAATGGCGATGAATCTCACCGGTCCTAAGAGACGGGATAACAAGCAAAATTAAAAGTTTAGTAAGTTGTCTTAACAGATCTTTCTCCCAAGAAATGAAATAGCTGTTATTTGCTGTGTATCAAACTCTGATATATAAAAAAAGAACAATAAAAATCTGATGTTCCATTCAGGGCCAATTTTGTTGATGAACTAAAGTTGCAATGTTGTCTGTCTCAGTAAGAAACCCATGTTCCAGTATGCTATGGTATTTCACTTCATGAAGATTAAAGTTCCAGGGTGCTTGATGAAAGCAGACTCAGGTATCTGTGCATCTAGAACCTAATAACTTGCCCAACATTGGCAGCCAGATAATGTCCAGATCATGGCGGTAGTTGATAAGTTTGCCCTTACGGTCCACCCAACCTGGGTCTTGACTCTAGTAAGCAAAAGAGGTTTTAAGACACTGAAGGATGCTCCTGCCTTTTTCCCAAGTTCCCCCTTCTTCACTAGCTGGAAGTTGCCTATGAGTGACCCCCTTTAAGCTTGAGGTGACATCAGACCATCCCAGGATGCACGGGACAACCCATGTCTTATGGGCCTGTATCTATCTGCAACATAGAGGTAGTGACTACCATTCAGGGTAGGACCACCGAAGAGGAAGAACAAACCCAGCAACCTGGGGAACATTCATGTTGGTTCCTATTCATTCCCCTCGTACAAGCTAAACACAAGCACTCAAGGAATGTGAGCCCTAGAGCCACTCATTCTTCAGGAAAGATTGTGTTGCCCAAGTTAATGAAGCAAATATGTGAAGTTCACAGGCAGTTGGGATGTGTTTAACTGATGTGTGCACTGATGTGCCTTCACTTTATATGATTACGGAGGGAATGGCCGAGGATAGTCCCAATTTAATATGAGTACCCAACACCGTTCCCTTCC
Source organism: Chionomys nivalis (assembly GCF_950005125.1). NCBI lineage: Eukaryota > Metazoa > Chordata > Mammalia > Rodentia > Cricetidae > Chionomys > Chionomys nivalis. Next base: position 11,872,607 of record NC_080100.1, on the reverse strand, counting down.
TAACTGAGCCAGGCATTCCCATGGTCTAGGTTTTCTGCTGGATACAACAGTTTCAAAGGTTTTTAAAGAATGATAAAATTAGGTATCATATAGAAAATAACAGAAATTTAGTGAATAGATATAGCTCAGATTTGAATTACTTCATAGCATATCCTTTAACTCTACACATAAACTGAACTGTATCTACTTATTTCCCTTATCCCATCCAGAAACTTAGAATGATAAACGCTACCCTGAGAGCCCAAGTTGATTGTTCTCACCCAAAAGCGTGTAAACATTGTCATTAAAATGGTAGGAGAAAGTAAATCTATCAAATATTACTTCCACCAACCATGCTTTATTGCTATAAATTAAAGCCATCTAATATTCATAACCACTTTGCAGCCATTGATAATTGTTTTTCAAAAATAAGTCTTCTTTTTTATTTTAAAGATAGTCTGCAATTTTACAAATGTCTTCCGCAGCTGTTGAATCTGTCACCTCCCTAATACCAGAACCCTGCCCCTATCTGATTTTATATATTCTAGGACAACTGGTAATTCCCGGGACAGTCTCCTTCCATGTTTCTTGCCTAAAAGAGTTGGCTGTTGATTAATATTTTACATAGTTCCTGTGTCATGTGTTTTTGTGCATTAAGAGTTCAAATTTATTTCATTGTAAAAACAAGAACCTCAAGAGCTAGACATGATCATGACCATGGTCTGAACTCCAAAAGACATTAACTAGTGCAATGTCACCACGTCTGCTTCTTCAGGTGTGGTACTGATTCCAGATACGCAGAGAATATCTGGGATGGGCTCTTGCCTCTTTGTGTAGCCCACAGGAATGGAGCCAGGCTGATTCAGACCCACAGCGTCATATATGTTCCATGGCCTCCACGGATTCTACAGGAAACTCTCCAAGCAACACTCTAAATATGAAACTGTTACTTATTTTCCTGGGCATTTCTCTGATTCAAGTTTGAGAAAATTTTGCAGTGCCGAGGTTTCTTTTTCAAAAGTCAGGTCTAGTATCTGACTGGAAAACACCCAAATTACTCTCGGCGATCTGACAATCACTCCTTTTCTTACACTCAAGAACTGATGTGTGCACAGAAGCCACCACCCTCCAGCCTCTTTTCCACGCACACCACAGGGGGACCCTGAGCACACAGATGGTCACTACCCCAGTAATGGAGTCATGGGGGGTGACAGGCTAGCATGTCTGCCGTGGTATACACGGTTCTCTGGCATGTGCATAAACTTTTACCTAGTTCAGTTATCACAGGGTTCTTGTCTTAGAGGTCACAAGGTTTATGGTCCCTTGAAACCAAAGCAACTGCGGTCTGGAGAAAGCAGAAGCCCTAATAGCAGAAGAGAATGCAGCTTTCTCTTATTTTTCCACCACCTTCATGGCTTTCCTGGTCCTTTCCCTTACTCTGCTCTCAGTTCACCTGGAGGGTGCAGGCATAGATGCTGGTCCATGATTTCACAACTTAGACACATAGGATGTCTCTATAAGATCGTGCTATTCTTCCCTGTCTTCAATATACAGCTCTTTATTGTCTTTTAATGTTTCAATCAAAATATTCGCGCTTTTAAAGTATTGATAATTACACCCACGCTATCGTTGGGTGTAAACCCATAGAACTTTTTCCTGTTCATCTCACGGGATGACTGAACTGACATTGGACTCTACTGTTGGTGCTGCTCTGTCTGGGTTTTAAAGATAATGGTCAAGAAGACTTTAGGATCCCGCTTCATACCTTCATTCAGTCATTCGCAGGAAAGAGAAACACCCACTACAGACAAGCAAAGGCAAAGAAAGCCAACAGCCTTTACTACCTTTTAATTGTTTAACTTTATTACTGTTGCACCATTTATACAATTACATATAATTTCAATGCATCCATTGTACATTTTTTTTATTTTTTTTTTTTATTTTCCATTTTCCAATGGGTGGTGTGTTGGTGTCTGAGACACAGATGGGAGAAAACTGGAACTGCAATGAAGGCAGACTTTTTTTTTTTATTTTTCATTTCCACTGACCAATAAACAGAACTACAGGTGCACCCAACCACGGACATGCATTAACTCGTCATGAGAAATCTAGGTAGGCTAAGTATGATGAGAGAATGTTTGTTACTCCCAAAAATATCTGGAGAGGAAGAATGGAGGCTTGGCATCGAGATATATATGGACAAGCTAAGTGGGCTCCATCTGAAAGGTGGCATTCATCCACAACGTCAAAAAAAAAAAAATACCAAAATAAGAAAGGCTGTAAATTAAAACACAGAAAATACTGCTTCCATAAAGATCTGATTGCCTTGGCACTGGCCCTGTGGGCAGAATCAAACGCTTTCCTCCCCCAACCGCAGCGCAAGAAAGATGCTGGGGCTTTCGGGGTGGCGCGCCAGGGGACAGCGGTTCAGGTACAAATGATGTACTTTCAGACAATGATCTCTAAAATCCAGGACTGACTGGTCAAGTTGACTGAAGGTATATTAGATATTTCCCCACAAAAATACTATTTGGATTCTCCCCACCCCCTCCCTCCCCTGATGGGACACATCCTCTTTTTTTCTTTTTTTTTTTTTTTCCTTTTCTCTTTTTCTTTTTAATCCCTTGGGCAATACATATCCTTACTTCCAATTTGAAACAAGTTAGTATAGGATAGAGAGACAGAGAGAGGACAGAGTGAGAGACAGAGAGAGCGTGAGACAGGTCGTTTGCAAGTGGCGTCGTCGGTTCTGGCTAGGCTGTCCCGGTTACTCTTTGACGGCCACGCTTTGCTCGGAGCTGGCGGCAGGGGCAGCAGGGGCCTCGGCCTGCGGCTCGGTGGTGGCGGCGGGGGGCGCGGCGGGCGCAGTGGCCTTGGCCGTGGAACTGGGCGCCTCCGAGGCCGCGGCCGTCTCCTTGGACGAGGGCGCGCCGTCGGCGCTGCTAGGTTTAGAGTCTGAAGCCGGGGCCGCGTCGCTTTTCGCCTCGGGGCCGCCGGCGGGAGCCTCAGTCTTTTTGGCCTCGCCCTCCTCCTCGGCCGCGCCCGTGCTCTCGGCGCCCGCGGTGTCGCCGGCCTTGGGGACCTCGCCGCCCGCAGCGGGCCCGGGCGCGGCCGCCTCCTGCTCGGGCGCCGGCGCGGGCTCGGGCTGCTGCTCCTCCGCGGCGCCCTCGCTCTTCTCGGGCTCGGCCTTGGGAGCCTCCTCCTTGGCCGCCGCCGCCTTGTCGCCCTCCTTCTCCTCCGCCTTGGCCTCGCCGTCCGCCGCGTCCTTGGGCTTCTCCTCCGCGCTCTCTTTGACCTCGGCGGCGTCGGCAGCCGCCTGGGGCTCGCTCTCCTTCGCGGTCCCCTCCTCCTCGGTGCCGGCGCCTTCAGCCTTCTTGTCTTTGTCCTTGGCTTTCTCGTCGTTCACATTGTAGCCCTTCTTCTTCTTGCTCAGCTTGCCTCCCATCTTGGAGTTCTGCAAGGAAGCACAAGGGGAGACAAAGGGGGCGTTATGGTCAGGCAGGCAAACGGACAGGAGGCCTCCTGCAGAGTAAGGAGTTAAGGACCTCAGGTGATTGATTGCCCAGGGGCCACCAAGCAGCCTGGATATCACAAGCATCCTACCACAATTAGAAGTAACACGTAGTAACAAAGAACAAAGAAAGCCTCTGCTAAGAAGCCTGCAGGCCAGCAAGTGGAAGGACTCTTCACCCAAAGACCGATGAGTGGGCCCAGCTGCCCAAAGGGAGTCCAGGTGGCATGGTATTGGTTTCCTATCCGTTTCCTTGTCTTAAACATCCAGGATTGAAGACGGCGGCACAAAATGGCAGAGACAGCCATTTTAGAACTAAAATACAGCTAATTAAAAACAACAACAACAACAAAAAAAAAACCCTCATCTCATAATTTACAAACAACTTTCTTAAGAAGCTGCACGGCGTCCATCACACGTCACTCACCTACTGCTTCCGGAAGCACGTTTTTGTGGCAGCTCCTTAAGGAAACACTGAGATGCTGCTTTCTTGAGAAATCGTATTTGGTTCTCGTTCATGAAAGATGGCAAAGCTTTTCAACGCTAACATTCCACTGCCCCTGTGGACCCCACAAGGAAAGTAGGGCAGAGGAGGACCGGACCCAGTCCAAACCCTTGGTGAGCTCACGCGGTACTCCTGGCGGGGCCCTGAGCTCTCTTCACCCAGCTCTCCCTCACCCTTACTATCACCCATTCCGAGCAGAAGAAAACGAGTTTTCCCTTCAGCACACCTCCTGTGATCAGGATTCGGAATAATGGAGTCACCCACATTTCTTGACAGTCGGGTGTCGGATAGAGTACCATTCTTCAGTCAAAATGTGTCTCACCATGCTATGCTAATTTCCTGTCTGGGTTGGTTTTAAGAGTTGGAGGAGACAGGAGGAAAAAAAAGAAACAAACACAAAGATGACTAAACTATTCTTCCCATTTTCAAGAAAGGTCTTTATTGTGTCATCCAGGAATTTCTGCTGTGTTTCTTAAAGGGGAAAGGAATGGCTTGGAGTCCTAACCCACTTCGAGCAACCGGTCCCATTTTACTTAATTTTTCTGTTGTACCAAATGTTGTAGTAAATATATGTGGTAAAACCACAATGAAAAATATTTTACCACTAAGCAATAAGTGAAAACATAAACTTGACGTTAAATTGTAATTTATAACACCTTCATCAAATTCTTAGACACAACCCCAGTTGTTGATATTACACGTGACTTCAGCTCCAAGACCTCAAGTTACATTTGGACGCATTAGGCAGAGTTGGGACTAGAACACCTCACAGTTCTGCCTTTAGATTTTTCTCCCAGTTGTCTGACAGAAACCCATACACCAACCTAGGAATTGCAGCCTATGAAACAAAGAGGAAATGAAGTCTCACTCTGAACAAAGCGTGGAGCTCTGGATTCTGACCCCCACAGTATGAAATTCTATATAGCAATCCCCAGAGGTTTAATGCCCTGTTGGTTTACAGACCTAAAATCTACGATACTAAAATTGGTTTTCCGAAGTACAATTAAAGCCACTTTCTATTCTTTGTCTTAAACCCAGCTGTGACTCTTTTCTTGGTAGAAATCGAACAAACACAAGTTGTAAGAGAAAGTGTCTCAATAATGTCGACTTTTTTTTTTTTTTTTTTTAAAAACACCCAGTGCTTTCAGCTGATTGACCTGTGCGAAACACGGCCGGGTTCCAGGAGGAGGCCTATGAACTGCGCTAGGATCCCGGGAAAGCAGCTGTCTGGTTATTTCCCACAAGAATATGTGTGAACTCCTGCCCGGCACCCAGAGGGGCCAATTAAAGTTACAAATTAAAACCGAAGGCGGCAGGAACAGTCCTAACCCTACACAATTTACCTACATGTTTCACCTTCTCAAGAGCATCATACAATGGCGTGCCACTGGCATGCTCCTTTTATCGAAAGGGAAATTCTGACGAGCTGAGTTCATGGAGCTAGGCGATAAAACAAAGGTCAGAGCCAACAGGAATGTGTTGGTGCGAGAAGCACCACCTGGCAGGTGATGGGGGAACTCTGCCCGCTAAGAAGCTGATCTGGCAACAGAGCTCTAAACCCAGGAATGTTGATTTCCTGGATTCCGAGGCAGGACCTCCCAGAATGGCCCAGAGCTCAGCACTGGGAAAGGGTACCAGTTACAGAAGACACTTCCTAGGTACTTTCTCCCCTAAACCTCTCCTCCTTCTTTTCCATTGCTAGTGAAGCTCTTTTATTAGATCCTTAAGACATCAGAGCAAGCAAGGAGCGTGGGGATGGAGTTGAATGAGTCCTCTCCTTTCTATGACTTCTATTTTTGAAAGAAATGATTTAGTCTAGAAAATTGGAACACTTGGGCTTTTAAAAAGATAAAGATAGCTATAGGACTGGATAGCTGACTTGGCAGCTTGAAGGTGCTTATAGATACTGGAGCACCCACAATTCACTAAATACCTGTAATTCTAGTGCCAGGAAGGTAGAGACGGGGATGCCTTGAGCAAGATAGCTAGACTGGCCTTATCAACCAGCCCTGGGTGCCACTGAGAGAACCTGGCTCAAGAGTACAGCTATGCAGACTCTGGACACCAACCTTGGGCCTTCACACAAACAAGCAAACATTTGCACCCACGCATTTGCACACACACGTTTGCATACACATGCACACATGGAAAGGTTGGGTGTGCGGAGAAACAGGTATCTTGGGTCAATAAGTAAGGGGTCTTGGAAGTTACTTAAGCCTAACCTAAGGCGGCATCCAAAGCGTCAAGCTCGCCTCTGTATCTCCTCACAGTCAGGATGTCCACCAGCAGTGAGCTGCACTGAGAAAATGGGCAGATGCTGATGCATGGACTGGAGTTCTGTGTGTTCACAGGAGGACAAACGCTAGAATCCGTCTCAGCCATGACACCTCCACAGACCTTCTACATCTTCTTGTAAAAGGGCAAGAACATTCTCTACCACAGGAGTCAAAACTACAGAATCACAGTTTTTAATAGCGGAGAGAGAAAGAATGCTGTGTGCACTCTGATATTAAAAAAAAAATGGGCAAGAGGCAAGAATTACTTCACAGAGCGTCTGGACATTAGGGCCAAGGTTGATCCGTACATCCTACCTTCAAAGGACACCTGGGTGAATCCTTTGAGCAAATTAATGAACCTTGTTGTCTCTTTATTTTCTGTAAAGTAATAAAGGTCAATTTCATGGGTATTTAAAGTAAGACAATAGTACAGTGTCTGTTGAAATCTTGGTTCTTCTCCCCAGTGCTTCACCTTACATTCCCAGAGAATTCTGCACTTACACATGTGAGCAGAAGAGCTGAAATTAGGTTCTTCATATGTGAGTTTTAGAGTTACTCACTAGAAACATTGTAATTACAATACTGTTGGAAAAGGAAACACTTTTTAAAATGTTATCTGAAAGACCTTTGATGGGTGTGCTCCAAGCATGCTCCTGCTGTCCCTGCAGACATGAGCGAGACCTTTGCACAGAGTGGCTGACACCAGAACCAGGTCACCTCTCTGCTCAGAATATTTAGACATATACAATTTTCACGACGCTACAAGTCCGTCTAAATGCACCAACTACCCATTATAATGAGAAATCGGTTTCTAGACAAAGATTTGAGAAACTGTAAATTAGAAACTGAGTATAGTCAGTCTATAATCCTAGCACCTGCTAGGCTGGGACAGTGGTATCATGTGTTCCAGGACAGCCTGGGTTACATGGCAAGATCCTGTCTCTAAAACAAAACAAAACAAAACAATTATGTATGTACTATAATCCCATTCTTCTGAATATCAATGTGTCCTGAGTGGTCACGAAGGAAGCATCAGTTCACTTTCCCCTGTGTTCTCAGTCAATACCTTTGCATCAGTTATTTCAAGGAAACAAGAAATTCCATATTTTACATTGGAATGGAAAAGAATCTACATTCCTTACTTAAAGGTCATCAATTGCTTCAAATTTATACATCGAGGATAAAATATCTCTATTTTATTTTGGCTTACAAGTCAAAGGTAAGATGTTCATGAGAGGAAGTAGCCCAGCCAATGTCTCTTTTTGATGATTTTCTACATGTGAATTTTTTCTGCAAGATCAAAAAAATGAATCAATGCTTTTAGTATGTTTAAAGCACGACATAGAACGTACTGTGCACCTACCATGACTGCCTTCTAATTCTCTTTCTCCTCTCTTTAGAAACTCCGTACAAACCAGCCTTCCAGAAGCAATGCTAGTGAGACCTGCTTTCTGTTTCAAAACAGGTTCTGTCACTGTAAGCAGCTGACAGCATTGCCAGCTCCAAGCGACCTGGGGTGAGGAGGAAGAAGGCAGAGGGAGGCACAAGACAGGGACATGGAGTCAGCAGCAATTGCTGATCACAGCAGCTCCGTTGCAGCCATCTGCCAGGGAGCGCAGGGTTTGCATCCATGCAGCATGAATCATGAGCAGGCCACTCCTGAGACCAACTTCACAGATGCCATAGTCATGGATGATGCAAGCTCCCACTTGCTCCTTGTCAGTGACTTTTCCTCATAAATGCTTATTTTGGAACTTTCGTAGTGCTTCGTGTGTGTGTGTGTGTGTGTGTGTGTGTGTGTGTGTGCATGTGTACTTACAGGTACATGTAATAAAATCACAGAACAACTGTGGTGTTTTGAGTGAGAATGGCCCCTATGAGCTCATATGTTTGGTCCCTATTTGGTGGAACTATTTGGGAAGGATTGGGAGGTGTGGCCTTGTTGGAAAAGGTGTGTCACTGGGGGCCAACTTTGAGGTTTCACAAGCCCATCCATTCATAGTTAGTTCTCTTTCTTTGCCTCCTGAATGTGGATCAAGATGTAAACTTCCAGCTACTGGTCCAGTGTCCTGCCTGTCTGCCTGCCTGTCTGTTGTCTGTCTGCCTGCCTGCTGCCTGTCTATCTGTCTGCTGCCTGTCTGCCTCCCTGCCTGCCTGCCGCCATGCTCCCTGCATGATGACCTCTAACCCTCTGGAACCACAAGCCCCAAATTAAATGCTTTCTTTTATAAGCTGTGTTGATCATAGTGTCTTATCACAGCAATAGAAAAGTAACTAGACTACAACCTTGACAATTATTCCTCAGCCACTGTCACTTTATTCTCTTGAAATGGTCTCCCACAGGCCTGGAACTTGCCCACTGAGGTCCAGGATCCTCCTATCTCCGCAATGCTGGAATTATAGACACCCACCACCACGCCTGGCTTTTTTACCTGGCTTCTGAGATGGAACTCAGGTCCTAGCTGCTGACTCAGGGACCTCCCCAGCCCTCTTTGTGATATATCTAAAACCATGTTTCTTTAACTTCACACCCATGAAGGTGCATAAAGAAATGTCTTTCTAGTCAAATAATCGGCTATAGTGATTTTTGTTGCCCTAAAAGCAACTGGAAAAAGTTATAAATACCCCCCCCCCCAAAAAAAAACCTATACTTGAGGTCTTCCTCTAAACCAAGTACTAGGATTCTAGGCATTAACAGGAATATATTATAGGGGGGAAATTATTTATAACTAATTTCAGTTTCAAAGGGGGCAGAAATGTGATTTTTTTTAAATGGGTACTACAGCAAACCTTAATGATACATTGGTTCTTGATCCTGAGCGTTTAAATTTGGATATTTCACAGTTACACAAAATTCAAATATGTGCATAAATAATTATCTTTTATGTTTATTTGAAACTCTGAGAGATTAAAGGTGACAAATAATTCAGAACTTATAATCAAGGTTCTTTTACAGAGATGGTCCGAAATGTTTGGTGCTTATTGCTTTCTCTCCAGGAAGCCTGTCAGGGAACGGGAATATATATATATATATATATCCCTTAGCTGTTCACATTACATAAGTTTGTGCTTATTTTGTATATAATCCCTAGGACACAGCAGGCCCTAGTCAGCTCTGTGCCGTTATCACAGAAGTCCATAAAACCACCCTAGTTCTCACCAACTACAGGATGATTTGGGTGCAGACAAAAATCAGCTCATCTGGAACATTCCTCAGCTCACATTTTTCAATCTTAAAGCAAGCCCATCTATCAGTGCAGCCAATTAAACTAAGATTTATGACAGTTGTTAAAAACTAGAAATAAGAAAACAGTAATCTGAGACTGTCAAAAACAGTTAAAATAAAGCTTTATGAAACATGATCTTTACCAAATATTTACCAAAGAATAGAATTTTTTAGGGATTGCGATTACATTTAGGAGATGTTTTCATAGTGTGTCAGCTTGCAAATGAGCCAGAGTGGAAGTTCACGCTGAATACATTCCACAGATGGAGTCATGGCTGTCAGAAAACTCGGGTGTCATTAGCTTCCCTGGCATGGTGCGACCGACAGTGTCCTGGTGATTTAGAAAGGACAGTGACTTCCCTTTCACTGCTTTTAGTGTGTCGTCTACCACCACTGTGGTCTTGCTCAGCAGTAGTCACCCTCTGCCAAGGGAAGGGTGTGCCAAAGAACATGTCCTTTCTGTGCCATGACATCACAGCCTTCAAAACCAGCTTAAGCAGAAGGATGGATAGCACAACCCCACAAATTACTGTGTCATTCAGCTTAGGAAAAGATAAGTAGGCTGAGGCTTTGGGTTCTGATTTCTACAATATATCCATCTAACTCTCTCACTCAAAAAAGAAAGAGTCAGTAACTGCCAACCTAATAGAAACAAAGAAATGCAAAGCAAGTATAGATCCTAGAGAGCTAAATTAAAACAATTTCCTTAACCCACTCTGCATCTGATGAGAACCATTTAGGTCCATTTGCAACAAGCTAAGAGGAACTACGAAATCTGTTTCCTGCATGTAAAATACACTTGTAAGACACAAGTCCATGCTTGTAAATGTAGGAACTATCCTTCCACCGGCACGGCACTTCCTCCACCACACCTTCCAGAATAGTCCATAGAGAAGACATTGTCTGCAGAGCCCCAGGAACCCATGACCCATGCAAATAGAGCCCTTGTGTTTCCTGAAGCAGGGCTGGGCTGCTTTACAGGACGTCAGCTCTGAAAGCTCACCCATATATAGGTGCACGGCGTAGGAACTACGAAACCCTGGGGCTGAGGAGAATCATCTCAGAAGTAGAGCTTCCTCAGTGTGTCTGACTGCTCTTCCGTTCCTGACCACAGACTCCTTTGTACCAGGAACATGAAATAGAGAAAATTGGGGGACGATCTCATATAAAAGCAGGTTGATTTTCCCGGGAGGGGGGGAATAATAGCATACTGAATTCTGTAAAGAGAATAGAAAAAAAAATCCCTCCAAAGAAAGAAATGTTAAAATATTACAGCATAAATAAAGGCCAAAATTTTGCCAAGGTCAAATTTTTCCCTCTCCTTCCCTCCACAGACCTAAGGGCTTAGCACACAAACGGTATTCTCTCCAGCTAATGCCTCTCACCTTGGAAGAAAACATTTTCTGTTTTGATTTTAACTGAGCTCAGAAGCCCAGGGAATTACTTTCTAAGGGAAAAATATTCAATTCATTTGTAAATACCCAGGGGCTCTCTAATAGACTCAGGAATAATGAAATTATCTAAGAAATTCTTATCCATTGATTTTTTTTTCTCCAACTGAAAGGTGAAAATGGAAAAGCTCTGTAAAATAAAACAAGGACACATTACCATTCCGATAAAGTCATAAAAGGGCAACATTTTATGGCAGAGAATGCGTCTCAAGTGGTAGAGATTGCTTAATCTCTACAGGAGGCCCTTAGTCTTGCAGGATTAAGGACACCACCCTGTGTGTGGTATCCATACCTACAATCCCAGCACTCAGGATGTAGAGGAACATCCGTGGCCAGCCTGGGATAGAGAAAACAGTATCTAAGACAAAAAAAAATTTAAATGTTTTTTTAAGGGAAGACATTTTGTAAGATTTTCTTTGGAATATAAGCTGAGGATCTTGCAGACCAATTGTGGCTTCTAAAGCGATGGGCTCTGCTTTGAGAAGAGCAAGGCAAAGAAAGCCACGGGGACCTGAAGCACAGATCCTTTATTCTCCCATAAAAATCAGAAAGTGAGAAGAAGCCATCAGGAGAGTGGAGTGGGGAAAAGCTGCTTGTTTTGACAGATGCCAAGTGTCTGCCTCTCCAGATCCTATCTTTTGCTCCACACCCAATCCTCTCCTGTACTTCTACCTTACAGGTACTGGAGTCTTGCATGCTCTTATCCTAAAGACACCTTTAGATGACTGTGGAGCAAGAGCACACAGCAACAGAGGGCTGGAGGCTTGGTGCACTTTTAACAGAAGTCAAAGCAAGAGTGTAATGAATCGGGAGAGCCACCAAGGCTTTGTCTTCTGTTCTAGCATTGACGCATTGCTTTGGTAATTGGACACACTCTCTGACCTAATTTGGGGGGTAAAAAACAGTGTTTGTATCCTTTCCAGAAGACTACACCTGGCAATAATGGGGTTCCTCAATCCCTGCCAGTAATAACTAGCTAAAATGCATGGTCAGCCCTACCACCTGTATACCCTTTTGGTTTTAGTCAAAAGAATTGCACAAGGGCTTTGCATAGCTCAGCAGGTAAGTGCACTTGCTGAACAAGCATGAGGACCTAAGTTCACATCCCCAGAACCCACCTAAAAAGCTGAGACTGATTATACACATGACCGTGGTCCATCTCCCCATAAGGGCAGGGTGAGAAGAAGGATTCTGGGGATTGCTGGCTTTTTGCCAAGTTCCAAGGCTGACTTTGTCTCCAGGGAGTAAGATGGAGAGGGAGGGAGTAGTGATAGCTTCCTCTGGTCTCTTTGTATGAAAAGAGGCATGTATACTTGCATACGATTGTGTGTATGCATCACGTGTGTATAAGCACACACACACACACACACACACCATGCTTTAAAGAAATCAGAATGTTATGACTGTAAATACAAAAGAACTAGAGTCATACAGATGGAGAGAAGTCATAGCCCCATGTACTAGAACAGTATCTGATCCACAAGCAAGGCCAAGTGGGAATTGTTCATATGGTTGCCTGATAAAATGTGGGCTTTGTTACTGGGTTGTTTCTCTGTTCATTGAATTAAACATATTCAGTGGTGTGCCTGCGTGTAGATGAAGGAGAAGGAGAGAACTCTAAAAGAAGTCAAGCAGTGAGTAGGATAAATGAGTTTTATTCATTGTAACGAGCCTTCAGCCCTTTGAGGCAGGTCTGAATAGTGATGTGTGACCAAGCTTCCTCAAAGGCCCTTGGACTGACTTGGGTTACCCCAGTGGCCCTCAACTTGGCAGCATGTAAAACTAAGTAAGGCACATGTGGGCGTTTTCCCCAACCTGGGTTCTGAAGTCTGGATGTAGATGCGTGATTTGTGCAGCATGCGTCTCACATGCATGACATGCTGGTGAGCATGATTTGCAGTCACCCACTTTTCACGTTAGCAGAACTTCCTTGGTCCACCACCATGACTCAGGCTACCCAGTTCTCTGAGTGAGTAAAGAGCAGAACCCCTACTCAGAGCACTGCCCCCTTCAGAAAATGCATAATTGCATAAGGACACAAATCCAGGGCATTAACTAACATTCTCCATAATATACCCAATTCTGTTTCTCACTGGCAAAAGTTCTATATAATACTACTCCACCAATGAACACAGCTTTGTAACTTAATAAAACTCACTGGCATGAATCAACCAGCACACATTAATGGAAAGAAGACAAGAAAATGACATCGAACTCCTCTGTGTGATCCAAAAGGCTAATATATCTACTATTTCACAGGCTATCTTTGTGTCTTATTTCTTTGCACTAATAACATCTAAGCATTTCTTACATAAAAAGCTGCCAAACACTGCAAAATTCCTATTTTGAAAATGCAAATTTGGATCAATTGGCCATTTCATCTAGAATCAGCAGAAGAGAGTTCTTAACTACGATAGCAAACATTATTATGCAGACAACTGCATATCAGCAGTAAAACCCAACATGAATATCCAACAGCCTGTTCAGAGACTAGAGTGCTATTTCAATTCATCACTCAGGACACACAAGAAGTAATCCTCTGATTGTGTTTCTGTCTCATAATCATAAGAAAATGTCTATGCCGTGGAAGGATGCTAGGACCCAACCCTCCGTTCCTGACAAAGTTTGGTACCTGGCTACAACACATAAACTACATCCTGGGAAAAGCAATCGTCACTCTGTTGACACAGTTCTGCACAGGTCAGCAGCTTTAGATACCAGGCAACCATCGACTGACTTTTTGGAAACCTATATAAAGCTACAGTTGGCTCATGAATTGCATCTGCTGACATATTTATCACGAGACAGGTTTGGACTTGTAATTACTCAGGATGGAAGAATCTAAGCCGTTCTTCAAATCTAGCTATCACTGGGTGTGGTGATATAGGAGTACCTAGAATTACAAGGCTGGAGCAGCAGAGTAAGGAAGGTTGAAAGTTCAAGGACAATCTAGGCCATGCAGCAAAGATTTCTCCCTTACAAACACCATAAACCACCACACCATTGCCACCATCACTGCACTCCCTTACCTTAGAGAAAGAATTAACAGAGAATGAAGAAGCAAAGAGAGATTTTAGTAAATATAAATAGAAGAAGGGTCTAAGAGAGTTTGTCAGGCGCACCGATTTCTAGTTTGAACAAATGACTGTTTCCTTTATTTTAAATGATCAAGACATTTATTCTAGAAGGGGGAACTGAGGTAAAGGCAATGTAGCCTGTGTGTTTTGGGTTTCCTTACCAGTACGTGTCCATCATAATGATCTGCTGTAAAGTTTCTGCAATGTCTGGTGAGAATCTCCCTTATTAGATTCATTGTTTGCCGCTGTCTGCTTCAGTCAAAGCTTCTATTCAGCAGTTCTAACATCACCACCATTCGGGAATGGCAGTGTTCTCCAGGGAAAGAGTACCGTATTAAAAGTTGTCAACCCAGCCAAAGTTCCCAAGGCAAACCTATGAAATGCCATCCGTAAAAACTGAGGAGAAAGCGTTTTAAAGACAATTCCCTTGTCACAGTAAAATGTTCCCAGTGTTATGAAAGATATTGGAAGGCATTATTGGAAAGAAAAAAGAAAGAAAGAGAGAGAGAGAGAGAGAAGGAAGGAGGGAGGGAAGAAGGGAAGAGAGGAAGGAAGGAAGGAAGGAAGGAAGGAAGGAAGGAAGGAAGGAAGGAAGGAAGGAAGAAAGGAAGGAAGAAAAAATGTACCCCCACATGCAGATACTCAACCTTCTATAACCCAGTTTTTCCAAACAGATGGCCAAGATGAATTTTTCCTACAAACACCCTGCAAAGTGCAAGAATATAGAAAGTCTTTCGAGCACAAAGAACAACAGAGCATAAGTGTCTTCCTGGTCGTCCCTCACCCATCCCAGGTCAGTCCTACAGAGCCTACAGAAGCACACCCAGGGCTCTTGGGGGTTTCTAAAGGAAAAAAAGAGTGGGGAGTCCAGCATGCAAGGGAACCTGGAGAAATTAGCATGATTAAAGCAATCTAGAAAAACACATTAATCAGACTGGGAAAGGAGCTTTATTTAAGCATAAGAGTCTAACACCTGATGGGATGTACGCAGATATATGCAGACAAAGTATATAAATACCATGAGAGTAAAGAACGAGGACAGAGGAGCAGGGAAAGTTTATTGATTAAGGAGAATCATCAAAATTACTTACATATATATGACTTATTCTCCCTAAGGTGTTTCCCTAAGGTGTTTTTATGACTGATTTTTTTATATATCAATGATTAACTGTCCTATTATTAACTAGGAAGAAATTATTACTAGTCCCGCCTTACAAAAATGAAGAAATTGATAATTAAAACTCACCCTCGGCCAGCAAACAGCAAATGGTTTGTGGAGCTGCAATCTAGCTCACTGAAGTTCCTTAGCCAAAGGAAAAGCAGCCTGGAAGGATAGCGCTGTTCCTTAAGCATAGGGCAAGTAGCCTTGGAGGATAAATAAGCTCTCTACTGGAAAACCATAAGAAAACACAAAGCGTCAGTGTCCCTGGGAACAAACAGGAAGTGTACATTTAAGATGATCTGAAAACCCTTTGACATTCATGAAGTCGGCAAGGTACAGGTTGCCTCGGGAAAAATACGTAGATTCTGATGGCAGAACACAGAACAGCCAACTCTGGGAACAGACAGAAAATTAAGAGAACAAAACAAACAACAACACGTCTCAAATATCAAGGAGGGGGTTTTAGGAAGTATCTCTGTGAAGTCATATGTTTCTTAAGAAAGACAAGAACAGATGAAGAAATTTGGCCAGGTCAGAGAGCTGTGGACTACTGACACATCCATGACCTTGCTACTTGGGGAAGATGCTTGACTTTTGAGGAAGGTCTGGATAATGTCTGAGCAATATGAAAGGACCTCGCTTCAGTCAACACCAAGAGTCTGGGCAGAGTGATTCCAGGAATCCAGAGAATCAGCAAGGCTGGCTTCTCTTTTGCAATAGGGATTTGGAAGGAATGAAATACATACGGGAATATGGGATTACACAACAACAAAGGAACTAAAGTGAAAAGACGAAAAGGTATTGACGGAGGAAGACTAGAAGACTCAGCGATGTCTGCTGAAACTATGCGTGTTTAAAGAGAGACGGTTGCTATTTAGAAAGGAAAAGGAAAGTGACGTAAATCCAACTCCAGGGGTTGTTGTCTCACTCATCCCCAGCAGGCATTTCTCCAGCTGAAAGACGACACAATTAGCCTAGTGACCATTAGACATCAGACGGTCTTGTTGTGCTACAGTGTAAACAGACTCACGGCATTCTGCCTGGTTTCATGGGCTTCTTAGGCACTAAGCAAAAACTCAAGTATAGACTGTCAACCAATACCCAAAGGGCCCTGGCTCATGTGACCCCTTTACTCTCCTTTATTGCAAAACCTGGTTTTGGTCTAGATAATCTATTCATCTTTAGTCATTCATCATTTGGCTGTCTAATCTTTTTGTGTTCTGTTATATTGTGTTGAAATATTGTTGTTTTAGCAATCAAATAGACCTGAGTAATGACCTACGGCTTTTCTCCAATATTTACTCAAATACATCTGATGTATATAGAGCAAAGGTTTTGTTTTGTGTTTGTTTTATGGTAGTTACTATTCAATGGGAGCTTGATAAATACCATAAACTCACTGTACACAGGAACATGAAACTCTGGCTATAAAACTGTGAGATGAAAAGAACCAACACAATGATTTAGTTTACACACTGAATTATGTAAACCCATCTTTCATGCCGCAGTAGAAAAATAAGCATGCTAAGCTACCATTGAGATTTCCATTCCATTAAATAAAGCATGTCCCCGGCAACATCCACGGCAGCAAACTCTGTCACTGTGACCCACAGAACAGTTAACAATGAGAATAGACATCCTACAAGCCATATTGTCACGATTTTCCCACTTGAAGTGGAAAAAAGGTGTGTACATTAGGCAGGTCAATTCTCAAGCTGTACCTCCTCTAGCTGACCCTACATGTTTCTAACCGTAACAGTCCGAGCTGATTATTGTGCCGTTGCCATGAACTGACAGGTGAGGCTTCTCTTCGAAGGCAAAGGTTGACTGGCGCTGGCCATCGTAAGAAGCCCCTCTCAATACATCCTGCCTCATGCGGCCAGCCCTCCCAGAACGCAAGTATTATGCATCTCCATCCACCGTGGACTATGCTTTTAGAGTCCACCGAGGCTTTTTATTTGCACTTAACGGGATGATCCTTTCAAAAGCCCGGGCTGCTGCATCCTCCCTCACCCAGGGTTCTCTGTGAATCACCTGTGCGTCCAGTCAATACGGCAAGTGAACCACAAGCAGCCACCTCAGGAAACGCAGGCTGCTGAGATCATTTCCAAGCCACACTTCCCTCCCAGAGGCTCAGGAAAGCAATATGCCATATTACCACAACTAATTTCGACCTCTCAAACAGAATTCAAAATAAAGTAGGGGAGGAAATAACTAATAGCTCCTGAGATATTTTCTGCTGCTTATTAGTGGGCTAGACAGGACATGATGAGCTCGGAGCCATGACAGTTTCTCTCACTTGTTAGTGGGCTAGACAGGACATGATGGGCTCGGAGCCATAGCAGAGTCTCTCATTTTTAGATGCCTGACAAAGAAGAAAGGTTCACCAGCACCAGGAATAGCTGCAACTTATTTCCAGTCACTCCTACCCCCAAATATAATCAGATGAGTCACCCATTTTATGACTGCCTAAACCTGCTGCACATTGATATTTCAATGTATCGTTTTTCTCCCAGATCAACAAGTATGTCCAGTCTTAAACCCACCTTCCTAATTTTAATCACTGGCACAGAAAAGCAATCTAGAATTCTTCATACCTCTCCTTAACTAGCTAAACGAAGAATGCGCTTTTCCTTGGTGTCTTGCTTGACACCAAGAGGGGCTCAACCAACGTTTTCAAAGTTAATAAAGGAATGAAAAGTCCTGAGGCAATCAGTGTGCGCCAGGCCCATGTCTAGGAAACTGCAAAGCTGAGCCCAGACAACACCGTGCACCCTCTGAAGACATTGATCTTCCGGTTCTCCCCGACGGCTGACGAGTCTCCCCCGCATTGCTCCCTCGGTAACTCATATTCTCCTCCACACTTTCAGCTTCTTCAAATCTGAGCTTCCAAACTACCTAATGTGAAACCATTCAAGGGAGAAATGTTTCAGTGTGCTGTGAGATTTCAACAGAAATACGGCTAAGGCTTCTCACCCAGGGAATCCTGGAGAAGATCCTTTCACCCAGAGCACAGCACATAGCTCACACTCGGCGCCGCTTTCTGAGTGGATGCGTGGGAAGGGATTCTAACAGGAATAACCAGGTTTCAGTATACCTTAGAGCATCGCCCTTCAAACTCCCTTACTTAGCCATCACTTCAACTCAATAGGTCCAACAATAGTAAGATGGGCATACGCCACAATTGCTGAAGAGCTAGTGAAAACATAGGGAGATGGTAGAGTCACAGGGACATGTCAGGAGATTAAGCAGAAGGCCTAGACCAAATCCTAAGAATCTGTTTATCCATTAGTATACCACATAAAAGCCTAGCACATGGTCAAGGTCATACACTGAGAAGCCTAGACATGAAGTGGAAGAGGCCTAGCCTGGTCTTACCCAGAAATGATGAGGGTACATAGAACGTGGTGGTATTAGCCCCGGTGAGATATCAACTCTTAGGATACCTTACCTTTGGGTTCTTTTTGCAGACAGAGTCACAAACACATCACATTTACTACAACATATTCCATGGTCCAAAGCTTCCCCAGCAGCCAAACCCTCAGCCATCCTATGTTCACCCCTGCTTCTCCCTTGCCTACCCCTTCAGTTAGTGCCATAAGTTAGCCATAGAGAGAACAAGACACAGCAACCTTGGCTAAGCAATGCAAAGAAACCCCTGCCTGTATGTCCCAAGACTTGGGCAGGCTCTTGTCACCCCAACCGCTTCCTCCTTAATCGTGGCAAGCTCAGGACAGGTGCTATTTGGCTTTGAACTGATCCCTTCTTACATAAAGCCAAGGCTTTGATTGTTGTTCAAGATTTGCAGCCTACACTACGAGACAATACTGTTCTCAGAAGCATCCACTTTATGTAATTAGAGTTCGTGTTGCAGAAAACAGGTTTTTCTCTTTTAGTTCAAGTAGAACTTTAATGACATGAACTCTGACCCAGTATACTAAAAAAAAAAAAAAAAAAAAAAAAAAAAAAATGTGGGGTATGAGGTCAGCCAACCTGGCTGAGCTATGTGACCTGGGCAGGGAAGTCAAGTCTCCACAAAGCCAAACTAGCCTGAAGAAGGGGCAGGGCTGGGGAGGGAAGGGGTCAGAAGGTCTTTATAGTATCAAATGCACTATCAGTGGGGAAGGAAGTGAAATCGGCTCCAGCTCCTCGTGACACACAGTAGGTCTCCAGTCCATTTTTGTTTTCATCCCTCCACCTGAAACAAAGCCTCTGTTGTATTTACAAGTAACAGAGTCAAACTGAAATTCAAGTTCCCCTGAACAGCCAGAAGGAAATAGCAATCTGACAGTTACTGCATTCACGACTGAGAAACAAGGGAGCATTGATTCAATTATAATAAAATAATCACCTTCCTTAACGTTATGATTCTAGGTCACAAAAATGCACACTGCAAAAATGCACAATCTGCCGTGTACTCGGTGATCCTAAGAGCAGGTCGTGTAAATAAATCTTCCAATGATGAAAACAGTTTGCACCAGCAGAGTCTGAATAAAACTCAGAGTACCAATTGGCTGGGCCTAGCATTTAGGAAAACACCCCCAAGCAGTAAGCAAGAAGGATCTGATTTAATGTACGCTCAGAAGGCAGAATGTTTTCCAAGCTACTTCCATCTTCCTTCCTTACATTTGCTATGACGAAAAGCAGGCAACTAAACACCACATTCTCTCTTGCTCAATTCACCTGTTTGAGATTCAGAAGCAGTTTCGAAATTGAACTATGTTTTATTTTTTCATCCAAGGCTGTAATGTGTCTGAAAAGAGCTGACAGAAACCTGTCATCAATCTTAGCACAAAATCAGGACAAAAGTCAGCCATCAATCACTACTTTTCCCTGTAAGTTTAGAGAAAACAAGTCAAGAAACTGAGCTTGGAGGCCACATTTTGCCACAATGGCATTTCAGCTCCCTGGATCCTAAGCACCACCGGAACATGGACTCCCTGGTTGTTCAAGATGTTCAATAGCACCCAGTTATTCTCCACAGAAAACCAACAAATTTTGTTCATGACACGGGGTTTTTAAATTTTAAAATCTTAAATATCTGTTGGACTAAGGACTGTACCTCAACACAGCCATGGTACTAACTGCTCAGGTTGAAAAGGCCACTTGTAACTTCCCAGGGTTGGTCACTTGGTCATTTGTGATATAAATGTCTAGAATTGCATCTCTTAGTTCTACATATTGGTCTTCATTTAAAAAAAAAGGTGTGATAATAATAAGTGTGTCTAATGAGAACGTCTTACAGACTCAAATCCACCTACAAATTTGTTTGTGAAACAATACGAACATCTTGACTCCCCTGCACCCCACATCTTGACTCCCCTACACCCCACATCTTGACTCCCCTACACCCTACATCTTGACTCCCCAACACCTCACATCTTGACTCCCCTACACCTCACATCCTGACTCCTCTACACCTCACATTTTGACTCTGCTACACCTCAGCGGCCCACTGAAAAGCAAGATCAACCCTGACCACTCCTAGACATTCCCTTCCAGAATCACAGGCACACTCTGCTTCCTGAAAGGGTCAAAGGTAACAGAACAAAGGTCAGCCCAAGGATCAAAGTCAGAGAAGGCAACTTAAACAATTTTAACAAATCAACTACAGCAGAAAGTTGATTTATTTTGCAAGAATTAGAATAGAAAACTACATAGTGAAGCTTCCTTCATTCTTCAAACTTGTGGTTCACTAACTAAGACAAGGACCATGGAGCTGCTAAGAAACAGGATAAATGAGGTGATGTGGCAAGCATGCAGGCAAGGGGCCAGTAACAGTGCATCTCCAGATTCATTGATCGGCACAGATTCTCTCTAATGGGTGAGGAAACTAGGTGCCCTCTCCTAAGCACTTAACCATGTCCCCTGCATGTGGCTGTGGCACACACCCATTCTTGCCCCTTCCCAACTCCCTACCTTAATGTACTGCCATGAGTGGTGGGTGGTGGGTTTCAAATTCCCTATTGGTTCAGAGCAGCCAATGAGAGGCAAGAGATTCAACACAAGAGCAGCCACACGCTGACACAGGGACCAGAGATTTCACACACTCTGCAGACGGGAAGGGAAGCAAATATACAAGCATGAGAAGGAGAACTAATCTATAAGTCCCAGGCCTGTCTTAAAGCAGACTCTCTAGTGAAGCTCTATAGTATTAAGTGGGTAGATGGTTTTACTGTGTCGTTAACAAAAGACAAGGGACACAAATCCCAGGACCTGTCCCTCACATACCCATATAGGCAGACACAAAATCTCCCCCACAACACAACCAAGCTACTTACTTAAGAAATCCCATGGATCAAGGACACCAATATAATTAAAGCAGAATTTTGTTTGGCTTTGTTACATATGAGGACAACAGAGACATCATTTTGGGTAAAAGGATACAAACAAAACTTGACTGAAGACCTACTGTGTGTTGCGAGCTGACTTCCTTCCCTTTCCTCCAGACAATCCACTCAAAGGTTCAAATGGGTTACATGTTTGGGAAATAGATTTCAAAACATTGCTGCCTAGAATTATCACACAAAGCAAGGGGGAACCAAAGCAACATCTTCAGTCAGTTGCACCAACCAAGGAGAAGCAGGAGGTGAACTGAAATTACCCCAACCATGCCTAAACCAAGGAACATCTACAGAGATAGTGATCAGGGCCAGACTGTTACTTCCTTTGGCGCCAACTGAAACAGGCTGTACTATGTGATAGCTACTGGAATAAAGATATCGAGCATTGATGGGCACTAAAGATCTGCCCTCTTCACGTGGCAAATCTCAAGCTCCGTCAATTTCCCCACAATAATATAAATTGTTGTTTGTGGCTAAATAGCACTCCATGGCTCTCTCTCTCTCTCTCTCTCTCTCTCTCTCTCTCTCTCTCTCTCTCTTTCTCTCCCCCCCCCCCCGTGTGTGTGTGTATGTGTGTCCCACTTCTGAATTTCTCAGGAACTTTCATATGGATTTCTGCAGTGGCTGGACTGCTTCCCATTTCCACCATTCTCCCAGTAATGAACAAACATGCCCTATAGCCTCACAGCTTTTGCTGTTTGTTTTCTTAACCCCACCCGTTCTGACGGAGGTGAGAAGTTCAACCAGGACGACTCAGAAGACGAAGGCCATATTTTCCCCTCATATGTGGAATATAAATGATATGTAGTATGGTATGAAAGTAGAAAGAGGATAATTTGGGAACAGGAAGTGGACAAGAAGGACTAAGGACCAGAAAAGATGCCTTGGGTGAACGCAGTCATAGCACCTGAATGACGATGACATTATGAAATTCTCGCTTTCTCAGTGAACATAAGACACATTTTTAAAGCTTTATGGAAATAGAAAATATTCTATTTTTTCATTGGTCTCTCTCTTCTTCCCACATGACCATAACATGTCTTAGGATTGGGAACAAGTGAAACTGAGACTAAACCCCGGGGTCTGGGCAGCACCGTGCACATTTTGTGACAGCTTACACCTGGGAAATTGCACTTTCTGTCACAGAGTTTCCCCATCAGTTAAACCCTGAAAAAAAATGACAGTTTATTTTAAAACACCATCAAGATCAACCCACTAATCAAACTACATCATTTTACTTTTGCCCAGACTGATTTCATCTAATTGTCCCTGTCCTTAGAATTAGTGACAGTCCCCACCCCTTGCTTTAGGATTGGTGACACCCCAGACTCATCAGGTCTTCCCACCCCTCCCCCACACCTGCCCCCAATCATCCTGCCATCCAGAGGGCATTCACAGCAGAACTGTTCCGCGCTCTGTAGACAGGAGGGACACCAATGGCAGGGCAGAAATATACTTGCTAGATATGAGCCCCTACACCCCTGCAATTCAGCTTTTCATGGAAAAGTAATTTTTAAAAAAAAAAGAGCTAGTTGTTTTCACAGAAACTTACTTTTTCAATTTGCACATAAATGTGAATTAACGGCTAACAAAGACTAGAGAAACTGCTTTGGCGTCTTTTAAAAGTGAATTACGCTCATTTTTTCCACCATCAGCGCTCATTTGCATAGAAGATATTAAAGTACTAGCTTGTTCTTTTCTTTAAGAAAAAAAAAATCCCCCTCAAGATTAGTCTAGCTCAAAATACTAAATACTCTCAAGTACAGGGCAAAGAAAGATTTCCAATTAGAATACATTATCAAAGGGCCTGAATGAAGATTCCTTTTATTACATTTTTCTCAAGTAGCCAGATACATCCTTATGTAGCAGAAACAAAGACAAGGCACCACACGTGGTAACTGACCCTGAAGGATTAATTCTTAGGTTCCACAAAGCCTCCCGCATGAGTGCATCGTCTTCTCACTGCTGGTGGACAAAAGGCAGGTCAGCTGACTAAGGAGGTGAGAAGTCAAGCCTTCCCTGGACCATGGATTCCAGCCTGTCAGCGCGCAGGCATTGGAGAACACAGATGTGCCAATCAAAGCAACCTGGCCTCCCGGTTTGATAACCAACCGAATATGAAGGGAGGTTTTGAAAGATATGGTTCATTTTGAGATACTGGGAGAAGCCTGGTTGTTCAGGCCTTATCAAAGCAAGTAGGAAAGGAGCCTCTAACTTCAAACCGCAGCTGTTCTCCTAGGGGCATGACTGTCTTATGTGGGGTAACACTGTAAAGACAAAGAATTCTCAGAAACATAGCTAAGTCCCCTGAATCCTGCAGAGGGAAAGCAGCAAGGGCTGATTTTCAGCTTTGTCAGGTGATTTGATTTGTCGGATTAGAGCTACAAATTCCAGAACTTAACCTCTTCTCCAAGAGCAGCAACCAGCAAGCCTATGCCGGTCTACAGAACTGAAGCTCCCTCAGAACTCAGTCTTCGCCGTTCACGGACACCTCCTTTCGCTCCTTCACATCCCAAGAGAAAGGCTGAACAATCGAGACAAACACTGTGTAGCCAGAAGTCTAAAATAGCGCCTGTCTGGTCCTTTAAGTTTGCTAAGCTGGGAGTGGGGAGAGCGGTGACACACTATCATCCCAGGTCTCAGGAGATTGAGACAGGAAGCTCTCAGTTTGAGACCAGTCTGAGCTACACAAGCAGGCCCAGGTTGATGGGAAGTGAAGGAAGTAGAGGGGCAGGGGTTGCCGAACTGTGTATCAATCTTGGGTGAAAGTGCTGTACCCAATTAGCTTTCGACAGGATCATCACCAAGGAAGAATGGCAGGTGGGAATGCATGCAGTTGGGAACCAAGAGAGTTGGGGAAGGGGTTCTAGTGGGTGTTTGTTTATAGCTTAGACTTCTTGGCAGCAAAGAAACATATGATGTAGCAGAAACACACCTCTTCAGGTCAACGTTCTGGGAGAGTCAAACAGAATAGTAATATGCTAGAAGTTATTTATAAAATTGGAAGTGACAGATTGTAAAAAATACTCTCCTTGAGCAGAGGATAACACCTTGTGGGACCCCTGTGGTCATATCATGCCTGATCTTTCCAAAGTTGAAATACGCATCTCTGTGACTGCTCTGTGCTATCAAGGAATCATCCAATAGTGAAAGGAAGAGGAACGATATCTGCTTCAGTCCGTGAGTTTCTGCCCACAGCACTCTTCCATCATTAAGTCTAGCCTGGACTCTTCTCTCCTGCCCAGGGCTTGTTCCAAACATTCCTGAGAGGATCACCTTGGGGTCCACTCATGTAGTTTTGCCCTTGTTAAGACATTAAGCCCCTCTGAGTTTCCAGAGCCTCTGAGACACTATGATGTCCAGGCCACTGATTCTCAAGGCCAGCCTTCACATTCAGCTTCAATGGTACATAAGATAGACAAGTCTCAAAACCTTTCTGCTCAGGGTTTCCCCCGAGTGAGGGGAAGGCTACCTCTCTCATCTACTTGAACCTATTCTTTCTGTTGTGTTCAAATCTAAGAGATGAGAGTCATTAAACTCTCTGCTACCAGTGAGAAATGTTGGGATCTCACCATCAGCACCACTACCCTTGCATGCAATGACTGTGCGCTCCTTTCACTTAAAATCCTTTTGCAATTCTGCTGCAAAATACTAAAAATAAAACAAACAGGAAGGCAGGGCATAGTGGCACACACCTGTCATCCCAACAATTGAGAGGTGGAGGCAGGAAAATCGGGAGTTCCAATTTAACACAGAGAATTGAAGGCCAGCTTGGACTACAGGAGAACTAATCTTCTGAGACCAAAAGAAAGAGAAGACGAAGTAAAAGAAGCAAGCATATAAGTGCTACCAATTTCGTTGCGTGTGGGTTTATTAGCTCCACTGATCATGTACACAACCCCTTTCTCTCGTTAATGTTTTATTTATTGATTAAAACAGCAAATATCAAGGCGGTAACTCCATCTGGTTTTTGAAACTTCTCATTAGTTAATGACATCCATCCAACACTCCTGTCCACAGCTCAGGAGATAACTGCCACCCCAAAGGCCCGAGAGAGAGGGTAGATGGTATGCATCCACTACTCACTAGGTGGACGAAAGAAAAGGAGGGAGAACCGGGTGTGATGAGACTGACATTCACTGTACCACACACAGGTTCACCCTACCAAGGGAAGAGGGGATGCAAGACCAGCAACAGACGGTGTCTGCATAGGCAGGCAAGAGTGGCTGAGCTCAGAAAATGAGCTCTCAAGTCGGTAAATAATGCCCCCAAACCACAACGAAGACCTCCAGATTTTAATTAGTGTTCTTCGGGAGTAACGGGTATGCCAATTAGTTTTACAACTCAACATATTTCTAATTTTGCAAATTACATTTAATTTAGGATGTGAGCATATGTAAATGCTTAATAAGCTAGACCTCCCCTAGGAGATGGTAGAGCCATAGAACAAGGAACGTGAAGGGAGGAAAGGAATTCAGAAGTCCTAAAATAGGTGCCCTGGTGTATATAAGCATCATATATATATTTCTCCCAAGAGAGAGCCATTCTATGCCCTCTTGTTTAATGTGGGCACACAAAGATATGCTTGTTTTAGGACCTGGTGCTATTTTATAGACGGGAAGTCATTTGCATTGTACAGTAGACCACACTGGCTTGCTGCCTATGGAGATGAAAGAACACAGTTGTGTCTGAATTTGGTTTTATTAATGCAGCGAGAATGTGAGGATGTTGAGTCAATGGCATGGCATTGGGCCCTCATATAGTAATGATTAGGAAGCATCATCCCTCCTCAGACTACAGTTGAGCTCACGCTGGAGCAGATAGTTTTTTCTGCAGCAACCTCCCTTGAGCTAACAGCAAACAGACTGGCAATCCAATACAGAGCTAACATCATGATATCCTGGCACTTGGAAAAACTTTTAATTACCAGACTTGTCCAGCTCACAGAAAAGCAACAGATAATGAGGGATAAAAACTAAAACCATTCTTAGAAGTGTGATGCCACTGTTTTGACCCCAAATGACTAAGACTAAAGTCGGGATAAAGGCTGCTTCGTAGACAGGCACTGGGTGTAACCTGGGTCCTTTAACTGTAGCATCAGAAAGGGATGAGGCTAAATCTACAAGTAAGCCAAGAAGGTTGCTATGGTTACAACTGAAGTGAGAATTCTCACAACAGGTCTCCACACGCCCATGTCAGTCAGACACGGTTACTGGCTACAGGCTAGCCTGGAAGCATCCGTCCCCAGCACCCTTTCCATGAAGGAGGGAGCACCACCGTACAGAATACAGAAATGCCAACCACTGATCAACATTCATCCCCTGATTTACATCTCATGAAGTCTCCTGAACTTAATGTCAAATGTGAACTCAGACACAACCTGGCCTTGCTGCATACCTGCTACTGTGTCACAGTGAAGGACCCGGGTTCCACAAATCTGAGAGAGACAGAATGCCATGCAAGGCTAGCTTGACTGCTGGCCCAGAAACTTAATAGGCCACAGGAAAGCTTGCTCCCAGCCTCAGATACCTTTGAAGAAGCAGGATCCATAGAGAGTCCTACAACTTGGAATCCGTCTCAGAGCCCCAGAGGGCACAGAAAATATGTTCATTGGGTTGTCTGGTATTCAACCTACTTCTTCATAATTAAATGAAAACAACGAAACATTTCTAGTTTCAGTCCTTTAAACAAAATGAAGATTTAACAATAAAGAAATGGCTAATGTATATAAAAGTTGTGATCTATAGCCCCAAAACTGCAGGGCATGTTCTCACACACTGTCCCCTAGATCCAAAGCCTGACACAAAGGGGTCACTGCTCTAGACATTAAAATTTTAACAAGCCAACGCTCAGAAATCCAAGACATTCAGACAAGGAAATCCAAGATTAGATTAATACTTGGGTGATTCTCAACGCTCACAAACAGTGCACACAGGGCCTGGACCGGAAAGGTGCAACTTCTTCAAAGACTTTTAACAGAAAGGTTTGAAAAGCAAATTTGGAAGATGATGAAAAATGTGGCCACTCCAGATGTTCCCGAGTTGCCTTTACAAACCTGTGCCTGGTCAACTAGATAGTCATCCCAACTCTGCCACAATGTCTCTAGTATTGACTAATACTTAACAAAGCTTAACTTACGTAGCAGTAATGAAGGTAATAACCTGTAGTGCATTTTAAATCTAAGATTGCACTTCTCAAGCTAACTAGACTGGTTGCCTGTCACTAACGAGCCTCCTCTCCTCCCTATAGAATCAGGGGGACTCATCTGTAGATTGGGAACCTTGGCTCTACTCCATTAGTTGGTAGCCATGATTTGATGAAAAGTCAGTCCCCTTGGCTTCCTACCAACACTACGTATGATCTTTTCAGGATTGTCCCAGACTCTGCAATCTAGAACCTGTCCATTTCCAGGGAGTGTCTGTGCTTGTTGGGGCAGTCTCTGGTGCTCTCCAAGGGAGCCAAGGGCATCCCCGCAGGTCGCAGTCAACCTTCAGCAGAGAAGCATCCTCCGAATGCTAGAGAAAGAAGACTTCCTTAAATTACCCCAGAGAATGACAGGACTCCAGCCAGGAGATAACTGCTCTAGAAAATAACCGGCCGTTTCCCTTGCTAGAGTCTCCCGGATATTCCGTTTCTGTCTACATATTTCTTGACATGCGGTTTGTTTGTACTTCGTGACAGCTCCTGTTTTCGCCTGGACTTTGGAATTTCACAGATGATATTTTTGCTCCCTGGCACTTCATTTGACACCTGAGTTCTCAAGGAACTCCAGCCATTTCCTGCCTCACTGCCACCTCCTCTTCTCTAGTCTTTTCCTTCCCACCCAACAGAAACCCTACTGCCTGTTTCTTGAGAAAGCTGCACAGTGTAAGACCAAGAAAATTCTAGATCTAAAGAAAAGGAAAATCTGTACTATTTTATGGAGAAATGAATAATTTTTAAAACCTATAGAACCTTAAAATTTATTAGTCACAATCTCAGACTGGCATATATTAAACTGCTGAAAAAGGAAGGCTTATGAAAACAGAATTTATTGTGGAAACATAGAGGTATTTATAGGTCTGGTCTCCTGAATATAGATGTACATGTGCTTGGCATTTTAGAGTTATCATTTATGGTATCTTCTAAGGACTAGATGATATTAGCAGACTATCTCTACTGAGAAAACAAGGTCCCTAATGATAACATATTACCATCTTCACAGTGGGAGAGAGCAAACATTGATTTTACTATTACTTATTTGATAGCCACTATAGGGGAGAAAGGTTTTATTTCTAGGTTGGTCTGGGGGTAAATTTAATAAACTATAATTTTAGTGTGTTTGTCTGTGTGTGCGCGTCTATGTGTATATCTGTCCGTGTGTGTGTATTGTGTCTATGTGTGTGTGTGTATATGTGTCTCTGTGTATCTGTGTGTATGAGTTTGTATTTCTCTCAGCATGTGTCTGTGTGCACCTGTGTGTGCATGTATGTCTGTGTATGTGTGTCTGTGAACGTGTATCTGTGTCTGTACGTCTGTGTCCGTCTCTGTGTGTGTCTGTGTTGAGACTGAAGGAGAGAGAAAGGAAGGGGATGCCAGAGGTAGCACACCACAGGTAAGTGACTGTGTGCCCGGCTTATCTTTACGATGGCATGAGGCAGACATCATGATGTCAACTTAGAACAGCAAGCAAAGGAAGTGGGGTGGGCTCATCCCAAAGCAGATACAAATAATGGATGAAACACCAGCTTACAGCTGGCTGAGTTCATCATCTACCACAACTGTCAGTGTTCCAGAATATTCCCTTTTACATTAGACATATAAGCTTCTCTACAACCCAGATTTTATGAGGGTACAGGTTTACAGGGTTGGAAACACTGATACAAAGCATAAGCATGTGTCCACTTGCTTAGCTCCTCCCTCAAAATATTATTTTAAATGGCAAATAGTGTGTGTGTTTGTGTGTGTGTGTGTGTGTGTGTGTGTGTGAGAGAGAGAGAGAGAGAGAGAGAGAGAGAGAGAGAGAGAGAGATGTTTTACTGGGGTTAAAACCCCAGTATTTGTGGATGAGCTATACTCCCAGTCCTTCTACAACTTTTAATATTGAATCAGCTGTGACTAAGTTTCCCAGGCTGGGCTTGACCTTGCTCTGTGGCCTAGGCAGGCCTTGGGTCTTGGATTTGCTGTTTCGGTTTTCTAAGTGCATACTGCATACACGTCGGCACCATCAGACCTGAGGCCTTTCGTTAACCAAGCTGGCTTTCGTTTCTGATTTGCCTCCACCCTGGAAAGGCGTGAGCAAGTGGAGCTCGTCTGTGCTACTCACAAATAACGTTAACGTCTGTGATTTAAAGTTGTAATTGGAAACAGCACACATTCTTTCCACGGGCATAATGAACTACCAAATGCGCTTATCACCATTTAACCCTTCTCAAATTAAATGAGCAGTCCCGACTTGATCATTTATTAAGAGACAAATAACGAGGAGACACGAGTGTAGCTGAGCAACACACTTGCCTGCATGTGCACAGCCAAGGACTCTATCCCCAGAACCATAAGCAAAAGAAGAGGAGAAAGGATTGTCATGCTATAATGGTGGACGTGTAATACGTTTGTCCTGGCCTGTACAGTGGGCACATGTAAGCACAAAATCTACTGGAAGAACGAACTTAGGGTGTCAGGAACACATCACTGTAGGGATGCCAACTGTGGCATCAGAGCGGCAAAAGTACCCCTCTGGTGGGGAACGTGGAGACCAGGGGAGGCTGCGCATGTGTGGGCAGGGAGGACATACGGCAAGTCTCTGAACCTTCTGCTCAATTTAGCTGTGAAAATGAAACTTATCTGGAAAATATGTTATTAAAGAGGAAGAGAGAAAAGAACCACCAGGTCATTCTTACCTCTGCTCGTTTCAGATGAAAATACCCTCAAAACTTCTACCATTTCCTGCTTTTCTTCTTCTTTGCCGTTTTTATTAACTGACTCATTGACAAAATTTAGAAGTTAAAAAAAAAAAAACTACAGATTTTCTCCAGTTCACTATAATTGCTGAAACTATTACTGTAAGAACAAGAATGACTTCCTATTCCAGGGAACGGCATAATAAACCTATGTTCCTTTCCCTGTCAATCAAGAGAACACGCAGAACAGGAGAGAATGAGAGGTGTTTTTTTGTAAAGATACCCACTTACCCTTGAAACATAGTGCTCCACTTAGCAAAGGCATAGTGGCTCAATATCTCAGGTCAGGCACCTTCTCGACTTGATTATTTTAAAGACCCCAGGTCTCAGAAAGCCTGAGTTTTTATGTTACCCCTAGGTGCTAGTTTTCTGACCTATGCTTAAATTGCCCAACCTCCAACCTGTTTTTGTGATATGTCCCATAGGCTGGATTCCCACTCATAAGAGTGCAATGGTCTGGCAAAAAGGACCTTATTGAGAGAGAGTGTCCCCTGAGTTCTGACAAAGACCTTAAAAGTTCCTGGGTCTCCCCTTCACCCCAGGATTGCAACCAAGGTATAACACCCGCTTAAAGAAATCAGAGCTTACTTAAACTGAGAGCAACAGATTAAAGTTCATTTTGAATTGACTGGAATGTTGCCAGTCAATAAAAACCATGAACACAAAGTCGGCTAGGAAGGATATCACGGGTCACACTGACTGTGGTCCACAGTTTCCTCACCTGTACGAAGAGGATATCCATAGGACCCACTCCCCTAGCTGTGTATTCTCGTAAGCCATGCAAGACTGCTTGGAGCATAAGAAGCACAAAGCGAAGATGTGCTCCACAGACAACAAGATTTTATTTTATAACACTGCAATTAAAGAGACCATAACGTGTTTTTAATTCTATTTTAAAAATGAATCTTTGACTAGTGTCGATTTCTCAGAAATAATAGTTTTATATTATCAGCTTAGGATCAAAACAACAACCTGGTCTCCTTATCAATTCCTTGTCTGTCTTTTGTCTTAGCCCACTCCTGTGTCTGTAACAAAATCCTTGAGCCTGATGAATTCGAAATAAGTTATTTCCCCTACTCTCAGTGTTGTGACATTGTGACATCCACGACAGAGGACAAAGGAGCAGAGGATGTTCCCTTTGACCTCTGTGAAAATCTTAATCTCTTTCGTGAGGGTAGAGGCTGCACATCCCGAAAGGCTCTTCCTCTCAGTGCGGTCTCATTGGGTACCAGGCTCCTGGGCCTAAGTTCTAGAGGGAGACATACAGTGAAAGCTAGCACAGGATCCATTGTCTACCTGGTCTCTTTACACAGTGCCTACCACTGCTGAGACTACTCAAGAGAGAAAGCAAACAGGGCCCTTCTACCGTAGCAACATTTCCTTTACGGCAGTTTTCCAGGAAGTGGGCTTAAGTCAGCATAAACTAGGAGGTCTAGAATCCAGACCAAGAGTCTTTTACTATTTTTTATTAATGTAAATTAATCATCGAGAATGATGGATTTCCTGTGATATGTTCACTGATGTATGTCCCACACTCTGGTCATACTCACCGTTCCCCGTTACTTCCTCTTCACCCCCTCTTCCCACGATGGGGCAGAAGTTTTATTTCACTAACTCAAGCGTGTGCTTCCAACTGTGAAAGGATATTATCACATGCAAATACGCCACACACATCAGAACCCCTCCGCCATCAACAGGCTCAGACTCACGTCGAGCCCAGAAAAAGGTGAACTGGAAGACTAGAAATCTTGGTGCAAGTGACAAAGCCACCTCTGCTGCACACACTGAGCATGGGGTCAATGCCCATCACCAAACTTATGGTCCTCTGTTGTGTCTACTAACAATGACCTATTTTTCAGGACATAGTAGTGAATGTCTTTAATCCCACTAATCTAGAGGTAGAGGCAGGAGGATCTCTGTGAGCTCCAAAGCAGCCTAGTCTATAAAATAATTTCCAAGACATCTATGGCTACTTAGTGTAGACATTGTCTCATAAAAAGTAAATAAATAAAAGACCTACTTTAAACATACCCTCAACTTGTTGACTAAAAAACTCTTTCTTACAATGAGTGAGAGGACTTCCTTCATGTCTTCACCCAGAAACTGCTGAAGACCATGTATAATATTTAGACGTGTGCTAATGGATCATTCAGATGAAGAAGAATTGTGTGGCTTTAGTCTTCAGCTCACTCACACATTCCACCAGGTGAACCAAGCTAAGAAGCCTTCTTACATGGCGAAGAAGGGGGACCAAACCAGTTTTTCTTCTTTCCTAACCATTTATTATCGAGCTGGGATGTCCCCATTTAGAAAGACAAGAAACCTTTGCTGAAGATAAACAAGGTTAAACAAGGTCAAAAAAAGTGTGAAATAGTTGACACCTACTTCTAAGACAAGTCTGCACAGCCCCTGAAAACTCAGGAAGTCCTATCAATGACTTAACATAATTCACAATGAGTCATACTACAGTAGTTATACACCTTGGGTCCCCGCATGACATATTTATCAGAAATTATGTCCTGTTCACAGGGCTGGGAGGAGACAACATGGAAAAGACAACAGAAAGGGGGAGGGATGTCTTAATTTCAGATGGGAGCCAACTACAGAAATGCTCTAGACATTCCACTGAGGTGACCTGAGGACCAGACAAGCTTTTATATCCCAGTTCTCATGGGCTCCACAGATCTTCAGAGTGTCAGTCTCAACAAGGACTATTAAAAGTCTATCCACATTGTCCTGAAGCTGGCATGGCTCTCTATTAACACACCTAACTACAGGTTTCATCAAATAGGCATCAAATTATTTCCAAGATAAACATCAGTAGGTGTTAGTTGAAAGGGAGAGGAGGGAGGCACAAGGTCCTCCCAATTCTTTGAAGTTTTATTTTAGTGAAATAAAAACTCAGCAAGCCAGCCATGAAGATGAGCTGGATGGAAACAGCAACCACCTTTGCCTGAAGAACTTCGAAGCAGTGAGAACCAAGGAATTGTGAGATGTAGGGGAACTTCAGTGCTGTTCTGCAAAAGGAGAACAGTTAACACAGACAGACAGAGAGACAGACAGATAGAAAGACACCTAGACAATGGGTTAGGTATTTTTCACAAAAATATCCTTAATCAAAAACCCACATGAGGTGTCCTACTCAGAGTAAGACAAGCACCTGACTCCCAAATAGGTACTTAAGGAATGACAGTGTCCTTAGTGCCTCAATGTGGCTCAATGACACCAAACTATATGCACTCCATGTCAGGAGACAGTCAAACAGAAGAACCAGGTTACAGACCACTGGAATCCCTCATTCCCAGAGTGGCTATCTGGAGACTTGGATGGTGGTCCTTCTAACTACGCGAATCTCTCAGTATCTGCCTTATTTCAGAAAAGCATCCCAAATGAACCCTGAGGGAGTTCTTTGGCCCAGACTAGACAGGTTCATCAGTTTTCCTAATTCCATATCCATGAGGAATTCTCGGTTGTTTACTGCAGTGTGGGCTGGAAGATTCCACCAGGGATCTTGCAAGGTATACGGAAACATCCCAGGTTTTTTAAATTCCAGAAGGATTACACAGTAGCATAAGCAGATTCTTTGACACAGAGAACTGTGGTTTGCGTAAACCAAGATGACGTGTTAAGAAAAAGATGAGAATCTAAGAAAAAGAATGTTCTACCCACTATATGTGAACTATTAGAGTCTCAAATATCAGTGTTATTAGATGAATCTTTCATTCCCATTGTTAAACTAGTTCAACAATAACAAGAAGATTAAACTTTGAGGACACACTCTCGGCAGAATAGCCGTGAAGCTATGTAGCACTGATGACACACTCTCAGGGCAGAATAGCCGTGAAGCTATGTAGCACTGAGGACACACTCTCAGGGCAGAATAGCCGTGAAGCTATGTAGCGCTGATGATCTGTCCATGATTCCCACCAGTGTAAACAAGAGAACAATAATAAATCGGCCTTGCTTTTCTTCTAGCAAGATAACAAAACCGTCTCAAAGATCACATGAGAACACTACACTGGGCCAAGTACTATATGAGGTTCTAGAGAAGCAAAGACCAAAAAGACAGGGTCAGATATCCAGGAGTTTCCCTCCAAAGCCAATCAATCATGCACGCCAGATGACAGGAAGTAGACAGTGGAGTAGATGTGAAGGCCAGAGGACAGCGATAAGAGTCTACTTGCTAACGTCTTCTCAAGTTTGATGAGAAATTAACACACACTCAAAAAAAAACAAAATACATAGCCAAGAGTCCAATCTGAAGGTATTCAGGAATCAAATTAAACCAGCACTTTAGGGCAGAAGTCAAACACACATCTGTCTAGACATGTACGGAAGTACACTTATGGAAAACAGCTATGGGTAAAAATAATAAAAGAAGACTTACATTGGCATTTTAGACCATGTTCAGATCATATTTTATCAAATAAAATGCTTCCCTTGTATAGACACACTGCATCCTTGTAGGTCAGCGTCCATTCCACAGACCTGAATTCTTAGCACTAGCCACTACACTTTTGTCTAGAATCAGAACAAAGAACAAATAGTATTCATTCCTTGGATTCGGTAAGAACTTTTCTACAGGAAGGAGCTGAAAGATCTTGTAAACGACGGGCAGCTTTTCCTAAGATTTTGAAGGCTGGAACCATGACAATTTTTTTCTGTTTTCCAAATCAAGTGTACTGTGCTGTCATAGGTAAACTCACTACCCATGGGTAAAGACCCCTCTCAAGGTGGGTTGACCTTGGCTCCTTTTGGAAGGTTTTCCCTTCTGTATCTAATCCCCCAAAGGTTTAAGTTTTAATAGAAACTTAAGATACTTAAATGTCTTTTTGTTTCTAGTGGTTTAAGACCTTTGAATTAAATGGAATCAATTCAGAATTCCCCTGCATTTCCTAAAGGGCTCTTTACATTAAACCCTTTCAGTAAGATAAATGAACTTGGGCTATCTCACGTGACTTAAGATCTACAGATAGCCAGCAGCCAAAGAGGAAGGGCAAGGCCAGTGACTGACAGAGAGTGATGTAAAGCCTATTCCAGGGGTGGTGGCTAGAGAATCTATAGGCTGATACTTATCTCCTGTAATTGCCTATCTACTTATTTGCCTGTAAGTTCCTCATTAAAAAAAAAAAAAAGATAATAAGTCCTTGTGTCTCCCAGCTCCCTCAACAGATAAAAAATTAATTCCACAATATTTTAGTGTGGTTTGTATTTCCCCATGTTGAACTCAATAGAGACCATTTCTTCATCATTGATTTCCAGGGAGGACTTGGGAAATACATGGACCCCTTTTACAACTGTGATTCCTCTTTAATAAGGAAAGGGGATTCATTACTAAAGTAAAACTTGCAACTTTTAGCTACATAAAAAAATATGTTTGCTTAAAGTCTCAAATGTTTAAGTGTGTACCATGTTCTTCTGACCTAATGACCACACAGAGTAGGAACAGAACAATCTTCCCATATTCAAAGTGGAGAGAGGGATCGGCTATATATCGAGAGACTGAGGCCCTCCTACAGGGTTCCCAAGAGGTCAGAGACAGCACAGCCTCAACATCTGCACCAATCATGCCTTCAGCCCCTTACTGATCCACTCGGCCGTTCTTGTTGCTATTCAACCACCATATTCTGGCCTTCCTGTTCCTTATGCATTCCAACTACAGAACCCATATGAACCAAGAACAAGTGGCACATGAAACTTGGTATATGAGGGATCAGGAGAAGGAATGGTAAGTCAGGGATTCTAAACTATACTTAGGATAGAATAGAATTAACTATAAGGTGCTATCTACTCTAGTGCCTCTATTCTCTCTGTCTTTTTATTCTATTGGTTAGTTTAATCAAGCCAACTTGACCCTATGCATTAGAATCTAATGCATAACGATTAGATGATCCATGATCCATAGGTGCCTGATCCCTTTCCCCATGGGCTCCTTCAGATCCATCCAGAGAGTGTCCTGAGATGCGACAGAAGAGGGCACTGGAAAGGAGGAGGGTAAAGGAGTCTCAAGGGAAGACACAACTTGACCATTTATGAACTGAACTTATTTCCAATGACACAGTTTTAAGAAAGGGTGTTGATTGAATAAAATATCAAACGTTTGTTGCAGAAGTTATGTAAAAGGATGAGACCGTCTCATAGCCCAACCCTACAATTACATCAAGTATAACTACAGTCTTAGTATGTACAAGAGAACCAATTGAATTGGTTCTAGAGAGGAGGTAGTGTGTGTGTAAAGAGCATCCCTAGAAATGGCACATTCACTGAAGCAAAACACTGTTCTTCTTCAGAAATCAATGTCATGCCACAGTTTTAAAAATATAAAGCTGGCAAAGTCCTGACCTCAAAGAACTCACAATTTAGAGCAAGCAGTCCTAGCGAGGAGCGAGGGAACAATCCACTGTCCCCTTAGTAGGTTCAGGACAGACTAATATGAGACAATCTCAGATCCCATGCTCATCGGCAGGCATAACCTCCCAACTTCTCAAAGGCTGGTTAAATTGCTCAATACTGATTGAGCCAAAGCAAGTGAATGGCACTCACAACTTGGAAGAACAGACAAGCAATGTCCACTGCACTCTGCCCCAGCTCCCACTCACTGGGCTGTGTTGTGCAAAGTTCCCACGATGCAATATTACTTGTTTCCCACAGATAGCAGTTTTATTCTCCATGTGAGACCCTACCTTAGGAGGAAGCTCAGATGCATGAGCCATTGGCACTAATTACTTGTAGTGTCTTGGGGCTTTAGGACAATTACTACTGAGGTTACTGCCTGGAAACAGAATAATTACACTAATTGCAGTTCATCAGCTATTCATCTTCATAGTAAGCACAACTGATGAGGTGAAACCTAGTGTCCCTACATGGATGTCATCTCAGCTACCGTGGGCACCTGGCAGGAGACATATGCCTGACATGAATACACTATATGTTGGACAAACACAGAGTTCTTGGGATATGTCAAATCCATACTGTAAGGGTTAATAAGAATAGCACCTTCCTGCCTCCTGGGTATTTAATCTAAAGGAAGAAGGACAGCAAATAGCACAAAAATGCCCACAATGCTTTGAGGTGTAGGTATGTATATCTTTGTGAAAGTGTCATTTAACCTGTGCCCTTTACTTGACGTGATTTTGACAATTGTGGAAAGAATATTCCAGGCAGATGAAATAGTAGGGATGAGCTAGGGGCATGACAAGAACTTCAGCAGGCATATGAGGGTGGATGGCAGTGCATATGAAAGGAGTCAGAAGGTGAACGTTCAGGACCTTACAGCTTAGTCAAAGGTATCTGTGTTTTATCTGAGATGCAACAGAGACATCATTGCAAGCATGGGGTGAAGCAATGTCAGATTGGAAAGCAAACGTCTGAGCTGTGGTCCTGCAGCAGAATGGATACCCCACACCAGCCGTGGCTCAGACATACAACAGTGGGCAGATGTGAGAGGCCACGGTGTTTTGGTATCCAAGATCAGCCTTAGAAGGAATGGCAGCTTTTAGACCTGAATGGAAGAGGATTCACTTAAGAAAGTATGTACTTAAAGAGGACCATGGATGATAGTCTAAAAGTAGACACTGCATAGGCTTAAAATGTTGAAATTCTAAAATGATTCTTTCACATCTTCTACAGGAGATAATCTACCCATGAACTTCTTATAAAAGACACTCACTAGACTCGTCTTGGAATAAGGTTAGGGCTCTGGGCTTGTTTATTCCCCGCAGTAAAATTAAAATGTCACCTTCAGTTTCACAGTGGGCTGATGAGGTCATATTTGCATTGCTATAGATAAGCTGCCTGACGTGACTTGAGATGGAGAACAAGAAACTAATGGCTGATTCACTTGAGAAATCCCTCTCTACAACTGTAAACTGCTCTTCTAAAAAGAGCAAGTGGTAAGAGCGGACACGACTGCCTCTGCACGTGCTGAGAATGCCCCTCGGGGAAAAAAACCCTTTCTGTATCACTACTTGTTTTGTTACATGGAAAGGCCCCAAATTTTATTAGTCTCGGTGTGTGCAATCATCAAAGGGGACACGTGGTTTCTGACACAGACAACAATGCCCCTATCCTGTCTGAAGTCTTCCAAAGAATTCCAGCTTTCTCTGATGTCTGCTTTGGCTAGAGTCCACATCTTCCAAAATGATCCTCTCCCGTAAGAGTGTGTCTACACCTGCCACTTACCATCCTTGCCCAACAGAGTCTAGGAACATGTCTCTGGACCCTGCACCAGCTTTCTCTAGTGATGAGAATCTCAGGGAAGTTCATTTCCCTTCATCCCGTTTGGTGAATGCTTGGCTCCTATAGCATCACAAAGAATATAGCTCTAGGTGTGCTGAATCCCCTTGCTCCCTCTTGAGAACATCAGCTTCCAATGATATCCATAGAAAACCATCTTTTTTGAGATCAATCAGGAACTGTCATTAGCTGAACTATGCACCCCTAAAATTACTAAGTTGAAGCCGTACCTTCTGGTGTTCTCGATGTGACTATACATGGCAAACAGGCCCATCATGGGGTAATTCGATGACTACTGAAGCTGGTAAGGGGGAACATAGTTTAGCCTGGCCTGTGTCCTTACGAGAAAGTAAAATTAGAACATCCAGAAAGACAGTAGTGATGTGCACAGTTTATGATGATTAATCTTCATCAGTTTGACTGTCTTTAGGATCACCATGGAAACATCTCTAGGTGTGTCTCTAAGAGTATTTCCAGATATATGTCATGGAGGTGAGACGCACCCTAGGAGGTGAGTGACACTATTCACTCAACGGAATAGAAGTCGGGTTACTAAAGAGGAGAATGTGAGCTACACCCCGGCACCCATCCTAAGAGCAGATGCCATGGGAGCAGCTGCCTCAGGCCTCCGCCACGATGATTCTCCAGTTGCAACCCACTGTATCCCCTGAAACTATCTCCTGCAGGTTATTTTTATTGGCTATTTTTTTATCACAGCAGTGAGAAAAGTAACACAAGCCCACTGAAGGTGACCAAAAAGAGGCCAGTCGAGGAGCCTCAGAGGAAACCAACTCCGCCAGCTCCTTGATGTCGGGCGCCAGTCTCGAAGAAGCATAGGGAAAGAACTTTTGTTGGTGAAGTGACCCCGTCTGTGGAGCTTTGTGCTGGCTGCTGAAGCACACTACATTGAGAGCAAGGCACAGGTACCCCCACTTTCCTAATATGAGTCTTCCCACCTTCCCTCCTCTCTCCGCAGCACCCTGTTCCCTCCTTCACACTAGTCCCCTTTCATTCTATGTAGACACTAACAAGAGTAGATAGTGATGCGTGGATCCCGGAAATCACAGGCTGCTGGCATCCAAAGATCTAATTTTGCATCCTATATTGTACTTATGGAAAAGCCTGCCCACATTAGGGGAATCCAGACACTTCTAGAAGCAGGGCAGAATGGCTTTCCCTTCTTCCTTCTTCAGAAAGACGGCTGCAAAAGTACCTGGTTCAGACTTCCCTCATGTTCAGCCATTTCCCCCTTTGCTGAAGGCTTTTGACCAACATCTCCATTTACAGAGAAACCCTGCTCCTCTGTGGGATCGGCTGCAGGGGCAGATAAATGCGTTATCAGAGATGCTCATGGGAAGACATCGCAGCCAGTTAAATGTCACACTGGCCTGTATAGGTTAGGACTCCTAAACATTGTTCTCATCATCGGCTGTTTCCTCTACTCAGTAAACTAAGTAAGCTGTAGCTGACATGCCAGGGCATGCTGGCTTGCCATGTGTGTGCTCCTCATATGAACTACTGTCTTAATACCCTGAGGACATCTTTTGAATGACATACCTCTTCCTGCTCTCACCTTCCTTCAGTAGAAATCACACTCCCCCTGCAAAGAGCTGATCACACTGGGGGGTGGGGGCAGGGTCACAGTGGACTCCTTTGCTATTCCTCTAAGACTCTCGGCTTGGGGATCTCACTGTAGAGATGCCAAAGGCCCTGTGATGGAGTGCCTAGCCAAGGGGAATCAATATAGAATATAGATCCACCAAATCCTATCTCTTCCTGCTGAGAAATGTCAGTGGCCCTAGTCCATTGTCTCAAGCCATGCCTCATCTGTCCTTTCCTTTGTAGCTAGAAACAAGGATACAGTGAAAGAATGAGCTCTGTTGGTAGCCTTAATGTTTCAACAGTAATAAAGTGACTTTAGCGTGTGTTGTGTTCTTGTTACATTGTCTTTTCCTTAAAGTCTCTGCCTTCAGAGGGGTAGTCAGCTGGACATAATCTTAAGGAGCATCAGTGGAATCCCTTTTCCATTGGAGATCGCACTGCCTTACCTTATCGATTGCTAGGCTCCCATGGTATCCGTACCCTTCCTTCTCTGTACCACACATAGTCAGTTGAGTTCACCCAGACCCTCCCACTCAAGACTTCAGTGCAGAGGACTTCAAAGCAAGCTCTCTGGATGGCAGCAACAGAAGCGGTCAGAACAGTAGAACTGGTCTAAGTGAGCTAGTAATGCTTTTCTTTTTCTGCCTTTGGTTCCTCCATCAAGGAAAGGAATACCAAACCTTCCATGAGGTTTCTCACTGGTCAGTTCTGCCACTGCAGGAAGAAACCGAGATAACATTCTGTTGTACATCAGAAGGAACCTGCACCCTGGAGACCGCCCTCAACCTGATGAACAACACTCCTGTTTGTTGAGAAACCAATCACCAAGTCTCTAAAGTCCAACTGAATGAACCCCAGGAAGTTAGAGCTTGGAGTGTCAACAAAAGATCACCAGGGCTACTAAGGAAGCCCTGATACCACCATAACCCTTGTCAATAGGGTACTACCCATCATGTTTACCTAAGGTTGTGTGGTGAAAAACTCCAGGAACTACCGCCACCACCAATTGTTAACCAAGATTCTTTCCATTGTCCTTGGGAACAGGAGTCATGCAATTCCAAGAAACCTTAGTTGATCACATTAATATCTTTAGCAAACATCCAATAGTAGCCCGACTTGACCCCACCCTCTCCATGGACTACAGGACAAAGGCATGAGGCAGCTGTGTACTGATAAGTCACGGCTTTCTCCCTCTTTTCCCTCTTTCCAATCATATTTGATGAGCTTAAAAGCAAATACAGAATGCTGAAACCATTTTCCCTGTCGAAACAGCTGGGGACATCTGTAAAGGTCAAAGACAGCAAATACGCCCACACCACTCTCAGTCTCTGAAGCAACCTCAGATGGCCTAGGTTATGGAAGCCTCTTCACAGACTCAATAATCCCACCAGAACTTTATTCCCTATATCTCTAAAGAATAGAAACAGGGCCCCGTGGCTTTCCCCTCTGATCCACCAACTCCCCTGAATAGAATCCGTGAGTATTTCACTCTCCTCTTGTCTTAGTCTGAAGTGACAGCATCTTGACCAGGCCACCAATGGGAACTGGCTGTGCACCTTTTCATAGCCACTCTGCCAGGCAGTCTAGGAAGTTCCCAGTACACACTTCAGTCAGACTAGCTTTTCTTGTACGCCTGTTCCTTCATCAGCTGAGGATAAGACTTTAATTTCAGTTTACACTATGAATACGTTGACTTCTGGGAACGCATGAGTAATTATTAAAAAGCACCGAAGCATTCTGAAAGCTGTGAAGTCACATACAGATCGCAGGTTTCTCTGGGAAAATACAAATTCCTCAATGCGCCAGTCACACAAACTTCTAGACGGTTGTAAACGTGAAATTACAGGTTTCCTACCTAAATCTAAACTTAATAGTTTGTTCAAATCCGAATACATGTAAACAGAACTTGCCTAAAACAATTCCAAACATTCCAATATTAAGCTCCATATTAAATTCCCTCTATAACAGACTACTTCAGATTGCCTTAGCCCTTTCAAATCCCTGAATCAGCTCAAATAGTATAACTTGTTATTCTAAAGAAAAACCAAGCCTCTTGTCTCCTGGAACTTGCAAGCCAGACGACACC
This sequence comes from Chionomys nivalis, assembly GCF_950005125.1. Taxonomy (NCBI): domain Eukaryota; kingdom Metazoa; phylum Chordata; class Mammalia; order Rodentia; family Cricetidae; genus Chionomys; species Chionomys nivalis. The sequence goes on along the minus strand of NC_080100.1, from coordinate 11,830,214 downwards.
AGTCATGGGCATGAACACTCTGGGCATCCATCACCTGCGTACAAAACTCACACACTCAATGTCCCCAGAGGCCTTGAACTATTTCTGCATCATTTTGACTCCAAATTAGTCCAAGACTGGTTTTCTTCTCAAACATGAACCTTCCAATCCACAACCACTTAATCCTGCAACGGTTGTCCACTTTAGGAAGAAAGGAAAGACACAGTATCAAAGCCTGGTATTAGGAGACATTTTGAAATCAGGCAGTGTTTGGAGCATACCTTTAATTCCAGCACTTGGGAGGCAGAGGCAAGCAGATCTCGGTGAGTTTGAGGCCAGCCTGGTCTACCAAGCGAGTTCCAGGACAGCCAGTACTCTTACATAGAGAAACCCTGTCTCTATAAACCAAATAAATAAATAAATAAGGAGAGTCATTTCATTCTGATGCATGCCAGATAGTCTTTATAGTCTTTGGAATAAGAAGGGAATCATACGCCTGGAATATAAGAAGTAGAGACAAGTAAACTAAAGGAGACAGGAGACAGATGACGTGGAGATAGAGGAATAACAGGTAGTTTCCAAACAGTTCCCCATGTGGGCAAGTGTGCTGTAATAAAGGTGAAAGAGGCCCTTTATATAGAAGCGGTGAGAATTACAGGAACCCAACTGACTGCCAAACAATAGTAACAGGCGAAAGAAACAGTATGAAATTTGTTGTCAGTTTCAGGCCATGACTATGAGTAACCCAACTGGACATTTAGATTTTTTCCTGCCTCGCTCTCTCAGTTGGATGGAACAGCAGAAATGACATCTCTGTTGGGAAATAACCTGGCTTCCCCCCCACCCCGCCCTAGCCACTAACCAGCTCATGGCACCTTGGGCACACCACTGACTTCTCTAAGTTCCAGGATAAGTATTTCAGTAGTGAGCCTTCCAACCTTCTACTCCAATGAGCACGCATTTACAAAGAGAGTTGGATAGTAACTAGAAGGAGCCAGGGAGTTTCTATATGCATATCCTGCGTGAATGAGCATTAGTCGTTCACAGTCATGAATAGTGAATTAATTCTAACAAGGTAACCCTAATTGCACAACTGGAAACAGGTGTACTGCTTACTTCCCCTACTTAAGGACATTAGCCCTTAGGCACAATGACAAAGGCATTTCTAATCAATAGGCCCTAACTGTATCTGCTTCTTGAATACTGAAACTGTTCAGTAGATCACTTTTCATTGGGAAATTTAGTATCACTCACTTTAGGTGAATATTGAGGGATATTAGCATGGTAAGAATTGTTTAATTTTGAGAGTCGGCATCACCTAAAATAATATGGCCAATTAAGCACTGATGAGTGAAATAGGGCTAAAAGCCACAGATCTTAGGCACACTATCTGAATTTCTACTTTCCATTTATTTCCAGGTGAAATGCATATTGTCATTAGTCTGAGGGGATTAAAATTCAATTATGATATGCGTCATCATAACATAATGACATCCTGGAACTAGGAAATGTCCTGCCAGCATACCCAAAGAACTATAGCTATGAATTTCTGTTTACTTTGTTTTGTTTTGGGTTTATCTGTCTGTTTTTTAGCCATTGATTTTTAAGTTCTTCCAAACACTTCCCAAGGCATTCTCATGGGCCTGGCATGTAACGCTGACTATCTGAAGAAGCATGTGACTAGCTACCGACCCAGAGGATGAAGTAAGAGAAATGGGTCTGTTCACCACTTCAGAGTGAATGGGGATTCAAAAGGCACACCGAGGCCGGATGGGCCATTGTCCTAACTTGATGATTTTCTTTCATCCTTATAATAACTCTATATTCCAATCTCCACTTTCAAAATGAGTGTCAGACACACTGAAGCTGAGTGGTTTGCTAAAGTTCACCTAGCTAGCAGTGCCTGAGGCACCTGAGGCATGATTCTGTGCAGGTGACCACAACCCCAACGACACCAACCTATAGAAAACATCCTCTCTAAATACCATATTCCATATACAATGGCCAAACTGTTGCTACCCCTCAAAGAGTTACTCAAAGAGCTACGAAGCGCAGCTCCTCTCCTCGCTTATCCAAAGTGAATTTTCATTCATTAAAAGCTCATAAAATGCTTTTAAGTGACGAGGAGAAAGCACCATGCAGAGTTCAGCCTCCACTCAACCCCACATTCCTACACCATCCTGAAGTGTTTCCTTATGCTCGAGTGCCCTGCTGTGCTCACGAACAGGATCTATTTCCAAATCTCCAAAGTCTTCAGGAAAGTCTTCCCAGACTCCCCTCAGTTCTGCCCTCTGTGCACCTAGAGCCTAGGCTGCTCAGAATTCTCTACGAGTTTCCTTAGATTGGTACTTAAATCCTCCAAGCACAGAGGGAAAAGCCACCAGGGGCTCTCTCTGCCTCTTCCTTCACCCCATGCCTAACTCCCAGAGGGAAAGAGGGAGAGCTGTTTAAGCCCTACCAGTTCCTACATGTGTGTCTCCTCAGAAGTAAAACTGATCTGCACCTTAGTGAGAACATGACTATGATACTCTGCTTTCAAAGGGTTCGCCACGCAACCTTCCCATGTGACATTTATCTGCACATCTGTCTTTCTAGCTACAGAGGGATTGACATATAACAGTGGCTCTGCTCCAGAAGACTAGTGATGGTTGTGGTTTTTGAGAAACTACCAGGGTGTCTATAGATTCTCAAAACAACTTAAATGCCCTCTTGATTTTCATAAGCAGCCTTGGGATCACAGGGGGGCAGCCTGAGACCATGCAACCCACTTTGGAGCAAATCCACACAGTGCCCATAGAATATCAAATTATATACATACATCACACATATGCATATACCATCTACATATGTGTATGATATATACATATGCAATATCTGGGTCCTTTCATATTGAAATGGCTGTTTCTGGCTAAATGTTGCTAAGTACTCAGCTCTTCATCTGCAGCCTGGGACAGAAATGCAGCTCAACACAGTAGAAACTGTTGAGAAATGTCAGTTCCATTTAGCACATCAAACATCATCAATAGGAAGATTAAGGAGCCCTCAAGAGCCAGTCACTATGATTAGTCATTCACAGGCATGTGTAATCCTTATCATAGCCTAAAAATGAGCATTAATATCTCTATTTTACAACTGAAAAAAATGGGGAAATTCACCAAGATGTGATGTCATTTGCCCAAAGTAGATAAGTCACCATCTAAAGATCCTCCATGCCCAGTTTCTCTTCATGAAGCCTCAGGATAAACTCCTAGCAAATTTCCCCAAAAACACATATTTTATCTTTAAATTCTGACTGTTGGCAACTCTGAGTTCCAAAAAATAAATCTCACGCTCACTGGGTTAGGTCAAGTCTTGGGAGAGACGGAGTTGGAAAGTATTAAGCTGAGAGAAAACTTGAGGACAGAGACTGTGTCTGTCCTGGAGAAGGCCAACTTGTCCGTGTACTCGGAGGATACCTTCAGCAACTACCTAAGTTACCAGCTAACCCCATCATCATGGAGAACAGAAGGTGGAACCTGCCCACACCAGTAAAGGTCTATGTAATCCAAAGAACCAGACACCAGCGCACCTGCTTTGATATCGTTCTCAGGACTTTTTTGGACAGATCTTGAAAATCAAAATTTTAAAAGAGAGCACAAAAATAAGACCAAAAATATGTACAAATCCTTTATTTGGTGGTGTTTGCTCCAGCTTTTAAAGTATAAAGGTGGTTACAGTGAGTTTGAGGCCTGAAAAGAAACATCTTCTGATCTCAATGCAATTTTAGGGATATTGGTAAGGAGCGTGTTTGCAGACTACTAAGACGTCCCCTTTCGAATATGTATTTATAAAGACAGAAATGAATTGTTTTCCAAAGACCAATATAAAACCACTGAAAAATAACATTCTACACCACTTCATTTAGTATTGTCATTAATAAGATTTTATAGTGCATACCTATAAATATGTATGTATACATTTAAGTGTGTACGTGTGTATGTGTATATACATGTTACTTGAGCTGTTTGAAGAATGGTTATGTTTGTGCAATGTTTTACAAAACTACCATGGACAACACAGACCTCTATTTTACAATGGACAATATTCCCAAAAGGTAGGTTTTTCTCTGATTTCATGCACCATTTATTTTAACCATGAAATGAGAATGGCTTGAAGTTAAAGGGAAATAAAAATAAAGAAAACATAATTAATACATTTAAACCCATAATGAGATTTGTTCTGGAAAATCCAGGAGGATTATGAACAGGCCTCCAAGCACAGGGAGCCTAAAGCTGAGGGTTTTTCCACTGAATATTTAAATTAAGGTGATGGAGAAGATCCATTTCCTAAGCCACAGAGAGCTTGAACACCAACTAAGAAACACACATGCCACTGTCCAGATAGTCAATATACTGGTACAATATAGTAGGATTCGAAAGAGTTCCCTTTCTCCACCTGCTAATGTTTGGCAAGAAAGCTGGCTAAAGAAACAAAAACTGACATAATATTTTTACTTGATTTTAAGATTATTTTGTTTAAAAACCTAAAGCTCACTGATTTGAAAACTACTGATTTTAGACTATATTCCAGCACTCTCCTCCATTTTATTTAAGTATAGATAGCCCTCTAAATTATATTACCCAATGAATTATTCATACAGAATAAAACAGAACTCTAAATACATAAAGCTCATCGGTAAGGATCAGAGAGAATAAAATCCTTGCCACTTAAGAGGTGGCCAGACATTCACCCTACCAATTTATAAGCTGGGATATAGTAAATGTGATCAATATTGAGGGTATTTTTGGTCCTTTAAGGACCAAAAGGGAGGATTGCCGTTTTCTACCACGTGTTTTTCCACCAGGGACATGCTGGAAATCCTTTAGCATGAAAACCTTTGAAATACAACCCGCCATGGCAGAAACAGAGCTTTGGGCTCCTATCTGATTCATACAGTCAGTCATATTTTGAATAACAAAGGTAAACCAGCATCTCCCCTTAAAAAAAACTGAAGGTCCATAAACTGGGAAATATATCATTTGAAAGAAAATCTGCCATCAAAGAACTGTCATGGCTTCTGTGGATGGGGTGGGAGGAGCATTATGAACTTGGTGTTTCGCCATCTTCTTCCCAGCAACCCCAGTTCCCATCTTCCTCCCCACCTCTGTGGGGGTTTGCCTCTTGGGATCCTTAATGAAACAATAAAGTAGGAATCAAGAGAATTCGGGAAAGGTTTAGGCTGCTGAAAAGGTAACCATTTTCTCACGCTGGCTTCTGTAGGCCATCTTGTTCGTTTAAATGCCAAGATGTCTTAATCTGTCCCAGGTGGTGTCACCAGGGGCAACACCATCGCTGGTCTGAGACTAATGTTCCTTGGTCAAATGACCCGCAATAAAGGGCTGTCAGGCAAACAGTTAATTGATGCAAACGAAGAAAGCCATCATCCCTGCAGTGAGATACATTAGAACAGAAAGAACAATGGACAGTTCTAGAACAAAAAAAAAGCGGTGTGGGTTAAAAAATAAAATAAATCCACAATTTCCCTGAAAAGGATGATAAATATCGGGAGGGGGGGGGGAGTTAACTGAAATCTGATAGAATAAGTAAGATTGGCCTGGGGGAGGGGGAAGAAGCAACACATCGCCACGACGGGGGCGGAGAGGGGGTGTCATTTGTGTCCAAGGGTTTCATGAAACATTTAAGGCAAACGCCTTTGTTCCTGGCCTCGGGAGGGGAGTGGGTGGATGGATGATGGGGAGATCAGATGGGGCTGCCTGGCCCTCCACACCCTGCTCTCTGGCGCATGCGCGAGGCCAAGACAAAGGAATAGGTAATTACAGTCCCGATTCATTCATTTTGCCCGCAGTACTGGAGGTCTGTGAGCCTTTGCTGTGTTCCCAAGGGTGGAGGTTAATCCACACCCCATCAGCAGCCCCTTTAATACTTGTGTTTCATTTTAACCCCGCCACGCAAGTGGCCAGCGGTATTGACTAAGACAGAGATGTGTCAACCCCCGTACAAAACACTGAAATTGCACCCATGTGCGTCGTGCTCCTTTCCACAGAGTGAAAAATCACTGGGGCAGAGGCCGTCCACCGAGTTCGTCTCAAGGCGGAAATGTCTCGGGAGAAGCAGATTAGGAACAGGGCCAAGCGTTCGATGAATATTCATGAAAAGAATGCGGTCCCCAGCCACGCATTGTGTGCCATCGGATCCAAGCATTTTGCAATAATTTTCTTTTAATGGTGAGGGGAAGCGGGAAACGGACGTTGGGTTGTAGCCTTTGAGCTACGGGCAAAAATCTACAGAAATTTTGGCTTGCAGCAGGGTTGAGCCCGTTGGGGCCGCGCGCTGTCAGGTTCAAGCCCACACCCCCTAGATTGGGGCGGCGGTGGAGGCGCACGGCGCGTTCTCAGAGCGCAAGGCTCAAAAAAGAAAATGCTGGAGATGTCCACAGGTTAGTGGGAAAACAGCTCAGCCGCAGACCGGCTTAGGGCTTTGATCTGCCCCGGACGTGCACACCGCCTTCTGAACCTCGTGTTCCTCGGTTACCCCAAACCAAGATCCAAGAGTCCTGCGGGCCAAGCCAACCCCCGCCCCTTTTGATCGGACCAGATTCCGTGTCTTCTTTCTCTCTCCCCACCCCACCCCCACCCTCCATCTTCTGCCGCTGCGCCCCTCACACGGAGGGCTTTCTCCGTGGCTGTGCGGGTTCCGATGACAGAAAGCTGGGTTCAGCCCACAAAACCGTGGCTGGTAGATTCGATGGGTTTAAAGGGTTTCGCACTCGGTATTTCCCGGTCATTAGCAGCTTCCCACCCTCCATTCCCTCCCTTCCGATCTCGGTTCATCAGCCTCGCCACCACCCGCCTCAAGCTCCCCACCCTATGAAAGGCCGAAGCTGTCCACCTGAGGGGATAGCATCACCCTGGATCCCCCAGTACGATAGATTCCACATAGAGAAGCCCCACGCCCACTGTGTCTACTCCCGGCCGCACCCAGCTGCACCCACGGAGAACCCTGGGCTTCAGGGTGGGGCGGGGCCCTGGGGAACCGATGGCCCTGAGTCCGCTGTGGTGTTAGGGATCCACGGCGCGCCTCCTTACCTAGGCTTTGGGTGCCTGTGCCGGCCCTGGGTGAGCGCGGTGCCTCCAAGGGGCCCGGGTGGCTGGCGTCGTCCGGCCCGGTGCCTGGCTGCTCGGCAAAGGCTCTCTCCCGGCTCGACGGCGGAGCCCGGAGCGTGGAGCGAGTTGGAGCGCTGCCGCCGCCGCCGTCGCCGCTGCCGCTACTGCCGCCGCCGCCGCCGCTGCAGCCTCTGCATTTCTCGCTCGCTCCCCCTCCCCTTCCTGCCCAGCGCCCTCCCCCCGCGCGTCCGCCCGCCCAGCTCCTCCGCTCGCCGACCCCGCCCGCCTCGCGCCCGCCCCTCAGCTCCTGGCCCGCGCCCCACCAGCTCCTTTAGCGCCCCGCTACCCGGGGGTCCCCAACTTCTCTCCTCCTGTAGCCCCTGTGTCCCGAGACGCCCCGTGATCCAACCCCCCCCCGTCACCACACCCTCACAGTCACCCCCACCCTCTGCTACCCTCATCCAGATCCCTCCCCTCCAGCCCTGTGCCTTGCCTGCCTCCCCAACAGTTTCTGTTAGTCCCCCCCCATCCCCATCTTGCACGCCCCTCCATCCTCCCACCCACGGAGGTACTGTCTGTAGATTCTTCTCCCTGTGTCTCACACACATTTTATTTGAAAGCATTGAATAAGTAGCTCAGGCTCTGGCTCAGACTTAAGGGGCTGATGAACTACGCCCCCACCGCAGCCAGCTTTCTCTGCGCCCCAGTCCAGTCAGCTCCAGACGTCGGGCTGAGATTCTGCTATCACGTAGGCAGTGAAATTGGGGAAGACGCGATGCTTTCCCTTGAAACCATCAAGACAGATGTGCGCGGGTTTTTAGGGTGTACCCCCAAGGCAAGCACATCTGGGGCGTCTCCAGGCAGATGCTCACCCTCGGGGTCAACCAGGAGGCTGCAGCTTTGCGAGACAACACCGCCCAGAACCCAGGTCCGGGTAGAGGGGTGGGCGGCACCGCCCCTCGGGGGGATGTTCTCCCGACTTCGGAGAGGAAGAAAAGAAGAAATGCACCCTAGGAAAATGGGCTTCGACTTTTTGTGCCTGTGCTTTCATGGAAGTCACCAGTTCTCTGGCTGCTTAAGATGCTACCCAGAAGCGCACCGAGCCAGGCTGTGGCTTGCCTTGCTAAGTCCGCGTGTCTTGGTCGGCGACCACTTAGGGTAGTCCCGGGATAAACAATAGCCATCAAGGTTAGGAGATATATTCGCCATGCTTACCTGTTGACAAAAAGAAAAAATGCAAAATAAAATTTAAAATTTGGAAAATAATACATGGTAACATCTTTTAGAACCAAGGCTTTTCAGACAAAAGCCAATTCTACCATCCCAAAAGCCATGGAGCCCTGGAACTACCGTTCGCGGCACTTTGGCGCCCTCTGGCTGTGTCAGGATTGCTTGCTTGTTCTGCTTCGTCCCAAAGGAAGAGGGGAATGGAAATGCTTGCTGTCCTCTTGGCTGATCTACCCTCAGGAGAGGAGCACGAATTCAGAAGGACCTTGTCCTCCACGGTCGCGATGGCAAAACATAATCCTATTTAGAGAGACAAACGGCAAAGGTAAGCGCCTGCTTCTGTCAGCATCTCACCTAGGAAAGATAAGTCTTCCTTGACAGAAAAAAATAAATAATAGAACCTTAATAAGAGTGGCAATAGAAGTGTCAGATCTTAACCAAAGAGTGATGGGGAAAAGGTGAAAATATTTTGTGGTGGCTGATTCTCCTCCTCCACCTCCTTCTGCTCCTCCTCCTCCTCCTATTCTTCCCCCCTCCTCCCTCTCTTCCCCATCCCCAGCCCCCTCTTCCCTCCTTCCCTCTGTCTCAATAGATGATAGATAGATTAGATAGATAGATAGATAGATAGATAGATAGATAGATAGATAGATAGATAGATAGATAGATAGATAGATAGATAGAGATAGATAAGAGAGATGATAGATAGATAGATAGATAGATAGATAATAGATAGATGATCGATAGATAGATGATAGATAGATAAATGATAGATAGATAGATGTAGATGATAGATAGATAGATAGATAGATAGATAGATAGATAGATAGATAGATAGATAGATAGATAATAGATAGATGATCGATAGATAGATGATAGATAGATAGATAGATAGATAGATAGATAGATAGATAGATAGATCTTTCTTTCAACTTCTCTCCTCTCCCCTCCTCCATCTTCCCCCTGCTTAAACTAATTAAGAAATCAAACAGTACAAGAACAGGAAATCAGGTCCCAAATGAGATTTATTCAATTGAGCATTTCTTTCTTATGTCAGTATACTACCTATGACGTTAGACCTATTTGGGGTGCTGTGGCTCCCACACCAGAACCAATTATGACAACCAAAACTGTTTCCAGATATGGCCAAATGTCCTCTGGAGGCAAAAACCATACCAGAATGAAAGCCAGTGGATGAGTCATTTTTAAAGTTCTTAAAGCAAGCCTCTGTTTCACTCTGTTAACGAGATGAATGTTTATAATGTATGATAGTTACTGTTTGCTAAAGGAGCTAAGTGTATGTGGAGCTGAGTCGAGGTGGGTGGGTGTCACACGATGTGACATCCCTCACTTAGAATTCGGGTACTTTTTATCCCAGTGATCATCTTCAAATTAATAGACCTTTCTACTGTGTTTGCAGGATAAGCCTGTAGGAATTGTCTTCCTTTATGTAGCGTCATGTTTACTTTTTTTGAAAATAACAGATAAGAAAATTATTGTTCAACACCTTTGGTGCTTCTGGCTAGGGTTTTAGGATGGAGAGAGAAAACAAGCCTTCTAAAGGTGTGACTGGACTACAGATCACTGGTTACCATGGAAACAGGAGGCAAAAGCTCGTACTGATAAACAGGATTACAAGTCTCCTTGATGCTGTCTCTGATTAGATTTAGTTGTTCACCCCGTTTTGAATATGAAAAAGATATAAACAAAGGAAAAGGAGAGTAAGCCAAGGGTGTGGCTCAGTTATGGAACACTTCCCTGGGATGTTGGGGGCTCAGACTTCAACCCACAGTACCACACCTGTGAGCACATGCACTCGCGGGTGGGAGAGATTCGATAGGGGCAGAGAGGACGGCGAGGGGTGGGTTAGTTTCATCTTTGTCCACTCTTCTACCATCTCAGACCATATTTCCTTCAAAACGCCTCTAAAATACACAGACTCGGCGAGTTAGTATTTGAGCAAAGGAAGCTTTGGATTTTAGAAAAATCATTGCACTACCTCTTGTGAATGTTACAGACAAATGAATCTGGGAGCTGAAGGGGTTAAGGATATGATTCACAGCAAATTTAATTAACGTTAACCATGACAACCATGACAAAGGATGTTTTCCTTCTCAAAAGAATGAAGGATTTAAGAAAAAACCACAAAGCTAGACTACACAGCTTATATCCTGAATTTAGTCATTTTGATTGCCTGTATAACTTGTTCCAATAAGCCCTCACCTACATTATAAAGGTTTTCATCAAGAAGACAAATGCTCCATAGCTATTTATTTTTTGCTAAATGAATTGCCTGCAATGTAAGGGACTCTTTGTCACTAAAATTACCCAGTTTCAGAAAAAAAAAAAAGTCACCCCATGTCGATTCAGCTTTTAAAATCATGGCTCTGTTGACAGACCTGACCTCACCTTCCAGTCTCACCTCTGACTCCCTGGTCCTACCTCCACTACCACCCACCAAGGCCTAGCAACAGCCTCCGTTCCCAAGATGAATAAAATGAGAACAGGACAAAAATGTGTGTGCAGCCACCTTTGCCTGAGATGGCTTTGAATTATTCCTGTCCGTGTCACTAGAGACCCAAAGTATATTCCACTCCACTAGTATAAAATTTCGGCCACAGGACTAACAGATCTCACCAACATATTGCAAGTAAAGGGTTAGTCAGTATATACATGAAAGGATAATGTATACTCTTTCCCCCTAAATACATTTAAGATTTTCTTCAAAGGAAAATATCAAAATATGGGTTTATTTCATCCTTTTTTTCCCCTCTCCAACCCCAGCCTCACTGTTCACAGGGCCAGAGGAAAGAGTAACCTTGACTTCATTGGTGTTATGAATTGTCTTGCTTCCCAGATACCATTTGGCAATGTCACGTAAGAGTTGGAGAGACGGAGCTGGCATCTAGTTGATAGAGGCCTGGGGACAGTCCCACGACATTTATCCAGCTCAAAATATCAATCATTGTAATAATGAAAGGGCTGAGAAGCTCTGGTTGAAAATTGAGTTTGATATTCTACCCAGATGGGTAAGGCAATATTTTTTTAAATTTTATTTGAATTTATTTGTTTTGGGTAATGTTGGGCCTAGCAGAAGCTGCTTTTTTGCTGTGGTGTCTTCCTTGGGGCATCACAGACTGACATGGGTTGGGCTTCTAGTAGAATGGTCTCTTTACTGGTTCTTTAAGATACCCTCTGTCCACTACAACAGAAATCTGGCAGATTGCTTCAAGAGCAAGGCCAAAGATTACCACTGAGAAATTTGAATTCCATTCCCTGTTTCAACAGGCTGGGTCACTGAAAGAAAATGGCTTAACTCCAACTCCCCATTTTACCTGATCTTTAAGTTTGTAAAAGGATAGCTGGAAACCTGGCTAGACCCTTGTTTAGGAGGAAGCACCGGGCTTGAAGTGGGAGGAACTGGCTGGTGTGGGCATTGTTAGCAGGATGCAGAATTTTCGCCAGTCGAAAGCAACCTGAGTCTCCTGGATAGTTCTCACACCCTCCCATCCCCCATAATTCCCCCACAAATCCCTCAGTTCCCAAGCAGATTTCTATTCACCAGCACTTTGTATGAACAAACCACATAAAACCAAAGGGAACACAGGGTCTGCCTGCCAGCAAGCAAGGGTTCTTCCAGGCAAGGCATGCCTGTTGCTACAAGACACCAAGCAAGGGATTAAAGTGTAAGGGCTTTAGTTTGGGGAAATGGTCCCTAATTTAGGGGCTCCCTTCCCTCTTAAATACTTTAGAGGATAAACTATTAGGGCATAAAGAATGTTGTAGAAGATCTACTAGCTCTACCAAGACTGTTGAAGGGGGCTGCGGAGCAGGAAAGCGGTTAAGTCTGCCTCTGCAGCATCAGTGGGACCCACTTCTACACACAGATCAGCTCCTGCTCCGTTAAACTAATGAAAATAATTCTGATTTAAGTCCAGTGCAAGGAATGGTGCCCGGAATAAATTGGCAAACGCAACATCAAGTAGCCAGCAGAACATCAAGGACTCAGCCTTCTGTTATAAGCAAATCAAAAGATGCTGCGCGGCCCACTTGAGAAGTAAGCACTGCCCAGGTCCCAACATCTGCCTGCCTCTGCTCTTCCAATGAACCCCTTAAGATCCCAAGCAGCTTCTCTAACTCCCTTGTCTCTCAAGCCCAGGCACCTCTAACTCCAATGAAGCTGAATGAACACTGGGGTGAAGACTTTATATCCAAATCAATAAGGTGACGTGAAACAATAGAGCCAGACTGGAAATGTGTGAAGGGGGAAATGAAGTGGACAGTTGCATGAATGTGCCCTGGGAACATGGCGCAGTGGGAAAACCCTGGCCCCCATGCTAGTGTGTCAGTATTCTTGGAAGATTTTTCTTTTAAGTTTCATTTTCTTTATTGTTTTTATCAAAACCAAACACAAAGGTGTCAAAAGCAAGCTTTCATGTGCTTAAAGGGAATTGCTGTACAATGTGTCTAGTATTGTCCCAATGAGGTTATAGATAAATACGGGGGGCGGGAGTCTGCAGGGTTTGTCCCCAAACAGTGAATCCCCCTGGGAATTTATGCTACTTCTGAAGTGGGGTTTAAGGTAACTTATCTGTCTGTGCTGTCTAATTTTATGTCAACTTGATACAAGCTAGAGTCATCAGAGAGAAGGGAACTCAAGCTGAGAAAGCGCCTCCATAAGATGTTGCTGTAGGCAAGTCTGCAGGGAATCTTCTTCATTAGCGACTGACAGGAAAGGGCACATCCCATGGTGGGTGGTGCCACTCCGGAGTGGTGGTCCTGGATTCTGTTAAGAAAGCAGACTGGACAAGCCATAAAGAAAAACCCAGTAAGCAGCTCCTCTGTGTGGCCTCTGCATCAGCTCCTGCCTCCTGCCTCCTGTCCTGCTTGAGCTCCTATCCTGATTTCCTTCCATGATGAACAGTGATGTGAAATCCTACGCCAAACAAACCCCTTCCTCCTCTACTTGCTTTTGGCCATGGTGTTTCGCTCATCACAGCAATGGTAACCCTAGCTAAGACGCATTTTAATGCCATGTTATAAAATTCTAGGTTTAGTGAAGAATTTTTGTAACTGCCCATGTACTGATTTAGTGACTAGACTATACATAACCTGGGGAGTTAGCCAGTACTCAGGAATATCTGCCAAGAGCCTTTCCCCTCATCAGCTCTCCCGGCACTGCCTTTTTAAACGTCATGCCACCCACATCTTTCTGCTTCACTTGTATCTGTCTCCACTTGATGAAGAATGTACCTCATTCTGACCTCAGAACAGAAAGATCAGGCTTGGCCGCTGGACTTCTAGAGCCAATGACCTCTCTGTTCTGGCTTTCTTGGTTTGAAAGTGACGCATCAATGAATAGCAATTACAGGAACAAGGAGTTTTTGACCTGGAGTTAGCCTTCCCTATTCATCGATACATTACCTCTTTATGTGATGAACCCAGAACACAGTGCTATGTTCTGCTTTCTGCATAAAACTTTTGCTTCCTCCTGGCTCTGTCTGAATGGACTGTTACATAGAATCATTGCCAAATCAGAGCAGTTCAACACTGTACATTGGCAAGACATTACTCTCCTCCTTCTAGCTCCTCATAACGCAGCTATGACAGTTCCCCACTTCAAAAGGTTTTTCACCCTTTGAAATATTCTGTATACAGGTCTAGTATTGAACATATCAGTCACAGCTGTGTTGATTTTTATGGCTCTTGCCCTCCAATAAGATTAAACAAATTCAGTACAATCAAAAGAACTTAAGAAAACCAGTTCATCCAGAACTCTTCTACCAATACACCCAATAACTCTGCGTAGGTGCAGAGCGGTTTTGAGTTGCATATTGAAGTGAGAACCCATAAAAGTCTATCTAACAGTTTATTAAGGGGTGCAATGGAAAGCAAACTCAAGAATACCAAACAAGGCAGACGCTACTGACCTAGCTGCTGCTCTCCTGTTGTTCTCCCAAGGGTGATGGGGACCATTTGCAAGGTGTGCTCCGACGACCCACGAGAGCTCATATGACTCTTCTCTGTTTTATCCGGTCACATCTCCAGAGACAATCACGCTCATGGCAAGCCACCCCAAAAGTCATTGGCGAAACAGATCGAGCTTGCACCACAGTGTGTATTTCTTCTTTTTTTTCTTTTTTTAAATATTTTTTATTTATTATGTATACAATATTCTGTCTGTGTGTATGCCTGCAGGCCAGAAGAGGGCACCAGACCTCGGTTTCCTTTAGCAGACCAATAGCAAAAAGTTCTTTTCTAGGGCCCATGACCTCACTAGCCACAGGTTCTTGTCCCTAATAATAATGACAGGAATGGGTTTCATTTTGTGCAGTGTACCTTAGATCCCATCAAAGGGTATTTGGCCACTCCCATGACATTCATAACACTATTGCTCCAGTGGACATGTCTTTACTACACTAGCTATTATTGTAGCTCTTGGAATTCACAGCTGGGCAAGGCTGATGATACATTTCTTTACCAATAGATAAGGTTTCATTTTTCCTATGCTGATTCACTATTTGATCTATTCATTATTTTGTCTAGTTTAATTAATAAAAGGTTTCTTAAAAGTTCTGTGAATCAAAGTTTCTTTAACTACCCATCCTTTCAATCATCTTTTTCTTTTTTAAAAATATTTGTTTATTTATTTATTTTGCATACAGTGTTTCTGGACAGCATGCTTGCTGTCCAGAAAAGTCATCAGATATCATTATAGATAGTTGTGAACCACCATGTAGTTGCTGGGAATTGAACTCAGGACCTCTGGAAGAGCAGCCAGTGCTCTTAACCTCTGATCCATCTCTCCAGCCCCTCAATCATCTTTTTCAGTGGCAGAACTGTTTATATTTAGACAGAGTGGTTCTGGGGATACCTACTGTTCTCCATGAAGACATAGTTAGAGAGATGGATCATCTTGGGTCTTAAGCACATATGCTTTGTTGTTAGAGGACAATGAATTATATCCCTAGCTTAGTGTCTGCTTTCTAGATTTGTAGCTTTGTAAAACTTCTTTCTGTTGTCTGGCAAAACCTTTTCTGGGTAGACACAACATAGGGATCCCATGACAGACCAAAGTACAGATAACACCAAAGTCCAACCTGGCAAACCAATGAGTTCTATTGGGGTTTCTTACAAGGGTACAGGTGATGGGTTATGTATAAGAGCAGAAATGAATCCGAGAGAGCCGCATCACCAAAGCCCACCCCAACATGAGTGACAGCTCACAAAAGCTGGGAATCTAGAGCACAAGGCACACCTGCAAGCAGTTCAACAAGCTGGAATGTGTCCTTTTCAAATCTGGTCTAAACAGGCAGTTTGGCTGGTTTCTGCTTCTCCCGGGCAGCTGGTCTGGTCTCAAGAATCTTTGCAAGTTTGACTTTTCTGAGTCTTCTTTGCAGCTTACTTCAGTTAGCCTGACAGGGACTCTCAACTTCTGTGATTTACTCTGGCAGGGAGGAGCCTAGTGGATCTGGTCAGTTTCAGGGACTTCCTGGAGCTACTTTGAGTTGTTTACTTTCTGCATACAGAGCTTTGCTACAGAATGGAATGTTTCAGCCTGGGGGAAATTTGTTATATGGCTCCTTCGTCTTTCTTATTTGGAGAAGGATGTTACCTACTTCTTGAAATTGTTCTAAGTGTTACATTTTTTTAAATATGGAGAATTTAACCCACTTGTAAAACACACTCAGTAAGTGCTTATAGAAGTTAATTTTGCAGCATCCCAGTAGAACCCCTAAGGGGAGAATCTAGCAAATGTTAAGCCTGGGCCAGGGAGAGCAGAGGCTATCAACAGCCATCATGGAAAACTAGCAGTACATATCAGCGCATTTGCTGAAGGACTTTAGTTCTCAGCTTCCTGGCAGTTGACAACAAAAATATTCTAGACTATATAATTTCCATTATCTACTAAAATAAAAGGTTACAGTGTGAAAAGAAGGATAGGTCTTCCCACCACCCAGCTCTGAGAGGATACTGTTGTACAGCCCTTAACTTGCTCGGTACTGTTGATAATGCAAAAAAAAAAAAATTAATTTCACAAGGGACAACTTTAATAAGTTTTTAAACTAGAAATGATAATAAATGAAGCCATGTATTTATGTATCAATCACTACACTACCGAAGCTGACATAGTATGACTCTACTAAACAATTTTCAGAGGAGTACGAACAGGAAATTCTGTGCAGGGATTCTCTGTCGGACAGCATCATAGCTCTCATGAAGAGAGCAAAGCTTAGGGCTGGAGAGATGGTTCAGTGGTTGAGAGCACTGACAGCTCTTCCAGTGGACCGGGGTTCAATTCCCAGCACCCACATAGAAACTCACAACTATCTGTAATTCTAGTTCCAGGGGACCTGACACCCATGGCAAAACACCAATGTACATAAAATTGCAAACATAAATAAATTTTAAAAAGGGAGAGAGAGAGAGCCCAATGCTCTGGAAAGTACTTACCCCAAGTACTGCCTCTTCTGTTGAGTCCCAAGTGGAACTTGACAATCAGGAGGCCCCAGTCTCTTGGGATAACCAGGGACGAAGATAAAGGAGTTCCCAGACCTCCCTTAAATTCTTTCTTTTTCTCCTCATCCTCATCTTCTTCCTTCTGTCGTAGTCTCCTCTGCTCCTCACAGTACTGGAGACTGCACACAGACCTTGAGTATACTAAGTAAACATTTCCTTAGATTCTTGTCAAATGCCAGATACTTTAGAGTGAACTTGTACTGAAGATGAAAATTTAATTTAAATGCTGTATTAGCTAAAGCAATGAGTGAATAAAGAAAGAAAGAAGTTGTATTTTAAGAGCTTCTATTCTTTCCCTTCTCTGCTTTTTTCTTCTTTACCTTTTTCTTCTTCATTTGAGACCATGACCTACATTTTAGCCGTGATAGAGAGTTCTCCCACTTCTCACTGGAAATCCATTGGGAGAATCTGTCATTGGACTCTTTGCATCCCGGCTTAGCTGTTGGACTCAAATGCCTTCGTGTGACAAAGTAGATACCGCAGAGTTCAAAATCCAGGAAATGGAAGTGGCAATCTGGGACAGAAAGATTTTTAAGGAACATTTACTAGCTGGATGGACTCAAAAGTGTCCTGCATGACTCCTGCTTGTGGTGGGGAGAGACATTTGCTTCAGGAATGTGGCTATCAGTGAGTTTCTCCGTAAGTAACCCTAGTTAAACTAATTGTTTCATAATAAAAGAAAAGAATTTGCTGCTTCATCATGGAAGAAAGGGTAGAAAGAATACGACGACCAGAAGACTGGAAGAAGGGCTGTGAAATGTCACCATCTGTCCCCGAAAGCCATTACAGTGACCATCTCACAGCTGCTATGGGTGCCTGCACCGGTGCTGTACAAGACCAGGGCTCGCATAAGTCAGTCATGGAGCAGGAGGTACTCAAAGGTCAGCCTCCACCTGCGAAGGGATTCTGAGTGCAGGAAGAGGCACCCTCTATGTTCACTTGTGTGCCCACAGGAAAGCCCACCAGGCTCCAGTGAGTAGTACAGACTCGTGACCACAAACAGCCCTCGTGTAATTCAAGATAAAAAGAAGACATGAATATGAGTAAGGGCCTTATAAAGAGGAAGGGCTGACAGGGGTGGAAAAGAGATGGAGAGGCCGAGGTAAGAATAATAGAGTACTTTGTACAGGTTTATGAAAATGTCAAAGATGGGATTTAATGAACGGCAAATAAAAATGATTTCTATCATAAAAAAGAAATGTAATTGATTATTACATACATGGTGTAATCAGCAGTATTTCTAGCATTTTGTTTATTTACTTATGTATTATTTAGTTTGGGTTCTTTCTGTTGTCTTTGTTTTTGTTTTTTTTGAGATAGGGTCTCGCTCATAAAGATCCATGCCTCTCCTCCATCTGCCTCTCCATCACAGGGGCTGAGATTAAAGGTTTATACTCCACACCTGGCTTCTAGCTTTCTTTTTCTTTTCTCTTCTCTTCTTCTGCTTTCTTTCTAATCCTAATCGTCTTTTCTTTTCCTGCCTTCATTTTCTGGCATCACCAGCAGAAACTTGCACAGACATAGTTGCGGAAAGAAGCCTCACTTTGCACGGTCACATTCAGCTCATACAATATGGGCCGCCGTAAGCTTCCTTAGTGTAGAGGCCTTCATCAGTTTGAGAGTGCCCTGTCGCTCCTTAGTTTGCAAACATGTTTATTTCAAACTGCTTTCCTATTTTACAAACAACCACAAGGTGGCAGATTCATTCAAGAAAATCCAAAGACACCCACTTGGTTTCTGCCCTGTCATGGAGACTAAGCCAGGGAAGTGTTCTCATGAACCATCTAGTAATCTGGATAAAACAAGTGTCAGCGTTAAGATATGTCTTGGGACCAACGAGACCTTGTGCACAAACACAGTGAAGGAAATGTGTTTCTAAATTCATGGGGAACAGAAGTTAAAGATAGGAAATTATTTCCCCTTAAGAAATGTCTATCCTTAGCTTTCTCCTGCAATAGAAGGGAAGCCATGCAGAGACTCAGAGGCAGACAGTGGGCAGAGAATGAAACCTTGGAACACTCAGTCCTAAATGGGATGTTTCCATCAGATCCACCCCTCCCGACTCAGGTGAGGCTACGCAAGAGGAGGCAGAAAGAGCCAGAGAGGGTGGAGGACGCGAAGGAAACAAGGTCTTCTAGGACTAGGCACACATGACCTCACAGAGCCTGTACTAGTCTGGGCCAGATGGGAAGATTCATTTCTCCAGTGGACTCACCACGCTTAAGGCCAGGCGCCATGGCAACCAGTAGATGGCCAACAAAAACTCAGTAGTATTTGGGAGTTTCGTTTTTTGCTTTGTTTGTTTGTTTGTTTTGGTTTTTCTTTTTTAATCTCACAGTGTTTTGTCTGTTTTCTTTTTTTCTACATTTATTTATTTACATTTCAGATTTTTTGCTTATATTTTATGGTTTCCAATTTTGTTTTTCTGTGTGTTTAAATGGGTTTGAATGTGTGTGTCTCCTTGTGCTTTTTCTTTGGCACTCTCTTTCTCTGTCTCTTTCTTTCCTATTTTTTGTCCTGTTTTGTTTTTATTTTACTTTTATTTTTAATTTTTTGCTTTTTTTTTTTTTTTTTTGAGACAAGATTTCCCTGTGTATCCCAGGCTGTCCTGGAAATCACTCTGTAGACAAGGCTGGCCTCGAACTCAGAGATTCTCCTGCCTCTGCCTCCTAGGTGCTGGGATTAAAGGCGTGCATTATCATACCTTGATGTTTGCTTTTATTTACCTTACTTTATTGTTATTATTATTTTAGATGCCTGTTTGTATTATAAAAAGATAGAGAAAGAAAAGGTGTAATTTGGGTGTGTGGGGAAATGGAGAGGATCTGGGAGGAGCCAGCAAAGAACAGAATCAGAATTTACTCGATGAAAGAGATCTATATTCAAGAAAAAAGAAATTTCTCTCCTTAAAATAATAATGTCTCTTTCAGCTTGGCTGAATTTCAATGGTCTTGTAGATTTCAGCATTGCAATGATAAATCTGAGACACAGGAGATTCTGCAGTGTGGACAGGACATCCTATGAGACCTCTTTGGACATGAGAAACCCAGAGTTTTGAACCCGAGTTTGTTTTTGTTTTCCCCCACCCTTTGGACCTAAGTTTTATTTGTATAAAAACGACGAGGGGTGGAGGCTGGTGACAGAATATATATATGCAGGGCATGCAAAAGACCCTGGGTTCCATCCCCTGACAAAAACAAAATACGATTCCACATAGGAAATAATAACATTAATGCTCTGTTTTCCTTCCCCAGAGAAGTAATAACACTGAGATAAAAATTGTTGGTTTTCTCTGAGAAAAAGCGACACGCAGAGTCTGACGCTAACAGCTTTGGGGACTACACCTACTCTGCTGTACGTCTGCTTCTTTGACTTTGCTTGCATCTGTTTTTACTTTCCTTTTCTTGTGCTTTGCTTTGGAGGCAAAGTTAGCTATGTGTTCCAGGCTGTCCTGGAACTCAGCCCATCCCACCAAAGCCTCCTAAGTGGTAGGATCATACACGTGTGTCTACACACCACTCTCTTCCTTGCAGTTTAATTAGACAGTACTTTAAGTATTCCAATATTTTGTCTTCATAAAAATTAAGAACTGAATGACATTCTTAAACTTGTTTACTTCTGCCACTAAGAAATCAAGAGGCTCATAATAATAACAGCTATCTGAGAGAAATGTTATTCAAAATGCTGGCTGCCTGTGTTGGTCATCTTCCTATTTCTTTAACAAATATCTGACATATTGAACTTATAGGGAGACAGGCTGTACTCCCACGGTTTTGAAGGTGTCAGTCCAGGATCAGCTGTCCCAATTGGGTTAGGATGTGGAACAGAACAGAACCATTTGCACCTCATAACTGGGAAGCAAAGGAAATAGAGGAAAACCCCAGGGTACAACAATACTCCTTGAAGGGCATAAATTCAGTGACGTTTCATAAGTCAACCTCTTAAATGTGCCACTACTTCTCATTAGTGTCAGAGGCTGGTAGCCACGTCTTAACACACAGATCTTTGGCACTGCCTATCTCTGGTGGAGACCTGAATTCCCTGCCCACTGGTAACAGACTTGAGATTGACACTGATACCCATATGACTTGAGATGCTCCTCCACGTGATAAAACCTGCCTGCACCACTGAGGTCAAGAGTGACCACGTGTCTTATTCTGATCCTTGAATCTAGGAGAGACATTACACATATCACCACCGAGCCCAAGTTCAAGAACAAGCTGATAGCTCACCCCCTCTCTTCCTTTCACCTCAAGACCTACCAGCATCAACTCAGATGGGCTCCACCTCAGATACCCAGGTACACAGTTCAGTGATGGACATATATGCGCAAGAAATAAATGTGAATTGCTGAACCCTGGGGCAGTTTTTTACTGAAGCATAACTTCCTGTAAGTTGACTACTGTGGTGTCTTTTAAGGTGAATATGAAGATAAGTGGGTCAACATTTGTAAAATATTTATCCCCATACATGGTATATTTTAAATTAAAAGAATGTTTTTATATAATATATTTTGACCATGTTTTCCTCTCTCTCGGCCCCTTCCGATCCCTACATACCCAACTTCTTGCTCGTTCTCTCTCTTTCACACGTACACACACACACGAAACCAAAACAAAAAGGAACAGAAACAAACAAAACTTAGAAATGAAAATCAGAACAGCCAAAAGACCAATAAAACAAAAATTGTCCAAACAAAGCAAAAATAAACAAAAAAAATCTACAAAAAAAAAATCCCTGAGTTGCTTATTTTGTGGGTCCAGCTACTCTTGGGCACGAGGCCTGCCCTGGTATGTGGGTGACACAGCCACGGTTCTGCGCTCAAACCTGGAACTCCCACTGGTTCTCTCAACCCAGACCAATCTTTGTGTTTATTCCATCATGAGACCAGTCCCACCAATACTTCCTTGCTTGGCTCCTTTAAAGAAAAACAAAATGCGTTCACTCTGTAATTTTCACAGAGACTCTGAACGTCATTTTATTCCCCCACAGAACCCTTGCACGGTCCAGGATTTAAAAACAAGAAATGCCCAAGGTTGTACAGGAAGTCCCTCTGGACACTTTCATCTGAGATGGACACCTGCAGCTCCCTGGTTCCCACATGAGAGGAACTGTACCTGGAGGCACACACTCGGACCACAGAGTAACTGCTACTGCCGAGCCCAGAGGAGAGCATCAGGCATAGGCCTGCGAATGAGGGCTTAGCCTAGGAACAGAGGCCTTCTATAACTGTCCTGTAATATGAGCCCCAGAGGCTGTATCCAGCAAGACATCCCTGAGATGATTAATACCGTCAATTTGGAAAGAAAAACAAAATCTATTATCACCTCAGAGGCACACATGTCCACGAGGAAGCTGTTGATCAGGTTAACTGAAAATGGATGTCACTCAGTCTAAATGTGGATGGCATGAACACATGAGCTATAATCATGAAGGGAATAGAGAGGAGGAAATGAGCTGAACACTGGCATTCCAGTGCTCACTGACTGGACGCTATGGAGCCAACGGCCTCGTGCCCCTGCTACACGGCCTTTTTGATCTAGAAAGTGCGGGGAAAGTGGTCGTTCCTCTGCTGCTCTTGATTTATCAGGTTTTGACCCCAATATCTGACTCCCAAGATTCTATTGATAATGTAACAATTTAGATAAATGTTTCAAGGCCCTAATTGATTTAATTAATGCTTTCTTTAGTGTGAGCTGCCGTGGTCATAGTGTCTTATCGCAGAAAATAGAGCACTTATTAAGACAAATGATAAGACTCCTCAGTAAGGAAGGTTGAATAGAAATGAGTGTTTAAACAAAGGACACTGGTAGATAAGAACTCCTCAAACAGTTGGATTCTTTGTCCAAATGATACCGTTTCAATCTGAGAAAAGAGGACACACTGCGGCCTTGTCATTATAAAGGATGACGCTGAGGGAGATTCGATTTGCCTGGCTTTCCTCTGAAAGGCAGAGTCGTCTACTTGACAATGGCAAAGGCAGGTGAAAGAATTCAGCAGCGGTAAAAATACTGCACCCTGGAGATAGGCAGTGAGAATCAGTTTAGATGGAAGTCCGGGTGCTGGAGTGCACTTGGGATCCTAGAGGAGATGTCTAATTGTTGGGACCATTTGGAGTCCTGGCCTCCAGCTGCTCTTCCCTGCTAGAGCTCTTGACTTTCCTTCTGAGTTACTGAAAGCTGTGTCAAAGTTGTTTACCAGCTCTGCTTCACGAGCACGAGTTGCCTTGCCTTGAGGATCAGAGGATAAGGTTTTCACCTGTTGGCCCACCTGACTGTGTTGGGTATATAAGCCTCCGTGGTGCTATTGAATAAGGGGCTTCTTACTAGTGACTATAGGTCTATGTCCCTGTCTCTCTGTCTGTATGTGTTTTATGTTTCAACCTCCAGCCCCTTGCTCAAAGCTCGGGAACTATATGGTAGCACATAGAGTGCAGACAGGCATTGTGTGCTGCAAGCAGGTGCACGCATACACACACACACACACACAAAAGAAGAGCAGAAACCCCGAAGGCTTTACTGTGTTGGCCATAAGCACTGCAGTTCACCTGAAAGAAAACATGAAAAGGCACCGAGTCTAGAAAAAAAAGAAGAAGCCAAGCAAATTCATTTAGGATAAAACCTTCTACTTCTATTGTATCTTGTGTGTACTCATATGCATGAGTGGCGTGTGTGGGGGCATACGTGTGCATGATTGTTTGCAGGAGGAAGCACAGATGTGTGAAAGTCAGAGGACCATATCTGGTGGCAGTCTGTGCCTCCTCCTCCCTGTTCCTGTGCCCTGTCAAATCTGGCCTGAAGCTCTAGGAATCCTCCAGTCTCTGCTTTGCATTTTGCCCAGCGGCACTGGGTTGACAGATACCCTACTTTTCATGGGCTCTGGGGATCTGATCTCGGGTCCTTGCACTTAGGCAGCGATCACTGAGTCCCCTGAGCCATCCTCACAGCGAAACCTTTAAACCAGGGATAAAGAGTGTGAGCCTGGGGGAGGGGGGGACAAAAGGTTTGAACGTGAAAGTAATGGGCTCCAGTCTCTCCCAAAAGGACTCTCAAAAAAGAGAGCTGTTGACTATGATTCCTCTCAAGACGGGTCTACACACTAATGTCGTCCCCCATGGGAGATAGTGTGTCATTCTGCATCACTGGATGCCGATGACAGGGTGTTAGGGTTAGGAGTGACATGCATGGAGTCCCAGGTCGCCTACCCAGCTTCTGAGACACGTACCCTAGCCCTGGATTGATGACCCATACCCATCACCACCCTCCCAACCTCAGGGAACCTCCGATTGTCCTTTGCCTCTTTGAGGCTAATTGTCAACTTTATAACATGGGAAAATCCAATCAGGTGAGTTTATCATCTTTACAGCTCTAAGTCAGTGAACATAGGAGTCTGTGTTCCCTTCACAGAGGCTGTGAAATCTCTCCTCTGAGGTCTTGAATGCGGGACACATTCCAGCTGTCTATAGCAATTCATATAGGGAGGTCTCTGTGCTGGTATGGGGGCAGCAACAGAGATTCCCCAGGCCCCAAAGTTCTGATAAACCCACCCCTGGAGAGTCCTCCACAAACTGAGGCCAACAGAGAACACGTTCTATAACTCAGAAGGATGTCTCTCTTAGTCCATCCCTAATGTCCCCCTCAGCTCTGGTTTTAAAGGCATACCCTGTCAGAGATGTTCACACACCACTCCAGAGACTCAAGGAGTCCCAAGCGCCCGTCCAGATAGGTGGTAAGCTCTAGAGGAACTCTTCCTAATTAGAAATTATTAATTAGAATTTGTAATTAGAAACTCTTCCTAATAGTGAAATGAAAGAATAGAGCGACCATTTAAAATCTGCCCACCCCCCCCCCTTAAAAGCTTCCTTGTCTTTTTGGCTCATTTATGAAACATTCGCTCCTGGGATTTTCTGTAGAAGTTTCGCAAAGATTCTTGAGAAGCCTTGACAAGGCTTTCCAAGCAAGACCATGAGGAACTTTCTAGAGCTTCGGTAGAAGGCAGCAGCCAGGACCCGCGTTGCCATGCCAACTGCCTGGAGAGGGAAAGCGGGAAAGCGGGATCGGAAGCCTGCGCTAACCTGGCCGGTGTGAGAGAAAGATAAAGCAATAGAGACCTGCAGCCTAAAGCTCGCTTCTTGTTGCTGGCCCTCATGCATGAACTTGTAGCTCCATCCCCCTTTGGTTTTCTTTAAATAATAGTTTTAAAGCTTCGTATTGAATGGTACTTTTCTGGGAATCTGCATCATGACGTCATCAACAGTTCACGTCTCCATGGTGATTTCCTCATACACCTATTTTACATTTCCTTTTGCTGGGATCCCTTCTCCCCTGAGGAGGAAGAGGAAATTCAGGGTTTGTGCATGGATTCTATATTCTCACACTTCAGTCCTGTACTGTAGTCCAATGCTGAGCTTTACTTGTGGGTAAAACAAAAATAAGAGGCAAAGTCAGGACCCAATGTAACCAAATCGAAAAATGCATTAGCCAGAAAACTATGAGTACCACAAGATGCCCGCTAGAGGGCACTGTAGTTTAAAAAAATTCCAGACCGAAGTCAAAACCCCTAATTTGGGTAAACATGAGTCATTTTATTAGCACTGCCCAAAAGGAACTGTTTCTGAAAAAACGAAATGCCACTGTTTCTCAAACTTAGCAAAACTATTTCACAAGGCACGCCTGAAAAAAAAATTATTTTCTGGTCGCAGTAGCTAGAAAGTAGCTGACTCGAGTGTGCAGAATTGGCCCCAAGCTAAGGTCAGTGTGGATGTGATCAAGAAACCCGAACCAGCCTGAGAATGTGCCAAGACTTCAGGCCCGAGATAACACGAGGGGCTTGTAAATGTCAGATTCGTGCCTCTGCCCAGAGGAAAACCTCCTACCTTCTGGCCACCCCCACCGCACTTTCACCCCACCCCACCTCTGCAGAGACTTGAAAACAAGATGTAGGGAAGGCACAGACACTCGAAAGACTTCGGAAGGGCCGACGTTTAATTTCATAATGTATCGCACGTTGCCAGCTGCAGTTGAGTGAGGACACAGCCTCCTTGTGGAAGGGGTCGCTGTGAGGAGACAAAGGTCAAGGAGGCGCTTTCCTTGTAGCTGAAGCAGATGGACGGGAAGAAAAAAGGAGCGCCAGAGACCAGAAATGCATGCTCCGATCAGAGACCAGAAACGCATGCTCCAATAGAGACCAGAAATGCATGCTCCTATTCACAGTCCAAAGCGGCTGACTGTTTTTTTCATTAGTCATTTTCAAAACATATAGATTATTCATTAAACTAAAAATAAATTCCTAGACTAGGAGTTGAACACCCAAGGGCTAGAGCAGGGCAAACGGAAGCCAGGACAGAAATGTCTGGCAAAGCTCAGCCTATTTGCGCTTGAGGATGCGGCTAATCTTGCTACAGGCGGGTCTTCCTTGCCCTTAGAGGCAATGGTCTCACAGAAAACTTCCTAACGCCTGGGGCCAAGGGAATGTTTCTGTACACTAGGTCAGAGCTGTGGTCTAGACCGCATTCCAAACTGCATCAACATCCCAACCGGCCCTTCCTGTGTGAGTGGTGTTACTTAGAAAGAGGGTCTTAGTCAACGTAATCAAATTAAAAGGAGGTCAGAGACAGTCCTGGTCCCCTGTGACTGATGTCTTTCTGAGCAGAGGACATTTGGGGAAGCAGAGCAACATGCCATGGAGCAACAGAGGCAAAGATTGGAATGGCGTGTCTATAAAACAGAAGCCACCAAGGGCTGCTGACAGCCCAGCAGTCAGGAGGAAAGAGCTGACATAATGTTGCCTGCCAGCCTCCGGAACCAGCCCTTCTCATGTCTTGACCTAGACCCCTAGCCTCTGGAACTGTGAGAACGTTTGGTTCTGTTGTTCAAGCCTCCTAGCTTGTGGGGTTCATTCTGGCAGCCCCAAAACACTGTCACCAAAGTCAGGAAAAGTCAGGGGAATTGAGGAACCCCTGTGAAGAGACACTAACGTGGTGTCCTGGGAGATTCTCTCTTCCTGTCTCCCCTTGTCTCTGTACAACTCCAGTGGTTTTCAACAGAGCGTATTGCTTCTAGTTCTCTCCAAATGAACTGCTCTGGATGATTTCTGGAGCTATGTGTGTTTCTTTGCAGGTCTCCTTAAAGACCCACAAACTACACAGTCTGGTGGGCATTTGAAATGGCTGTGCTCCCTTGGGTCACCCAAAGCATTCGCTATGTTTATTTCCCTGTTCTTCATGATGACAAAAAGGGAAAAATAAGAGAAAGGTATTTAGACTGTGGCTATTGGTCATTGGCAGGATGGTTCCTAGCAAGTGTGTGGTTCCAGGTTCAATCTGTTACACAGGAAAAAAGGAAAAGGAGGAAGTGGAGGAGGAGAGAGGAGGGCAGAAGGGAGGGGGAAAGTAGAAAGGGACAATGCACTCTGAGAATGCAAAGAAGAGATGAACGTCCTATCTTAAGTCTTACAGTGGGTGAACAGAGTTAGGAAGGCAGGTTCCCCAGCTCCCTGTATCACACAATTACATTCTGTTCTTAATTTCAACTTACAAAAATGAATAAATATTCCCAAATGACAGCCAAGTGGTTCTTTTGTGCATGGCCACATGCCACCTGAGGATTTTGGTCAGTGACAGACGGCAGCAGATGTACAGGGCTCCCTTGAGACTCAGTGGAGTTGAAGGATCCCTCTCATCTCTCGCCATTGGTCGACCCTCCTGGACTCACATATGCCATTGGGTCCCAATTGCCCATCGCATGTGACAGGTAGGTGTGGCACCGTTGTAACTTAAAAGCTGAAGATTGTACCATATGGCCTGTGTGTGAAGTAGACTATACCATCCATGGGGTATGAACAGGAATCTACAGCGTTCCCAGAGGGGCAAATCCGCCATCCTAACAAGGCATTTCCTAGAATGTACTTAGAGTACATAGCTTAGGTTTCTGCTAAATCATAAATCTCAAACAGAATAGTCAGAAGACATGACCATGTTCCACTTCTTAGAAGAATTTCTCTTTCTGCCTATTCTGTTCTGCAGAAAAGTCACTCCACCCTCAGAGCAACTGGAAGGAGCAGCCACCACAGAGCTGTCTTGTCCCCTGATGTCCTGGCTCCACCTGGTTTTAGCCAGTTTGTCTAGCCTTATCCCTGTACCGTGGTCACTCAGAACTTCGTAGCTGGTGCTTAGCATCCCCTCTGCCAGTGGCACTTTGCCTCTAAGAGGAGTCCTGCCTTTGGGTCTGACCCAAACTAGGACAATATCCCTAGTAAAGGCATCTCCATGGCAGAGTCCCTTGTCCTTGTGGGCTTCTGCAGGCTTGCAACACATTAGCATTCCTAAACATACTAAAGGAAATTCAGGAGAAACTGAAGAAATTCATAGAAATACAGACCTGTGCTGAGATTTCCCACAACTCACAGGGCCTCTGTCATTTCTCATCCAAAGCCAACACACGATTCAGAGAGTAAAAAGTCTCAATGAAAGCTGCCATCTCGCCTCCCGCATCAAGCATACGCCCTACATAACTCACCTGGTATGATCAAAGGCATTTGTGACCTAAAGCCTCATCTCCTGATGAGTGGTGGATGATCAAATCCTTCACATGTGGGGGTTCAGAAGGTAGCTTTAGGGAGCGGTTCAACCCCATACAATCCCATATGATGGAGTCATTACTGGAAATACAACCACTGAACAGACGTGTCACTCAGGCTAGATGAATCATAGACTCATCATAGCCTCTGCTGATCTCAGTGAGAGCAAACTACCTGGGAGGTAATGATGCAGAATGCAGCCATAGAAAGAGAAGAATGCAAGGGACAGGAGAGAATTGCTACCAGCAGGGAGAATCAAGAAGCCTGTGGGTCCGGAGTCAGGTAATCATTAGAAAGTAGGAGAGACGCCCGGCGGTGGTGGTGCACGCCTTTAATCCCAGTACTTCGGAGGCAGAGGCAGGCGGATCTCTGTGAGTTCGAGACCAGCCTGGTCTACAAGAGCTAGTTCCAGGACAGGCTCCAAAACCACAGAGAAGCCTTGTCTTGAAAAACCAAAAATAAAAAAAAAAAAAGAAAGAAAGTAGGAGAGATGTGTGTGGGAGCTGCAGGTCCTGGGAATAAGGAAGGCAAGAGCACTCATGGGAAATGGTTGTGCTGGGGGTCATTCGGTAAGGGCTTTTGTCACCAAGGCTGGCAACCCGAGTTTGATCTCCAGAACCTGCATGGTGGAAGGGGATGATAACTCCTGCAAGGTGTCCTCTGGCTTTCACAAGACTACCATAGCTCGTGTAGGTGTGTGCATGCGCACACGCATGTGAGCACACACACACATCAAAATAAATAAATGGTAAAAAAATTAAGTTGGATATGTAGGTCAAGAGAACCTGGGAGATTCCTCAGATGGTGAATTAATACGGGAGGCGAGCAGAGCAAATACGATAACAGTTGATGATGCTTGAGTTAGACCCAGTGCACACTGGCCATGCCACATGCATCTTCTTGTCCAACCCTCCGAATACTGTGTCATAGGAAGTTCCTGTGAGCCTCGTTTCAGAAAGGAGCTTGCAGACCTAAAAACATTAAGGAAATAACCGAAAGTTGCACAAAATTAAAGTTGGAGCTCAAGTCTCAGCTGTGGCAGCCAGGGTACTTAGTGCAAGCACACAGACACACACACACACACACACACACACACACACTCCACCACTACCATACCACTTAAATGAATTGGAAATGATGGGAGCTAGTCACCAGAATCTCACACAGTGAGGGAGAAGGGATACAAGGCGAATCACAAAGCCTGAAAGACTCAACAGAGCACACACAATGCCAAAACAAGGAGCATCGTAGACAGTAAGCCACCATGGATTGTTGATATAATGCATCTACCCATCTCAGAGGAGGAAATTTGGTCAAAGAGAAAATGGGAAGAGTCCACAGTATCCGGACTTCAGAGAGAATGGGGACAGACAGGACATTACTCCCCAAGGAACAAAAAACCCAGAGGGATGACTCAGGAGCAAGAGTGTTGGCAGCAGTGAAACCCCAGATCCTGAATTTCTTGTAATCCCCTGGTCTGAGTGCCTACAGCTGCTCTGAGCATGAGACCTTCAGGAGTTCCTGATGGAAGGAGAGTGGTTTCTGGTGGGTTTGGCTGGGGCGTGGCTATCTCTATACAATCTGCCCCTAAACACAATAAAGGGGGCATTCTTGGGGAATTCAAGAATGACCTGTGTCGCTGTCTCTCTGTCTGTGTGTGTCTGTGTATTTTAACCTCCAGCCCCCTTGCCCAAAGCTCGCGAACTGGGTGCCTGCGCACAGAGCGCAGACACGGAGGCACAAGAGTACCAGGAGTCCCTAGGAAAGCAAAGGATGGCAGAACTCCAGTGGTCCTGGGAGGTGTGTGGGGAGGGGCAGGGATGAGCAGGCCCAGTACAACTCTCCAGCCCCCAGGGTCCCTCAAGAGTCCTGTTGTTTCCCTGTCCCTTGAGATGCCAGGACACTGCAGCACTCAGGAACCAGTGGTTGGGTACCAAGGCAGAAGAGGAATGGAGGGGGCCACAGGTTCGGGGAAGAAGGAAGGAGCATTGATCCCCACGGCTGTTGGGATCTGTCAAAACCTCATAGGAGCATTAGCTGCTCTAGGAAGCTTACCCTGGTGCAGCAGGAGGGGCAAACAGTCTACCTAGAGGACATTCCTCTTAGCCCTGAAAAATCCAAAACAGAACCCTTTGCTTGAAGTGTGGTCGAGCCCGCTGCTTATTTGGAATAGGTAGGACAAGGCGCTCCCCACAAAGAGAAGGACCTAGTAATTACAATGTCAAAAGCCTCAAGCTGGATCGGCAGCCCCCGGGGTAAGGTAGGAAGTATGTGGCAGCCACATGAGTCATCTCAGGCCCACGGCTTTGGGTCTGATCTTCTGTCTCCTGACTGTCTGGTCAGATTTCGACTTGGGAACTGTCTCACTCACCCAGCCACTAACTGTGTATCACAGACTTTTCCAGTCTTCTTGTATTCCTGCCTGCTGGGCTGAAGCATGGTAAAAAAAAAAAAAAAAAAAAAAAAAAAAAAAAAAAGTTTGTGGGAGTGGTTTGAAGGTTCCAGGAAAAGGCTTTCTAAAGAGTCTCCAAGGAAAATGCTCTTAAAAGACACCACCCTATTCTGCTCTGTTCTCCTGGGTGGTTCTTACAAGTGGAGAGCCACCCCCTGTCAGCGCCACTACCACTGTGAGAAACTGAGCGTTCCCCGCACCCATTCTTTGCCTGTTCTTTTTTCCCCTTTGCTTTGTTGACATTTGTTTTCATTTTTTCTGGGAAATTGCTGGACCCGGATTTGGAAAGAAGGGGGCATTTTTGAGGGAAATGCAGCAAAGATTTACCCCCATAAGCAGGTCTATCTCAATTTGGAAGTGGTCCCTCGCAGCAGATGGGTCTGTATAACTGAGGGGGATTCCAGAGTTCTAAGACAGTTTTGACCTCAAGGAATGAGAGTAGCTTATTTTTATCTCTGTATGTGATACAGTCCCATGCTATCTTTCGTAAGGAGTGCGGGTCACCTTGCATCACTGCGGTAAACTACGACCCTGACAAATTGGGTTTTATTGTTATTGCAAGTGTCAAGCGTATACAACAGAACAGAGTAAGAAACTGTTAGTCTCTGGGCCAATCATCCTGTTTCAATAGCCAGGAAGCATCCACACAGGGTAATAACTGTATTCAGCAGACCTGGGAAGGAAGAAAGGGATGGGAAGAGGAGATGGGGAGGGAAGGAGGGGACAGAGAAATGGGGAGGGAAGAAAAAGAGCCAAGCTCATTGCAAGCTAGAGCCCGCTCCCTGGTCCCACCATGTTTGTTCTCATGTTTCAGCCCGCACTGAAATAGTTTTTAATACAAATTACACGCTATTCATTTGGCAGACCTCCGCTAGCCTAATCATTTCAATTAAGACTTCAGAGAAATCATTAGGAGCCCCATTAGCAGGCGGTCCATTTCATTGTAACTTATCCCGAATACGACTCGAAAACAAAGCTGACTGTTTATGCCAAGATCCCATTTTGCTTGTTGGGGTTTTAACCTCATGCAGCAAATTCCAGTAAGACCCGTAGAAAGGTCCAAGCCAAAGAAATGATGGCAGGAGTGGGAATGGTGAGGGTGAGGGGCAGAGGGAGGGAAATACACATTCCAGAGATTTCAGAAAACTCCGGCCAAGCAAGGGGGGGGGGGGGTGTTCACTGCAGAGTGTTTAAAGATAAAGGCCCGTGAGGAGTCATCTTGGCACGAGCCAATGGAGACAGTTCTGGGGACAGCACAAGGTATCGGAACTGGCCTCTGTTTGGGGACAGGGAGCAGATGTCGGCTGGTACATTAGAAGTTTTGCTAATGTAGAACTTGGGTTTTCTCCTCCCGGAGCTTCCTCCTCCCTCTGCACCTCGCCCTCCTCCTTCCTCCTTCCCTCAGCATTTTCTCTCCCTTTATTATCTTGTTTTAAGAGCATGCCCTGACTTAAAAAGAACAAATTACCATTTATGTTAGCCGTGCCTTATGTTTCAGGGGGTCGTTAGAAGGCGAAACTGAAAGGGAAAAGGACCAGCAGGGAGTGCCAATTTTAGCTCATGGTTTTGAAGCCATTCATTATGGGATCCGGTGAACTCAGACGACCAACCCAAAACTCTGTCCACGTCTGCAGCTACAAGCATAGGTTTTACAATGGGACCAATGAAATCTTGGCCAGCACGGTCTCCACCTCCATATGGAATCCTCCCTGAAGTAAATGCCTATGACAGATCTGTCTGCAATGAATACAGACCCTGGAAAGATGGGTGGATACAAAGTGCCTCCCATCTCTTTCTCTCTCTCCCTTCTCACCACCCCTCTCTCTACCTCATGTTGTCTCAACACGTAAGCTCTCAGCTTCTGTTCCAGTGCCATGCCTGCCTGGCTGCTTGCTGCCATGCTCCCCACCATGATTGTCACGGGCTCACCCTCTCAAACTGTAAGCCCCCAATAAACTCTTTCTTCTATAAACTACCTTGGTCATGGTGTCTCAGCACAGCAATAGAAAAGAAGCTAGGTACATGTGTACCCTCGGACACTGATAGATGCATATAACAAACACATACATACAACATATAATAAACACACCCAGCCTTGTTTGTAACAGTGAGGGCAAAGGTCACCCTCTCCAGAAACCACAGCTTGGGATGTGTGGTTTTGCAGAAACTGTAAGTTCCAAGGGTGATGTGGGATTTCCCGCTGTATGCTGTGATTACCATTAATGAATAAAGGAACTGCTTTGGGCCTAAGAGCTGTAGAAGAACAGAACTAGTCGGGGAAAACTAAACTGAATGCTGGGGGAAAGGGCAGAGTCAGAGAGAAGCCATGGAGCCACCACTGGAGACAGATGTGCTGAAACTTTGCTGGTAGGCCACAACCTCGAGGTGATGCACAGATTAATGAAGATGGGTTGAATTAAGATATAAGAGTTAGCCAATAAGAAGCTAGAACTAATAGGCCAGGCAGTGATTTAATTAATATAGTTTCTGTGTGATTATTTCAGGACTAAGCAGCCGGGAACCAACAAGCAGCCTCCTTACTACACAGGACAACTTTTCTTCAGTTCTCAAGCCAAGAGAAGAAGACTGGATGTGTTTCCCAAGGTCAGAAGGCACCAGGAGCCACTAAACCACATCAGGGGTGAGGGGGAATGGCTTTTACTATCACAGATTAAAATCTAGGTCATGTGACCATGGGAAATTCATTTGATTTCTTCTCTGACCTAGAAAAGGGAAGACCTGTGTCACAGACCCCCGTAAAGATGGAATGCTTTAATACTGTTAAAATGTCTGATTTAAGGACCACATCACAATGTTAGCACGCTCCTTCCAAAAATACTATCATTCCAAGCATCAAGGAATGTGGGAAGCTTGCCTTTCTGGAACACAAGTTAATAGTTGAATCCAAAATATCCCACCATAATTCATCCCTCATCAAAACATGGCAGGCATACGAATTCGGGTGAGTACTACCAGCAACACTCAGGAGGCAGAAGTATTAGCCAGTCTATTGTTTTCATTTTTATCTCTCCCATATTTGGTCCGAGTTATTTATAACTAAAAGAAATGGCATCCGTTAAGCCAAGTTAGGAGGCTGATGTCTTTACAAAGTTTGTGTTGCCAATTAAATTAAGGTGTGTAGCAGATCAAGGGCAAATACTGGGCTCAAGAAAATATTTCCTTGGATCCCAGGTTCCCAGGCTTCAAAGGCTAACTGGAAGGTGCGTGCAGGTGTGGGTAGTCCTCCTTTCCCTGCCAGGCAGGGATGCTGGGACAAGGAAGGCAGGGGCCCCGGAGATCCCTCTGTGGTAGAGCTGAGAGATGCCTCCAGCAATTGGCTGTGACGTCAGATGACTCAGGAGAGTGATGAGTTAGAAGATGCAGGTTTGGGAGTTGATTCTGCTTTGGCTCACATCCCACTAGAAAGTGGCTTGACGTCCAGCTTCGTATGCTTCTGTGAGGAACGGGACTGTGACGTTTTCGATAAGAAGGTGATACTTTTCAGACACACTAAAAAGACTTGGAAATAAAACTCTAGAGGGGTGCTCAAGCCAATTCCTTTGGCTCCCGGGAAGAAATGTCATAGCTTGTACCCCCATGTTCTGCATACGGGACATACTCCATAATTCTGAGGGAAGTGGGGTTGAGGACTGTGCTGCGCACAGGCCCGGGGACTCTCCGCAGATTGTGGTCATCCTTTCTTCCTCTGAAATTAAGTCTTCACGGTGATGTTGCAGCTCTCACCCCAGCTGAGCCCGTCCTGAATGTGACAGCCTGCCAGGAGGAAAGATATTTGATAAAGACACTCCCTTTGGCTCTCAGACCATTGAGTGAATGGCTCCAAGGGACCAAAATTTCCTCAGGAGGCTCAGGCTGGCAGGCGGAAAAGGTTGAAGCCTGGTACCCAAGGAGTAGCTTGTCTCCCTGGAAGAGACAAGCTGGCAGACCACCTTCCAGGAGAGTGACGCTGAAGCAGTGGGGGCTGAGGGACATCTTGACCAGCACTGCTTAGATGTGAGCACCTCTTGTTCTCTACCTAAGCCTCACGTCAGGACTCCGGAAGAGGAGTGTGACGAGACACTAAACCTCTTCTTTCATCTTCTCTACATGGCTATGCTGAATAAATCTCCTTTCTCTGCTTTTCACTATGACCTGTGTTTTCAATTTTGTTTGTCGATGGTAAGTGGGCAAGCCTACCTTTAATAATGGGGTCGTCAGGCCCAGCAAATACACATCCATGACTCAGGCAACAGGAGCATCGGCTAAAGAGAAGGCGACTGGAAATGGATGAAGGAAGGCTCATCACAGCCCAGGAAAGAGTCCTGGCAACTTTGAAGAGGGAGAATGATTCCTACAACTGCTTCAGGTAGGAGGCAGTCTCACGCCAGCTCGCTGCATCCCATGCTATTGAGCAAAGCTCTCAACAACATCTCTTTTGGTCCACGTTTACCTCCCATGGGGCTGAACATTTCCACACTTTTGTAAGTCTAGATGTGAAACTCAACTTATCAGTGAAATACGACATCAGGTCATCTTAAATGCTAACAAAAGACAGTTGGAGATGCTGGGGAAACCCAGCCCCTGACTGTATGATAAGAAAAGAATGCATAGTACTGAGCACAAACAGCATCCATTTAGATGCGGTATCTTTGGGCAGTTCTGACCTTTGAAAAAGTTTGTTTGCTTTTCTTTGTTTTTGTTTTGTTTCCCCCAATTTGAGATAAATGAGTTGATGCTAAGGGACAGGCTGAGCTTGCTAGATAGGACACCAGTGGAATCCTCTTGTGGGTCCCACCATTTGGAACTGCAACATCCATTGCTGTCCACAGCCTTAAATGACTTTTCCTTTCTTTGACACTGAGATGGTTCCTTACCCACAGCTATAGTGAATCAGCCCTTGGCAGAGGACTGAGTTGCTTAGGTACTGAAACAGAGCCACTTTCAATATCCCCAGTATCACTGAGCATGTCTGAGGCTACCAGTGTAGGAGACAGATGTGACCTAATGTCACTTCACACAGAAGTTCATGCGCTTATCTCACTTAGCAAGAAGTTTAGAGTCACGTGAACAGGCTGCGCAGCTCTCTGTAGTCATCCCTGGCCTAGAGACAGTGACGCAGTGACCAAAAAGGGCAGAGTCTTGGTCACATCTCCCTGAGTTTAAGTCCTGTGCTCATAGGTTATGAAGATCCCATGAGTTATCTGCTACCCCAGCCTCAGTTCCTCCTCTGTCCATTAGACAGAATAATACCTCTCTTGTGGCTTTGCTGTTAGCATTAAGTTGGCTAAGTCATCTAAGTGTTTATCTGGAACTTGTCATGGATTAAATACCACACTAATGCTAGTTCTTAACGATTTTATCTGTATAGCTTCTGCTTAGCACTGTGAGAGAGTCCCAAAGCAGCAACCTTGCATGGGGCACGTGACAATGAGTACACCCAGAAACAAAGGAAGGCACAGAACAGAACCGGCAAGAAGTGATGGTGGCCTGAGCTTCTGTGCATTTCTCTCTTTCAACAGGAAAATAGTCGTCCCCAGAATGCTACCTCTCACTATGGGAACCTCTAGTCTGGCTTGCATTGTAATTTAAAAGCTGATTCTTGGCATGGGGATGCAATTATCATGGTTTAGACTCACTGTGCTATGTAACATGATAGCCACCAGCCACATGAAACATTTTCTATTTTATAAGATTTTGTGTGTGTGCATGTGTGTATGTCTACAATGGAGGTGTTTGTTTGCTTGCTTGTTTTGGAGATGAGTTATTTTATTAATAAAGATTTATTTTGATTTTATACATGTGGGTGTTTTGCCTATGTGTATGCATGTACACCACACATGTGCAGTTTCCATGGAGACTAGGAGAGGGTGTTAGATCCCGGGGAACTGGAACTACAGGTGCTTACGAGCTGCCATATAGGTGCTGAGAGCTGAACCTGGGTCCTCTGTGGGTGTGATGTGGTGAGAAGAGTGAGTGTGATGATAGTGTGAACACTGAGTGTGAACACAGCCTGCAAATGAGAAGACCACAGGAGTGCGGGATACATCCCTGGACTCAGGTTTACCACACCGGCCTCTCTGCCTCTGCGGTGGCATCTCTGCACATGAAGCCAGCTGACCGAATTGCTGGGGAGGGGGCGTAATCGGGAAGAATGATTAAGATCCCTTCCACCCAAATCTGTTTCAGTAACTAAAGGGGAAAAATGATGCTTTTTACTGCTTACATCCTGGACCTAACACAGTAATAAGATTCTGTAAGTTACCATGTTGACCATTTTTATGATCGTCCCATAAAATTTAGCAATAAAAATCAATTTCTGCCTCACGCAATCACTGTGAGGCACAGTCTATCACATGCCAAGGCCCCAGGGAAGGATTATAGATCTGCCTGCAAAATGCCGTCGTGGGAGCATCACCATCTTACCCAAAAGGCCCCGGGCAGCAGTACAAGTCCCCAGGGCACCTCGAATACGTGGTGTGCTGGCTGGCAGTGGCAACTGCACAGCTGGAGCAGTAATAACAGCTGGTATACAGTTATGCACAACTACGTGGGGGGGGGCACTTGCCTAAGGTCTGCAAATGAAAGGCTAGGATTGTGTTCAGACACCCTAGTGCCAACACGGCACCCTGCCAGATTTTCTCATCACAGCTCTAGATTAGCAAAACTTTTGCAGATGGGTCAGGATAATGATTCTCGAATGCACGCACACATCAGGACCGTCTGGAAAGATCTGACACACACCTGTCATTCCAGCACAGGGCACTCAGGAGGCAGGGTCAGGAGGAATGTGAGTTCAAGGTCAGCTTGGGATGCTAGTGAGTTCCAAACTAACCAGATTACATAGGAAACTGTTGTCTCCAAAGTAAATGGAAAAGACTACTGGGCAGTCAGGATACAGCAGCAGGTTGCTCCTTCCAGCTCAGGAGTATTGTTTTGAATGAGTCTCTTCCCACCTCCATATTTCAAAACATCATGTTGGCGTCTTGAAGTCAGCCCTTCAAGAGCTTAAGTCAATCAGAACTGTAGGGTATCTGCCCCCAAAAGAGCTAGTTACTGAGGTTTTGCCAGAACACCACTAGCTGTTTCCCATCTTCAGACTCTCTAACCCAATACATCTTATATGGAGATTTTCATTTCTACCTAGTTCCTGGGCAGTACGAATTCTGCTACTTCAGGAACCACACCTTAAAAATCACTTGGAAGAACATTTATCGGAACCCTGAGTCAGACAATTGATTCTTCTTTCCTGACCAAATTGTGAGCCATCATCAGCAAAGAGCATGTTGGAGGGCAGGGGGATGCCAAAGAATGTTACAGGTGATCAAATATCAAATCGATGTTACTCGCAGCTAAGGCTTACAGAATACTAACACACCCTGTATATTGACTCTCTGAACATCACAGCACCCCTAGACTAGAGGTCCTATGATATAGTCAAGGCTAAAGCAAAGAGCAGTTATATGGCTAACCTGCCCAAGTTTATGAGGAGAGCTATCCAAATACAAACATAAGCACTGTACTTCCTGGACCAATACATGTGACCACTGCACCCCAAATGACGGCTGAGATCTGACTGTAGTTCTGTCAAATGATAACACAGGGCCAGTTCCTTTAAGGGAGCCTATGAGCTGGAGAGATGGCTTGGCATTTAACAACCCCTTACTGTGCAATCACGAGAATGGGAATTTAGGTCACAGCACCAATGTAACAAACTGGGCAGCCAGTATGCAGCTGCAACACTAGCTCCAAATGAGGACCTTGCTAGCTCCCAGCCTAGCTATGAAAACTTGAGCCTCGTGTTCAGGGGGAATAGGTGATGGGGGATAGAGGGGAACACTCAACCCTATTCTTGTTCTGTATACACACACACACACACACACACACACAAACTCTCCCAGCTCCACATGCATGTGTAATAGACAAATAAACAAATCTTTAAAAAATAAAAATAGAAGCTCAAAGAAAAAAATTCCTAAATGAAAATTTGAATTGTCTCTCTCCCGTTAGTGTTCATGACTTCAAGAAAAAATAGGCAGAGAACTTTCTAGTTCCTCACGTCGTCCTCCACCAACATTGTGAATATTCAAAAAAAAAAAAAAAAACAAACAAACATAGCACCAGTTAGGGTCTCCTAGATCTGGAGTCAGTAAGCTTTC
This sequence comes from Chionomys nivalis, assembly GCF_950005125.1. NCBI lineage: Eukaryota > Metazoa > Chordata > Mammalia > Rodentia > Cricetidae > Chionomys > Chionomys nivalis. The sequence continues at coordinate 11,791,203 of NC_080100.1, read as the reverse complement.
TGTAAAAACAGGAAAACATGATAAAGAAGTTTCAGCATTGCAGGTCACACAGCTCTGTTCGAGCACTCAGCTCTCCCTTTGGAGGTTGTGAACAGTCAGATATAAGAAATGAAAATGAGCGTGATCATGTCTCAGAAACACTCTGCTTACAGAACTGAGCATTGGACCCTGGCCAGCTGCAGACTGTGATTTGAAAGTCTGCGTTAGATTCATCTAGGCTGTCTTTTTTGTAAAGGTTTGCTCATTCCCGTTTTCTGTGCTTGAGTATTTTCCTCATGTGTATGTATGTGTACCACAGGAGTGCAATGCCTGTGGCAGCCAGAAGAGGGCATCAGATATCTGGAATTGGAATTGTGGATTGTTGGGCATGACTATGTGGGTACAGAGAATCAAAACCCTGGTCCTCTGGAAGAGTAGTCAGTGCTCTCAAGTGTTGATCCATCACTCCACCCTAGATAATACCTTATATTCCTATATAACTAGCAGAAACTAAACCTTCATTAAAGTGAGCAATAAGATCCTGGGGCTGTGGCATAGTGGTAGAATGTTTGCCTGGCATATGAAAGGCCCTGAGTTCAATCCCCAGTACTGTCAAAGATGGGGGAAGAGAATAAGAGATGAGAAACAGGATTGATGGCTGTGGCTGTTTGAATGTAATTGCTTGAATGTAATTTCCCCATAAGTGCACAGGGAGTAGCACTATTAGGAGCTATGACTTTGTTGGAGTCATTATGACCCTGATTTCCACACCCATATGGTGGCTCATAACCATCATTCACTCCAGTTCCAGGGATCCAATGCCCTCTTCTGGTCTCCAAGGGTACCAAGAATACACCCATGGTGCCCAGATATACAGGCAAAACACGCATACATATAAAATAAAAAAAATCTTTTGAAAAATGTTGCAGCATAGGTCCCTGAGACAGACTGATTCGTTTTATCTAGAGTATGTATTGTGTTTTTTCTGTTTTTTTTTTTTAATTAAATTTCAAACATCAAGAAAGAAAGAGATAACATAATGTGAAAATCTAGACACCGTCATCACTGATAATATTTTGCACTATGATAATATATATTATATGAACTATTTGAAAATACTTTGCAAATACAACATCTGATCCTTGAGTACTTCAGCAAGTCTATCCAAAATAAGTGCGTTGTCATACATAGCCACAATACCATTATCACAAGGAAGAAAGCACCTCCCTTGTTTTATGAATACCCAGTCCATACCCAGTTAAAATGGCTTAAAACTTTTCAAACATAATATGTTAATTTAAATTTAACTGGCAAAGTTTCTACTACTCTCTCATTTTTTATTTTTTTCATTACACTCACTTTTTAAAAAAGATGCTTAGGGGTGCTAGAGAGATGGCTCAGCAATTAAGAGCATGTATGCCTCTTCCATAAGACCCAAGTCAGGACCCAGAACCCACATCAGGCAGCTCACTGTCTGTAGCCAGGGATCTGACATCATCTTCTGGACTCTGAGCTTCCCTGCTCTCACATGTACATGAATACACACATACATTCACATCATTGAAAAAAACAGTAAAATAAATATTCAAAATAATTTATAAGATTGTGCATTTACCTGTATGTATTTATGTGTGTCGTGTGCATGCAGTGTCTTCAGAGGCCAGAAAGGGACATCAAATCCCCTAGGACTGGAATTACAAACAGTTCTGAGCCACCACGTGGGTGCTGGCAACCGAAGGTTAGTTGTTTTGGCAAGAGCAAATGATCTTAGCTGCTGAGCCATTTCTGTAGACCTGCACTAATGTTTAAAGCAACGGAGCCAGACAGAACGCCTACAATCTGTATGCAGCTGATAGTCTCTTCCGGTATCACTTAACTTGAATAGTGCTTCCAAGGAGAGTCATATGGATTAAACTCTAAAGGCATAGATTAAGGGAAAGCATTTGGCCAAAGTCTAACTCACAGCAAATGGGGTTTACATCACCGTAGACTGGACATTCCATAGTACTTAAACTATGGGTCATTGCCTTCTGTTTAGTCCCATGTACCTGAATGTACTGAGTGAGTTTTACTCTCCGATGAAGGAGATGATGGTTGGCCATCCTACCTCTCCACTACATTGTTGGGTTTTTTCCTGTTTGTTTGTTTTCTTTTTCTGTTACACTAGTCTCTGAGAGCGTTGAAGTTGGATATCAGGGCTCTATTGAAACCCATTAGGCGAAGCTCCTGGTCAAAATAATGGAATCTGCCTCTAGCCCCAATGGAGTCACAACATTCTGATCTGCTCCAAATATTAGAATAATGCGTAGTATTGTCTCCTCCTCTCAGAGTCAACCCAGTTGGACCTGTCAATCGACTAGCCAGATCACTCCTCCGGAAGGCTGATTTACCAAAATTCATGCTAAGAGATGGAAGGAATAATCCCTGGGATGAGACCACATACATTTGCAATTAGCAAAGAATATGGCAAGCAATACTCCATGTCTTGTTTCCCCAGCAAAATTTCTTCTACTTTTAGTATCCATAAAGAACATTTGCCTAAAATAATTGTTTAAACTTCTTAATCAGGGCATTTTTACATACAGTAAAAGTCTATCCTTCTATTCTGTATAGCTTAGCAAGTCTTGAAAAAGACATGTATTTATTTAACCATGGCAACCATTAAGATACAACACAGTTCCATACACCCCCTCAAATTTCCCTTCAACTCATGGTAGTTCACCCCTCCCCCAGTTCTACCCCAGACAGTTGCTGGTCTGCTTTTTGTCCCTTTAGATTTGCTTTTTCCAGAACATCACATGCCTGAAATCAAATGGTATGTGGCCTTTTGAGTCTGGCTTCTTTCACTTAGCAAGATGCATTCTTGATCCATCGATGTTGCTAGAGTTTGCAATTCCTTCATATTGCCCAATAGTACTTCATCATGACCATTGCATTATTTATTTATTCCCTGAGAGGTACTTGAGCTGCTTCCATTTTTTATTAGTTATGAATAAAATCATAGAAATGTTTTGATTCCTACCTCATGTGAATATAAGACCTCATTTCTCCTAGGTAAAAAAAAAATTTTTTTTTAAACAATTTAAAAATGAGATTTATTTTGTGTGGGGTGGTGTATTGTGCATGCAGAAGTCAGAGGACAACTCTGTGGATTTGACTCTCTCCTTCCCCCATATGGATTCTGGTGGTCAAATTCAGATCATCAGGCCTGGTGACAAGCGCTACCTGGCTCTAATAGGGTAAATTTATTAACTGCCTGAGGGTGTAGCTCAGTAGAAGACCACTTGCCTGTGACAAACATGAAGCCCTGGATGTGGATATCAGCAAGCTCACAGGTAAAGTCTTACATAACAGATTTGTTACGTTATTTAGTAATGTATGATGATCGGAAACCAAGTTGTTTTCCATATTAGCTACACATATGAACTGTATAGTTGCTTTTAACAGCTAGCATCCTGTCCACCTTTCAGTTAGCACCACACGTCCCCATCACGGTGCTGTTTCCAAAGACACACTGACTGCTGACGCCTCCCATGCCCTTACGGATTCACAGATTTGTAGTAGTTATGTCCAGGAGTAACAAGCAACTTGTTTTGGTTTTCTCATTTTCTGTTTCTTTCTTTTCTTTTTTTTATAACTGTGGATTTAGACATTTTTATCCTTCATTTCTTAATTGATAACAGCTTTTCTTTTACTGGTCACATTCTCCTGAGTTTGCCTTCTTAGAAACTGAATTCTAATCCTACATGACATGGTCGCCTTAGCTTTTGACACTTTTGTCCTTGCTGGCCCAGGGAGATTGTCACTCTCGCCTTGAATTTGCCTGAACACAGCCTAGAAGTAACCAGAGGCCTGACTCTTTCATGCAGTTTAGAAGCAAAATGTTGACTGCAGGCTTCCTGTGGCTACTGGGTCTTCATGACTTTTAGACTCTTTCAGCAGACACACACACACCACCACCACCACCACCAAATGAAAACTAGGATGTGAACATGTTTGCCTTCCCAACTACACATCTCTGTTGCCAGCTAATGTTAGCCTTTAAGTTGCCAGCTAATATTAGCCTTTAATGTTACCACCTTTAAGTTTTGTTTGTATCTCTCTTTCTTCACACCAGAAATTTGGTTCTCATTAAAACTAACGTATTTAGTCATTAGCTCTGTGTCCAAACACAGATTAAACCAATTTCGCAGTCACAAGGCTGGCCTCTTGCTGCAAAGAAGCAGGTTGGGGAGGGTCAAATCCCTTGGCAGTTCTTCCTGTTCCTAACTTAGGGAAGGAATTACAGTTGAGTGCTGAGTTTCAAAGGCAGTTTTTCCTCCCTGTGGTTATGTGTTTAGTTTGGTATACAAATGTGTGTTTTTGCTTCCATTTATTCTCACTTTTAGGAAGTGATATGAATATATTTTCATAGCTCCCCAGGGTGTAGAGAGTTAAGTAAGGGGTGAAAAGAAATAATTCTCTCCCCCACTTCTTCCTTCTCTCCCTCCCTCCCCCCTCTTTTTCTCTCTCTATCTCTTTTCCTTGTTCTGTTTCCACACATTGAAACAAGGCCTTCTCCAGCTCTCTTCCTACACATTAGACCTTACTTCGATCCTACCTGTCAAGGATAGCGTTTCTCTCCTCTGAACTCCAATGGCTACTCATAACAGACATCCTGGAATGTTTGTGATTGCAGCCCTTTGCCCAGGATCAGCAGATGGCTCTTCTGAGAGGCCGCATGAAACTATTCCAAGCTTAGCAATCACACACACACCTATGCTGAACACCTTTCTTTCTTTGATGATCCTTTATCTCCTTGACTAGCCAGGTCTACACAAGATAGATGGTGTCCTGAAACACACAGCCCCTCTGAGCCACAGTTCTCCAACACCTTTCTTGCATCATCCTCCTAACCCAGGTGCATTGTGGGCGGTAAAAATACCCTACTCACCCCTGTGTGCCCTGCTTATAGCACAATGTGCAGGAAATGCTCATCAAATCTATCTATGCTCTGTTCTCTTACAGCATACTTAAAGGGTTTTGTTAATCCTCTAGACAGTTGTGCTGCACAAAACTAGAAAGATGATTTGTGTAAATGCAGTGTGTCCCTCATAGACAATAACCTGTGTGAATACCAAGGTGCATGCTCAGTCAGTCATTTGCCTAACGTAAGGCAGAGGGCGGCCATGAAGATGATCATTCCAGACTTGGGTTCTTGAGACCAAACAAGTATTCAAAGGAGACTTCCTGGCTAAAAATGTTCGGATTTTTAAGAGAGCAGTCGGGTACTGGAATCCCTTGTGGGTAACCCTAAAAGTGGCTAGCAGTAAATATGAAGGTACAGGTAGGAAGGAGATCATGTCTGCAAAACGCTCTTTTCAAGTTTGGCGATATTTACATGCACATAAAAATGATATCTTTGGGGAAAGTCTAAGCACAAAATTCCCTCAGGTTCCATATTATTTTACACACATTCTGAAGATGATTCTACACGATCACGTCAATGAATCGACTTTCTAGCTGTGGTCGTCACATGAGGTCAAGTGAGGAATTTTCCACTTGTGTATCTAAAAAAAAATAGCCCAGGCTGAATTTCATCCTTCCGTCTTTGGAGGAAGAGGCCAGTGGAAGGTCTTGGAAGCTCTGGTTCCAGAAGCCACTGTCCTTTTCTATCTATGTTTGAAAGTGGAGCAAGATTAGAAAGGAAGGTACGACCTGGAGATGGTTCCTGGGGCTTTGGCACTTGTGTCTGTTAGAACTCAGAAATACAAGTAGGGCATGATCAGTGCTGAGAGGAGAGTTGGGAGGTGGAAGGAACCTTGATGCCCTGGAGAGTTTACTTCCTAGGCTCAGACCTCCACCCACCCCCAACAACTCACATCTGACAAAAAGACCTTTCTTTGAGGTCTTTGCCAAGGAATCTAAGGGTCTGTTTGAAGCACTTTTCTCCTAAGAAAATTTATTTCCACATGCAGTTGGGATGAAAAGTATGTGAAACCCATCCAAAACAAAGGTGCTTTACATCGTTTGAAGTCATGGTGTTGTTCTTTCCCTTGGTCTATCTTAAGCTGCATGCTACCCACGAAAAGGAGAGAGCTTCCAAGCCAAGCTATGGCTCTGAATAAGTTAATCCCTCCAGGAGTCCTTGTGACAAAAGCCTAAGGGAGATCATGCCACTGTGTTTTAAGTCACAAACAAGCTAAACATCTGAGTTATTTCTGCTGTCTCTAAAATATTAAAACCAAGACAGTTGTGATATTTGTGGACATTTGTTATACTTCTGTTGAACAATTAGCTTGCAAGGATATTAACAGGAAATTCCATTCAGGAGATAAGCAGCTGTCCCTGCAAGCCTTCAGCCAGATCATGGGACCCAGAATCTTCTTTATGCGGCTTCTGTTTGTTGAATAGTCAGCATTCCTACGTGTCCCAAAGGAAATGCATTTAAAATAACTTTTATGGCTAATTTTGACTCATACTTTTGGAAAGAAAAAAGAAAAACAGCTTTTAAGGTTAATTTTTACTCCAATTGTAGTTTGTCAGCTATGAATGTTTATCAGTGTCTTTAATTACCATATAAATTTCAAATACCAGTCTTCAACCAATGACTGACCCCAGTAATTACCAAACTGATTTGCAATCCTCAAGTCAGCCTTAGGAACCCAGATTTCATAGCCTCCCATTATGCATTATTATTTTATTTTTGCAGGAAACTTCTAAGAATAACCTCTCATAAAAAAAATACTAAGTCTTCTATTTTTGAGCTAGTTAAACATGCAACATAACACTTGGATTGCAGCTCCTGAATTAGTGAGGCCACAGTTTCAAATGGCTAAAAATAATATAGCTAAGAAAGACAGAAGGGAAAAAAGAGAAATAATATGGGTAAAAGAAATTATCAGCCTATAGATTTCAAAGACCATAAACTACATAGATATGAAAGCACACATCTATCATCAAGAATAGTTTTCAGCAGGCAATGGTGGTGCATGCCTCTAATCCCACCACTGGGAAGGCAGAGGCAGAAAGATCTCTGAATTCAAGGCCAGCCTGGTCTACAGAGAGAGTTCAGGACAGCCAAGACTACACAGAGAAACCCTGTCTCAGAAAGGAAAAACAAAGAATAATTTTCAACAAACTGCATAGGAAGTGGTTTCTCTTTTCATGTTTTCTCAAGGGTTTGGAGAATCTTGTCATGAGGAGGAAGCTTCTCACTTGTAACCTAGGACTATTGGGGAGCAATTTTGATGCTCCTCATTTATGCACATTCATAGTTTTATACAAATTCCTATTAACCAATGATAGATACCCTGGTGATTGCAATGTAAATCTTATCCAGTATTCTTAGCATAAAGACGCAATGGGTATTGCATATGTTGTGATCAGCATACTGTTTGTATTGAATTCCCTATAGACAGCAATAATAAAACAATACAAACTCATACATATGAAATACCGGATCTTAACCTCACACACAGGGCAGGAAGGACACCCCAGCCAGGTGAAGTATATTACAATAGGAAAAAAAATGGCCGCTTTGTGAACGTACAGAACATTATGTTTTTTATGAAGGGGTAAGGGCTCTATCAAAGATTCACTTACAGTCCCTCACTCATGAACTCTTCCACCGCCTTCTTCCCAAATGTCATTCCCACCTGCCTCAGACCCCTACTGCTTAGAGTCCTCTCCCCCGTCACTGTGAGGTCCAACAGCCTCCATCTGGCCTGCCTGCGTTGCATTCTCTGAGACACCCGTGAACTCAACCCTTCTTGGATCACAAGTCCTTATCACTAACTACTTCGAGGCAGGCAATTCCTGGATGATGTTTATTTATAAATCATCCATGTGTACCCCCGACTTTCAAGGAATGTATCAAAACTCAGCAGAGTTAACATCCTTCCTTTCTTTTCTTCAAATTAAAGAACTCACATGCCTTCAATTTTCTCTTTATCTCATCATAGCCTTTTGGGGTGCAAGCCTCCTTTGCAACTTGGGCAATCCCCCTTCAAAACAGCCACCACAGTAACATTTCTGAAATAATAGGAGATCATAATTAAAATCCTGCCTTCAGTTCTGCAATTATGGTCTTCAGTTTGGACTCTGAAATAAGACCCCGGCTACTCCAGATTTCTGTCCGTGCCCACACAGCCTCAGGCCTGGCTATAAAGATAAACACACAGACATACTGAGACACAGAGCCACAGGTTGCGAGCAAGCTTAGCCAGTAAAATGCCTGCAGTTCAAACACGAGGACACAGTTCAGTACCCAGAACCCACATAATAATAACCCAGAAAGAATGACACACAGAAACAGGCAGATCCCTGGCTCCTGGGTCAGCCATCCCCTTCTATGTGATGTGTCCCAGGCTAGTGAGAGTCCCTGTTTCAAGACACAGGGTGGGGGCTTGGTTCCTATGGATACCTACATGACCATGACTTCAGATGCTCCTGCAACCGCCTAAAAAGCACCACCAGGGGTTTTGAAAAAGGCAGATCTCTGAAGCTCATTGTCCAATCTAGTAGAATCGATAACCCCCCGTTTCCAGTGAGAAACTGTATCAAAAAAATAGGACGGGAAAGAACAATTAAGGAAGACACAGCTTCTGGCCTCCATATGTGCTCACACACCTGCGTGCACACCCATTTGCACACATATATGTGTATATGCCATATATGCACACACACGTACAAAATAAAATGAATGGCACTTTAGGAAACACACCTGAGGTGAACCGCTGCCCTTCACACGCAGGTGGTGAGCACACAGGCATGCGTGCATCCACATCCATACGCATGCCCAGAGAAAGCCCAGCTGTTGAGGGAGGGAGACCAACCAGTTAGAGAAGTGCTTGTTTGACTTGAACTCAGGATGGCCTGAGTTTGATCCCCAGAACTCAGCTTTAAAAAAACAAAACAGGGTGGTGGTGGTGTTACGCACCTATAATCCCAGCATTCGGGAGACAGAGACAGGCGGATCTCTGTGAGTTTGAGGCCAGCCTGGTCTACAGAGTGATTTCCAGAACAGGCTCCAAAGCTGTAAGAAGGTTTCTGCATAATAGAGAATTTTTTTTTCTTTAGGGGTTTAGTCACTGGTATGTTGCCCATGCCTCCAATGGACGGCACCACACATCCAATCATTTGGGAAACCTAATTTGACTCAGTAGTTTATAGAGAAGAAGAGAAGGAGGAGGAGAAGAGGAAGAGAAGGAGGAAGAAGAAAAGGGGGAAGACATGAATGTGAAATTGGGAAGTCCTGTCATATGACAGATGGTAAATGGGTAGCTTTTAGCAGGCCCCAGCAAGAGAGGCCTAGCACTCATGAATCCAAAAGGTAATCCCCAAAACATGTCCGGACACTTCATTTACAGGAGCCACTCTGTGGCCCTGCATCTCATCGGCAGCCAGCTCATGCTCAGTTCTCCCTCTCCTTCGTGCCCACACCCACTCACCACCACTTCCTCCTCTACCACAGAGAAGTCTCTTCAATCCCTACCCGCCCCTGCTGCAATTAACCTAGGCTTTCAGCATCCCTTGCTTCGGTAGTGATATCTGCTTGCTCTGCCAGCCTCTGGGTTCTCCAAATAATACTTCTAGTCCAGTTAACTTCCACGAGAAAGTTTAGCCTCCATGATCATTCCCAATTAACACGTTTATTCTTATACCATAAAACCAGCTCATACCCACCTACTTTTGTTCTCAAACTTGTATCTGTGAAAACCAGAAAGGTATGTAACTCCAAAACATGACTATCTGCTTCAAGATAAACATATACTACTTCTTTATCCTTTGAGACCCAGGTAAAGAGTAACCTACTCCCGTGACACAGTCTGTGCCAAGTCACACCTTCCCTCCATAGCCACAACCTTTCTGGAAATCACTTCCTTAGATGATTCATTTTTATTTGCTTGTTCTTGTGCCTACCCAGTTCAGGAAAATTACTTTTGCCCTGACCAGATCCATCAGTTCCCAGAAATAGATTTATAGAATAAAGGGTAGAGTGTGGGAGCAACCAACAAAATATAGAATTCTGTTTAGTTCAAGAAAGAGAATTAGATGGGTGTAGCAAGTGAGGAAGAGAGGAACAGAGGAGTCAGGAACGGGGAAGGGAGGACAGAAATCCTTCTCAAATCAGTGGGGAAATGCAATAGAATGAATGAAAATGTCCAAGTAATTTCTCTAATAGGGGAGCTAATTGCTTTATTCTTGAGTTATGTATTTTGTAATTTTTGTGCGCGCACACACACACACTAGTGCCAGTATGCCATGGAGGGGGAAGAGCAATTCTTGAGAATCAGTTTTCTCCCCTACCTTGTGAGGGTCAAGGAAGGAGCTCAAGTCATCAGGCCTGTAAACCTGAGCCATCGCTCTGTTTCCATTGCTCATCTTTAGACTAATGTCTCTATGCCTCTGTGACAGAACCTTCCTTGTCATCACCTTCCAGCAAGAACATGCCCCATTCATCTGATTCAGCTGTATTCCTTTATTCATTCATTCATTTATTTCATGTGTATGTGTGGGTAATGCATGTGTTCATATGTACCGTGAGCATGCAAGTGCCCCAAGGGGCCAGAAGAGGGCACTGGATGCCAAGGAACTAGAATTATACATCGTGAGCTATCACATCGATGCTGGAAACGGAACCCGGGTCACCTGCGAGAGCAGTGAGCATTCTTAATGGCTAAGGCATTTGCTCAAGCCCCTTGTATGCCTGTGCTTTATCGGAAGGAACGTATAATCAAGGGTCATCATTTGGGTTGACCCCGAGGGAAGAATAAAGGAATAGCTACATGACAGAGGAGAGAACCAAAGTTCAGAGGAAGCTGGAAGATGAACGCGGAGGGAACTAAACATGGCAGGTATGTACAGAAAGTTTGGCCGTAGCTTTGTCCCTCTGTCGTCTTCTGGCTGGGAAGTTTGAGCAGATCTAGTCTAGACCTCATATGGGGTGGGAATAACCTGTTGACAGCTGACGTCTGACGTCATATCCTCGTGATTCCATTGTGTCTGGATCTCTGCCTAGTTGACATTCTACGTGGCAAATGCTGCAAGGACAGCACCATAACTTTGGTATTTTTAGTTAAGCAGCCTCCTTGCTTTATAATGAGAGGTGATATTAGTATATTACACCTCTAGCTTTAATGACTTAATGAATACTAAGAAGTTATTTGAATGAGCATGTCCCCTGTAGGCTCATGTTTGAATGCTTAGTTCCCAGTTAGTGGAAGAGTTTGGGAAGGACCAGAAGTTGGGGCCTTCTTGGAAGAAGTATGTCAGTGGTTTCTAAAGCCCACATCAGGCCCAGTTCCTCTCTCTCTCTCTCTCTCTCTCTCTCTCTCTCTCTCTCTCTTCCTCCCTCTCTCCCTCCCTCCCACCCTCCCTCCCTCCTTCCCTGCTGCCACATTTCCTACCATGATGATGGATTAACCCTCTTAAAGTATAAGCAAGCCCACAGTTAAATTCTTTATTTTAAAAGTTGTCTTGGGCTGGGCAGTGATGGTGCACTCCTTTAATCCCAGCACTCGGAGGCAGAAGCAGGTAGATCTCTGTGAGTTCAAGGTCAGCCTTGTCTACAAGAGCTAGTTTCAAAACAGCTAGGACTGTTACACAGAGAAACCCTGTCCCAGAAAAACAAAATAAAACAAAAAAGTTGTGTTGGTCATGGTGCCTCCTTACAACAATAGAACAGCAAGATCGGTAAGCAAATATTCTGCAACTGTTGAACAAAATTATTACTATCCAATAGCACAATGTATTTTTATATTTATTATACAGTAAAATTAATTTACTTATTTTTAGTGTTTTCCTGAGGTATTAAATTGTGTATCAGTCCTTCTGCATCATCATTGGCCTTCAATTATTATTTTTTATTTTGTGTTTTTTAATTATTTAAAACAATTTTTAGAGTTAAATATATTTTGATCATATTTTCCCTCTCCCAAGTCCTTCCATATCCTCTCCCCAACCCACCTAACCTTAAGTTCTTTCTCAAAATAAAACAACAACAAAAAAATGCAAAATGTACACCCCAGAGCCAGGAAAAGAAAAATAAAACAACACTCCCAAACAAAACCACCAAAATGCATCCAAATAAAAGCACGCAAACCACAACAAACCTGTGGAGTCCGTTATATGTTGTTCAGCTGCTCTTGAGCATGAGGCCTGCCCTGGAGCTCCATTAGCAAAACCTGAATTTTCCTTCTCCCAGCAGATATAAACGACAGGTCGGGTGTTAACCTTTACCCTAGTGGCTAGGTTTTCATGCATTCATTTTTTAAAAAGATATAACAAAAGAAAACATAAGATAAAACAAAAATTATTACATCAAAGTTGATCAAGACAAACCAACAGAAGAAAAGGGCTCAAGGAAAAGCTCAAAAATCAGAGATTCACTTTTCCACACACTCAGGAATCCCGTAAAAACACTAAGCTGGAAGCCATAACATAGCACAGAGCCTGTGCACGCCGCCTCCATCTCTAGGAATTCACATAAGCCTTGCTCAGCTGGTCCTGATGTCCCCCATTCCCTCTGGCTCTTACACTCTTTCTACCTCCTCTCTCATGGGGATTCCTGAGCTCTGAGGGGCAGGATTTGGTGGAAACATTCCATTTGGGGCTGAGTGTTCAAAGGCCTCCCACTCTGCATAATGTCTGGCTGTGGGTCTCTATATTTGTTCCCATCTGCTGCAGGAGGAATTATTATTAATGAGCCACTCTGAATAAAGCCATTGCTGCAGTATGGATCAAGAATATTCCCAAAGGCCCATTGTTAAAAATTCCTGCTTTCTAGGCAGGTGGTGATGAACCCTCTCAGAGGCTCCTTAAGAGTCATTGGGAGGCCTGTGAAGGGGGCTTGGTTCCATTCTACATCTTTGCCTCCTGACTCATGACAAGCTGACACACAATCCCTTAGCAATGTGGGACTTTATCAGTGGACCAAACAACAAATCACAGTTAGAACCTCCAGAATTGTAAGTGAACACTAATCTTTTCTCTTTATAGACTGATTATCTCAGATATTTTGCTACAGTAATGGAAAGCTCACACACCAAGATGACCTAAAGTGTAGACCCAAGGACCAACCAGGGGTTAATACTCACACACGCACTAAAAAAAAAAAGAGCTATATACCTACATGCATACGTAGAGTGTTATGGACTGAACTGGACGCCTCTACAATGGACAGGTTCTATATTTGGAGATCAGGCTTTTAAAGAAGTAATTCAGTGCAATGCAGCCTCAGGCTGAACTCTAATCTGCTGTGACTGGTGTTCTCACCAGAAGAGAATGCTAGGCAAGAAGCATGTATACATACAGGTAAAAACCCATGTAAGGCCACAGAAGAAGATGGGAATCTGTAAGGCAAGGAGAGCTGTCTTAGAAGAGACCAGTCTTACTGGCATATTTGATCATTTGCATCCACAACTATGAGAAAAATAATGTTAATTTCTTAAGACTCCAGTGTGTGGTATTTGGTAATAACAAACTTAGAAAACTAATTCAGGGACCACATTTTCCAAACTAAGAATTAGGGCATGAGGCCTCACACATACAAGTGATTCATAGACACAGGGACTGGAATACCTTGATGAGAAGCCCAGTCATGCTTATTCCATCACTACTACATAGTCTTAATTCCAAATAGAACTTTGCCTGATTTGAGGAAAATGCTTCTACTTTATAACATCTAAGAGAAGAAGGTCCAGTACTGTAGCTGGACATCTACCAAAACCCCGCTCAGAAACTCACCCTATCTACATGCATTCTCTTCAGGTTGCTTGGAAAATAAACTGTAATTTAAAGAGAAAGGAGAAGAGAAACCAGACTTTCTCAGCTTTAACATTTAAGTGTGGTCTAAATTACTGTAATGTCACATGGTTCTATTTTTACAAAAGAAGTGAGCTAGGAATCCTGCATACGTCTATGAAGACAAGGCCTTTGAGAGAAATGGCAAAGGATAACACATTATAGGCTCTGAGGACAGCAAGCTGTAGAATTAGAACAGACCTGGGGTAGAGAGAAAATAAATATTATTCAAGATCTAAGTACAATAAAGAATTGCAAGTTGGCCACGGTTGTTGGTACAGTGCATAACTGACAAAAAAATTAAAGCTCTCGCTTACTAACTGCCCTCCAAAAATGTCAACATATATTGTATACACACACACACACATACACACACACACACACACACACATGTTTGAAAGCCCGCTGGGGATCCAGAGAAAAATGTTAATGCATGTGGAATCCTTATGAAATGCAAGCCAGGTGTGAATTTTTTTTCTCCAGAAGACCAGACTCAGAGGACTTCTGTTATTACTCACGTCATTTGGTTCTCACCACAGGTCAGAAAAATATAACTAAGTAAAAAGGAAAATTAAACTCTGAATATTTCTGGGCCAAATACAAATATTCAACTCTGGGGGTAAGATGACAAAATAAAACCAAATATAAAATTGCCCAATTCACAAAAGGCAGTGAAGAAATAAGAATAGCTAGAGAAATTTAAATTACATCCTGTTCTTAAATGAAGTAGGGAGGTCTCATGCTAACTCTCTGAAAGTTCCCTAAACCAGGTGTTTCTAACCTCATCTTTCCTAAAGTCAATACCAAAACAGAAAGATGAGGCAATAAAAAGTTTGGTGGCAGATACTAACAAGGTAGGTGGCCGGTAGAAGTGAAGTGGAACATCTCCCTGGAGAAGAACTCTCCCACCAGGACTAAGGGAATGGGTGAATTCCTGGAAAAGGTTATCTCTACAAACAAATAGGACTTCCTGTCACACACTGGTTTGAGAGGTCCTTCTGTTTATGTGTTGATTTTATTGGTAAATGAATAAAGAAACTGTTTTGGCCTATAGCAAGGTAGAAGTTAGCTAGGTGGGAAAATGAAACTGAATTCTGGGAGAAAGAAATCACAGTCAAGGAGAAGGCATGTAAATCATAGTCTTACGGCAATACACAGATTAATGGAGATGGGTTAATTTATGAGTTAGCCAGAAATATACTTAAGCTATTGGCCAAACAGTATTACAATAAATATGGTTTCTGAGTCATTGTTTCAGGACTGAGCAGCTGGAAACAAAGAAGTGGTCACCTATAACAAATTGGTGCTCCAACATATGCCAGTTAAGCCCACATGAAACCTGAGAGGGCTTGGAAGAATTCTAGACATTAAAATACAAAGTTTAGCCACATTTTTTCCCCAAATGGGCTTTGCTTGCTAGTGGCATGCTGCAGCTCCTTTAAGAGAAGTCTTACTGATTCAGCAGTAGCAGAAAAAAAAAAATCCACATGATTTTGAAATAGTGAATTCCTGGGGGTGCTACCAGCATGAACTCTGACTCTTTCTGGAGGTCTGGCTATGGAGCATTTAAATGCGACTTGTGAACAGAATGCTACAACTTGTTTACTGGCAATACAGACCTGTTGTGACCTGACCCTGGATCTAGGGTGGACAGAATGGCTCTCAGAGCAATGAATGGGCCTCCTCTGACATGTTGGACTGGGCGGAGCCAAAAGACAAAGCAGCCTTAGTCATAGTAAAGTCGTTTAACTTTTTGAGAAGCACGTCTAATCAGAAAAGGATTACAGATGCGCAATAAAGACAGATTCAGATTTTTAAAAAAAAGACCTCTAAATGAATCGGAGTTTTGGATAAATGCACATAGGCTTGGGAGAGAAAAAGAGTATAGTTATAAAAAGAAGTAAATGTTTTTTTAAAAAAATAAAACAAAGTCTTTAAAGAGTAAGAGTAAACTTGTAGAAAAAGTGATAAAGTAAGAAAAATAAGCCACATAAAGATGGAAAATACCCAGAGAATCTGGATTATGTATATTATTGTGTTTTCTTTAAATTTTTTGACTGTGAAGGAACTAAGTACAGAGAAACATTTCATTGTATGGGCTGCTAAACTAAACCAACCTATGTGTTTTAAATGTATCTTGATTCCAAAATTTGGGTCTAAGGATATGTTGCTTTTGAAAAGAGGTTTTGCTTTTGTTTCCACAGAAGATGAGAACCTGTAGGTTCATTCCAGGCTAATGTGGTTTGATGGACCAAGAGCCCCTGAAAGGTCACCAAGAACATCTCCCAAAATACTTTGCCTAACAAAAAGCAGGAAGTAGTTTGGAGAGAACTATGCCTAAATTCCCTAAATGAATGTTTATAAATGTTTGTTTACATTTAAAGGGGGATATGCTATAGATATTTGCATTGGTATGAATCTTGGTTTATTAATACAAATTTAAGGTCAATTTTGTTATACTGTGTATATGTATTTCTGATCTTGATTAATATACTGTGTTTGTGCAGCTCATTTAAAAATGTAATATATAATTAAGAAATATAGGTTAACAGATAATCATCTATAATAGTCAAACTTATAGTCATGTTAGTTAGATTTTCTTGTTGTACAGAGATGTACTCCTTCCCTCACTGGTGTCCAGCCAGGGATGACTTCATAGTTGTTTGCATGTTCTTGTGGCTAAAGACCAAGGGAAGGCTAAAATAGGGAAAATGTAGACAGATTGAAAAGGAATACTGGATTGGAAGATCCTGCTCTTCTTACCAAAAAGGAAGTCCCCTTGTACCTGTGGGTCCCAAGAGCCCAGCGAAAACTCTAAAAAATGCTCTCAACATGAACCATTATAATATAAGAATTAATTCCTTTCTATCAAAAATCTGTCTTAGGACTGGAGAGATGGCTCAGCCATCTTAAGAGTGCCTATATGGTGGCTCACAACCACCTATAACTCCAGTTACAGGGCAACGCTATCTTCAGACTTCCACAGGCTCCTTCACAAACTCATGTAAGCACACACACACACACACACCAAAAAAAAAAAAAAAAAAAAAAAAAAAAAAAAAAAAAAAACCTGATGAGGAAATCTTTTTGTTTTAAAGCCTACCACCTAAGTCATTCAGCTGCTTCCCAAACCCTTGAGAGGTGTAAGCTCATTACCCACAGCCGGGTCCCACACAGACTGCAGTCTCTGTAGGTCCCAATAAGGAAAGATCACTGACTTCTCCCCCAAGAGGATACAGAGTCAGGAAAGCGAGGAGCCATGACTGAATAGGTATGTCCAACCTGCCTCGCAGGAAGCCAGGTACACAGAGGTGATGTAATGTGCTTATTCAGTTACACCTTTGCACAACACTGGCGTCTTCCTGTTGACCAGAGGGACTTGTCAAAGTTCACGCCTTAACTCAGGAAAGGACAGCCAGTAGCACACAGACAGGTCGGGACAGAAACAGTCAGGTGGACTGAAGAGGGAAGCCAGCAAGTCCTGTCTGCTGATTCTTTCCAGCTTCTCAGTGCAGCGTCCTCTCCTCTGAGGCTTAGACAAACCTTTCTGGAAGAGGAGTTGTATAAAACAGGGGGTTTCTTTGCCGCTACCTTCAAGAGAAGAAAGGCCACGGCAAGGCTTTGAGAAAAACAGGGGGTGATGGAGTTCTGGTTTCTATGGCTCTGTTTACCAAGGTAGGAAGAGTTCACATTTCTGGCTTGCCTTGGGGAAAGATGAGAAAGGAAGAGACGAAGGAGCAGAAAGTCAGGGACATATTTTCTCCTACATCTCTAAAGACATTTTGTCAGTTCCAACATGGCGAAGGCAATCTCTAAGCATGACTGACTTTGAGGAAATGCACGTGGCAGAGCGTGAACAATAAGGTCATAGGTCACAGACCCTGTTACAAGTGGACCTTCATCTCTAAACACCGAGAAACTGACTTCTAAACCTACAGCAGATACTCACTACTTTGAAGGAGTGACCCTTTACATTGAATGCCCATGTTTACATAGAAAGCAGCCATTAGCCAGAAGCACACGGACACCAGTCTACCCAAATAACTGTCATTTTGCTTACACTCACATCTTTTCTGCTATTGTGTGGCTCACATCCTTTCTGCTATTGCTAAAGAGGCCTTATTTTGAAGAGAGGGTTATCAATCTATCGAATGCCTAGGTCGCAGGTTTAGTAAGAAGTCTTTAGCCACAACTCATGTTTTGAAAAGAATAAGGTTAAATTCAGATTAGTGTAACACCCACCACAGGACAATATAAGGGGAAACAAGGACCTCATAGGTAACTGGCTGCTATTACGGCAGATCACACACTGTTGCCTGAACCTCCAATTCGCTGTAAGATATTGCTCCGCTCCATCACTAAAATGGCAGGGTGAGCATGTTTTTCTAATGGAAAACTTTTATTTATTATTTGTTCATTAAAATGTCATGCCTGCATATACACACTCTCACGGTTATTGTCCATGCTACATTAATATGAAATAGAACACGTGCGGATTTCGCGTGTTTCTTGGGAAACTGGTTTTCTCCGACGAGAGTGGCATTTCAACACGCATCTTTTTCCATTTCGTCTTCCTGTGACATTAATACTATCTATGAGAAAATACTCTCTACACTTGCCAAAGCAAACTGTTGTCAGCTTCAAAAGGAAAGTGACATATTTTTCATTTTTGCTTCTAGATTTAATAGAGATGAAAAGCAGGCGTTAAAGGCAGACAGTCTGCTTTCCTAAGGCCGGGGGGAGGGGGTGTTTTCCATCGCAAAGACCCAGAGAGAGCCGCTGGCACTTTGTAAAACCGTGGCTACCCAAGGGCAGGATTAGTTTTTGCATTGTAGCTGCTTAAAAGCAGTTTGCTGGTATGTCTGAGTGTGTGTATGAGTGTATGTGTGTGTATGTGTGTGTCTTCTGAGAAAATCTTATTCTTAAATTTGCTTTCCTTATGTTAATAACAGCTTTTGTACATGTTGCTAGGAAAATACACCACTAATATCCCTAAGTATGTATGCATTATACAGTTTATAAACCAGTAGTTCTCAACGTGTGGGCCGCGGCCCCTCTGGGCCTCGAAGGACTATTTCACAGGGGTCGTCTAAGACCATCAGAAGACATAAATATTTACATTTTGATTCATAACAGTAGCAAAGTTACAGTTATGAAATAGCAATGAAAATAATGGTATCCTTGGGGTTACCACAACATGAGGAACTGTAGTAAAGGCCACGGCATCAGGAAGACTGAGAACCACTGACATAAACCAAGTGTGGCTCTTGTGTCCATCTCACCAATATCTGTCGGAGGACACTGACCTTCCCTCGCTAACACGGGATAACCGATGTCCTAAAGCACATTCTGGTTGGCACTGTCCCAACAAGCATTGACAATGCTTGGGGAATTTTCTGTTGGATGGATATAAGCTACTTTCAGTTTTAAACATTTCAACATCTCGGGGTGACAGGCTTAGGCAGGTAGTGGGTGAAGGTTGATAGGATAGAGTATATTTCTTTTTTTCTTGTGGGTTTAATTTTTTTCCTGCATTTGAAATAAATCTTTTGATGAAAAGACGTCAAAAAACCAGCTGTCATAATACCTAACTAAGAGGGTTTGCTTTGTAACTTTTGCTTTGGGCTCTTAAAATACATTTTTTAAAAAATAATTAAGCATAGTTCCAAGGATAACAAACTCAAAGAACAACAAAAGTCATTCCTATCTATGAGCCTTGGAATTGCAATTATTTAAAAGTTAATATATTTTTAAATCGAAATTATAAAACAAGATAATTTACACAATTGCACCAAAATATTTTTTAATCTAACTAAACAAATGAGTTAAAAAGGAAGTAGGTTAAGGATAGTTACCACGCCTCAGTTCTTTTGATGTTTATCTCAATGCACAAAGGCATCAAATGATGGTTCTTCCTTTAGCTCACAAGAGTGGGAGTCAATAAGTGGGTTGGTCTCAGCTGTGTGGTTCTTCTTCTGGTGTGTAATTCAGTTATTTGGGCATTACTTGTGCGCATATGTTCAGCTGCTGGTGATGTGGTCAGTAGAAGACTTCTCAGGGTTGATTGGTTCCCATCAGTTCATTCACACTGCTGCCAGGTAACTGACTACCGACTACCTGTAGATGTCCAGGTGAGTAGAGAGGAGTGGGGAAGGAGCAAAAAGAGAGAGAAAGGGATCTCAAAAATTGAAAAGTCTCTTCAGCACTAGTCTCAGTATTAACATAAACCTCAGGTTGCCAGGAGATCCAGAGTAGACACTATCTCTATCTATCTATCTATCTATCTATCTATCTATCTATCTATCTATCTATCATCTATCTATCTATGGTTTAGCAATCTTTTTTCCTTTTTAGCATTATTTGTTATTTTTAAAACAGTCTTACTTTACATACCAGTCCCACTTCTTCTCCTTCCCCTCCTCCTGCTCCCCCTACTTTCCCCCACCCCACCTCCATCCACTCCCTGCCTTTAATTTTTCAGTTATAACTTATTTCTTCTTGAGAATTTCATATGTGTATATGAAATATGATTATCTCACCCTCATTTCCTTTCTCCAGCTTCTACTTTACCCCCCCCCCCTCAATATGTCTCCTTCCCAACTTGTCTTTTGTTGTTGTTAGCTTGGGGGATAACCTACTAAATTCAACTAGCACTGCCCATAGAGTTTGGGTATGAAGACATCAATGAGAACATGGAAACACACTAGTGTCTATATCCTTAGTAAAGAATAATTTTCTGTCTCCCAGGAGGAACCCACTACCCATGGTGCCTCAGTATGGAGCGGAATCTGGATACCCCCATCACTACCTATGCATGAATTTCAACTGGTGCAATCTTTTGCAGGTACTGCAGCTGCTGCGTGTTGATGAATGTGATAGCCATTTCATGTGCATTAGAAATCACTTCTCCAAACTCCTCCACATCCTCTGGCTATTACATCCTTTCTGCCTCATTTTGCAACATCCCCTGAGCTTTGGTGGCTGGGAGGAGATTAATACAGATGTCCCATAGAGGGTTGAATACCCATGAATTCCACCTCCATCCTCACTGTCACATTACAGGGGCAGGGTGCAGGACAGACAGAATTTGTGACCATTTGTACAATCTGCCAAAGCATCAAGTGGCTCTTCAACAAGCAGCATTCAGATGTTTAAAAGCTGTGATTGAAACACACATTGCGCTTGACTTTAAACCTGTTAACAATTTCACCATTGCTTGAAAACATGATGCTAGAATTGAGATTAACCAACTTCTTAGTATTTTTTTTATTTATTTATTATGTGTACAACATTCTGCTTCCCACACACCAGAAGAGGGCGCCAGATCTCATTACAGATGGTTGTGGGCCATCATGTGGTTGCTGTGAATTGAACTCAGGTCCTCTGGAAGAGCAGTCAGTGCTCTTAACCTCTGAGCCATCTCTCCAGCCCCTCAACTTCTTAGTATTCAGATCCTACCTGAAAATGACGTCAGTGGGATAAGAAAGAGGAGAAAATCACAGGTACACTCTGGAGTGGGGGAACCTTCAACATAACAGGTCACGGAGGTCAGTGGCAGCAGAGAATGAGAAAGAAGGAAGACAGGTACTGTCTGCGCTTATGCACCAGGAAACATGGTGTGAATTGCTGCTGACAGGCGAGGTGAAAGAATTGAGTGTAAAACATGACATCAGGTCATCAGGGCTGGGAGGTTCTTAGAGACTTGAATGGGGAAACCTGTGGTGCAGGCTTGAATGAAGAACTCAGTGGGAAATCTTGAGAAAGCAGCAGAAGAGAAGAATTTAGGACACAGAGGATAGAACATCATTTTGAGGATTGATGGATTAAAGGAAGGCAAAAATGAGGAGTTCATCAGGTAGATGAGGGAGAAATAGCCAGGGCTATAAGTGTGTTGTCAGCAAGGATGACAAATAGAAGATAAATCCATAAATAAGTAAATAAACAACCGACCAATGCAGCTTCTCTCTGACAGCTATGAGAAGGTGGGGATGGAGTGGAGAGTTCACCCAAACAAGGCAAGAGCAGAGGCGGCTGACAAGATGGCTGCCACTGGAGACACACAACGCAGACTGCTCTATGAACAGAAAGCCTGGGGCCAGCAGGAGAAGGAGATGGAGACACACAACGCAGACTGCTCTATGAACAGAAAGCCTGGGGCCAGCAGGAGAAGGAGACGCCTACCCTTCCTACAGTCTTTGACGTCCAGGTGCACAAGGCAGGTTGAGAAGAGAGGATGTCTGGGGAAGATCATCCGGAGACAGCAACAGGTGAAAAAGCAAGAGTTCAAGCTAAGGAATGAGCAGGGCTGGGGATCATAGTTGAGACTACGTCTACCTGACCAGGCCTCTTTCAGGATGTGTGACACAGGACACCTCTTCCGATGTCTCTAAACCTTGTCATCTCCATCTGTAAACTGCTAATACCAATAGGGTTGTCTTCAGCAGGTTAACGCAGTGATTGCATGGGGTTCTCCAAGCACGGTGTCACTCCTGGAAGTTCCAGGCCCCATATAAACACATATTAATAGGAATTACGAGTAGAAAACATTAGCTTATGTCTTGGGCCCACTCTTTTTCTCATCTTTTATTGTTACTTCTAAATTAAAATTTGTATGACATAAAATTAGCCATGTTAAAGTTGACAGTTTCAAGGCATTACTACGTCTACAATGGTGGGGAACTATTGCCTCTTACTCCAAAATATTATTAAGATGTCAAAAGGAAGTCTGATTCCAACGTCATCCACATTGCCCTCCCCATGGTCCCCGACTACTGCTTTGCTTCTTGTCTCTATGAATTTACCTCTTCTGGATGTTTTGTTTGAATGGAATATTATAATCCACAATTGTCTATGTCTGCTTTGTTTTCCTTAACGTATTTTCAAAGCTTGTCCACAGGGAGGCATAATTATGGCCTTGCTCCATTTTTGTAGTTGAGTTAGAATATATTTGCCACATTGTGCTCACCATTCATCAGTGAAAAAGAGAATAAGTTGTGTCCACTTTGAACTACATGAATGGTACTCTATGCACGTGGTTTATGTACACATATTCAATTGCTAGGTCACATGGCCTACACTTTTGATAGCAGAAAACAAAGTTATAGAGTATGCTCTTCTACTTGTTCATTCAGCTGCAAAGTCCGACAGCCTGGGGACCTTTCCTTTGCATCCTAGAACCTGGAACCCGATGGCTCTTTAGAGAATGTGTCTTAAGTTCAAGATGTTATCATTGTTAGACATTGGTGCTTGTGGGAGGTAACAGTGTATAGAATATGGGAAGAGATTGTGTGGCCATTGTGTCTCAGACCCTGGTCCATGGTACCCTGAGCCACATGGAAAGAATGAAATATCTCTACATTCTCTATTATGATACTTAAATACACATATACAACCATGCTGTCTTAGCTAGTTTTCCATTGTTGTGAAGAGACACCATGACCAGGGCATCTTACAGAAGAAATAGTCTATTGGAGGTCTACAGTTTCAGTCCATGATCATGGTCAGGGGCATGGCAGCAGGCAGGCATGGCCCCGGAGTAGTGACTGAAAGCTTACATGTTGAAACAACAACCATGAGGTGGAGAGAAATAGCTAACCGGGAATGGCATGGACTTTTGAAACCTCAAAGGCCACCCCCAGTGACACAAGTCTTCCCAAAAAAGCCACACCCCTAGTCCGTCCTGCCCCCCCCCCAAAATGGCCAGTTGAGGACTAAGCATCCAAATATATCAGCCTATGGAGGCATTCTCATTGAAACTACCTCAGAAGCCCATCCACGTATACTTAAGACACGAGTCTTAGAAAATCACTTACAAAATGCAATAAATACTTAGTGTGAGGATTGCATAGTTCCCTTAAGTAGGAATTCCCACATTAGCCATATTAATTTCTTCCCAGAAGTGAGATGGGGCATTCCCCCTTGTATCTCTTTCTATGCCTTTCCCCTAATTTCTGCTATTACCTTGCAGCAGAAGTTAGGGGATTTGGCCCAAAAGTTAAAATTGTTTCCAAATGTTTCAAAATCCACATACCATTCTTAGCTGTACAAAACAGAGAAAAGGTCCAGTTTTAACTGGTCTGTGGTTGCTAGGGAAGTCCTCATGCATCCCATATTATACCATATTATGCTATATTTAAAAGTGCTACAGTTTCAGGATGAACTTCCATGTATATATATTTCCAAAGTGGTAAGTTGTGTGCATACACTTTCATAGGCAGAAAATACACCTCAGATGCACTTGTCACATGGCCTACACTTTCGATAGCAGAAAACAAAGCTATAGAGTATGTTCTTCTATTTGTTCGTTCAGCTGCAAAGTCCGACAGCCTGGGGACCTTTCCTTTGCATCCTAGAACCTGGAACCCGATGGCTCTTTAGAAAGTGTGTCTTAAGTTCAAGATGTTATCATCGCTAGACATTGGTTACAAATGGGGAAAGCCTAAACACTGTTACGAATGGGAGAGTAAACACACTCTCAACTGGGGCATTGCCTGACTTCCAAGTCTTATGAGTAGGAATGCTTATGAAAGAAGAATCAATTTTCATTAGCTAATATGAGAACAGAGGGTGGAGTCAGGCATCTTGAGTGACATATGAGAATGAGTCCCAAGGGTACAAAACAGAATGAAGGGAAGACAGGCCTGTCAGTCTCCAGTATCCAGGGCAGACGGAGTGGAGCGGAAGTTCAGGCTGGTCGTAGAGCCAAAGAGTCAGAGCAGGGAGAAGATCCTTGAATCAAGGAGTGGATAAGCAAATGAGGTATCTGCAACAAAGGCTGGTTGGTTTCAATTACACTGAAAACTAGAAAATCCTGTGCCTTTCTTACATTCTCTTCCTAAAATTAGATCTAAAGACTAACCAACCTACTGGCCCTCCAGAGACCTTGGAAAATCTCTCCATGGAATGGTTTTGCTTTCATTGGTCCCTCTGGATGCCAGCTCCTCCCTGGGCCACCTCCTGGGAACATTTGTAGCTACTGCACTGAAAACTGACTTTGAGTGTGAGACGCCTCCTCTGTAATTCAAGCCCACATCCACTAATTTGATCTTCCACGAAACTGATGAAAACCTGGCATACGCTGCCCACACCAGGACTTCTCATTTCCTTAAAGATGCTTCATAAAGCTCCCGGAGCCTGCGTTTCTCTCAGGTAGTCTCTCAACCCTGACACTTTTATCCTGGATCTGCCATCCTTTCAAACACCTGTTGTGTCTCTGGCTTCTCCGCCTCAATTTAACAGCAGAAATAGATCCAAAAAAATGTACTTACTGGTGACATTTCTGCTAAGTGTCACACTTGTCAGACAAATGCAGGAAGAAACGAGTCCCTTTGACAATGCAGGTGCT
The DNA here is from genome assembly GCF_950005125.1 of Chionomys nivalis. Taxonomy (NCBI): domain Eukaryota; kingdom Metazoa; phylum Chordata; class Mammalia; order Rodentia; family Cricetidae; genus Chionomys; species Chionomys nivalis. The sequence goes on along the minus strand of NC_080100.1, from coordinate 11,766,095 downwards.
AAAAAGGGTATATCCGAAAAATGTATATGGAGCTATACAGAAAATGTCCCTGCAGTGGCAATTCAGCTGCCTCTATCTAATATTCAATCAACCCCGAATGTAGCTAAGGTACCAAGACATTTGTACTGATTGTGGTCATGAATGTCAACTATTCACACACATGCACACACACGCGTGCACACATACACACACACACACACACACATGCAAGCACACACAATTTGCTTTCAATTATCATGTCCATTGTGTAAGCTTTCAGACTTAGGAATCTGGTAGCGACTGCTCTGCCATTGTCCTGGAGGATGTAGACACAAACATCCTCGTCTGGGATGGATACACCCTGGCTTGAATAGAAGGAAAACCTGTGGTCCCCAAGCACGCATTCTAAGGGTTTGTAAATGGCTCTACTTTGTGGGATTTACAGAGGCGAGTTTTAGAACAGAATATAGACACTAAATCTTTGAATAAACTGCCAGTGTGAACAGAGGCGCCATACACGGAAGCAGCAAGCAGAATTATGGCTCAATAGCAAGAATTCATGAGCTGGATGTCAAAGGCTATAATTCTTCCTTGTACCTATGCTGCCTTGACATCTTGGGCATTATACAGAACTTCTCTGTTAATATGAAGCTCACTAGGCTGCTGCAAGGTTTGGGTGGTATCATCCACAACACAGCACTTAGCAGGCCAAGCACTCTTCTCGGGATAGGACCTGGTTAATTGTTATCTCATTGCGTTGCTGAAAGAATTAAATGATGGCTTTCTTGGGATAGCATTTAGAGCAATACTGATTATATTACCACCGTTAGCGACGGTGATTAGTGATAGCTATAACACATGATACACATTCTGAAATGGTTTTAAAAGCACAACTTCAAAGGATCTGGGGGAAAAGTATGTGGAAGATAGTTGAAGCCTATCTGTTCTAAATGAAAAAGGAGAGAGGGAGGGAGGGAGGGAGGGAGGGACGGACGGACGGACGGACGGACGGAGGGACGGAGGGACAGAGGGAGGGAGGGAGGGAATCAGTCGACAAAGACATCAAAGAGACACAATGCCAAGCACTCCTGACTCCTGGAAATGGACCCCATTACCCTACAGTCTCTGCATCATTCCATGCAGAGAAGGCCTGGAATCTGTCCCAGGCTCCACAAGTTCAACACCAAGTCATGACCGCTTCTGTAGCTTTTGTGTGTCTTTGCCCTGTCCAAAGGACCTGTTGAAAGAACATGTTAGTCCCCTGTGGGATGGTCTTGAAATGGGCCCTAATGGAGCTGTTTGCCTTATGCCAACAGAGTCCTTTCGAACCTGTTCTATGATGGAGCAATGCTACTATAAAAGAGGGTTTGTGGGAGTTCATTTTGCTTGTGCTCTCCTGCCATAGGAGACACGCCCACTTTCCTTCTTGGGGATGTCACAACCCAGCAATCACCCTAGATGTGAGAAGACAGGGCCTAATTTGCTGGCCCCTTGTTTAGAATTGGTAAATGGCAAAATCGAGAGGATAAATTTTGTCCCTGGTAAAATACTCAGTCTTGGGTATTTTGTTATAAAAGCATAAAACAGACTAAGACGATGACAGTGGCATAGAACCAGTCAGGAGTGCCTGGAGTGAACACCAGCTTCAGAAGGATCACCTCAGCTCTCACACAGGGCTACAGAATGATGCTGAGGAAGCAGCATGGCCACCCGGACTTCTATTTCCTTAGCGGACATCACCATAGCATAGAAACAATTGAAACTACATCACTAAGTTTGTGTCTTCTATTAGTCAGAGTTTAAAGAATAAAAGAGAAGTGGCATAAGTTCATTTTACCAGGCCTGGAGTATATTTCAGTGACATATGGGTGCTCAGCTTATGCAAGGTATATCAATTTATGGTTTTTTTGTTAAAAGTTATTAATGGGAGGTATGTATCTGTGACGACATAAGTGCAGAGGTCATGGGACAGCTGGCAGGAGTTAGTCCTCTCCTTCTACCATGTATGTCTGTCTATGAATTTAGGATCAACACCGAAATGTAGGGGAAAAAAAGATGGACTTTGTCAAAACCAAAGCATCTCAGGTCTGAGAGCCCTCAGCTCCAGCTACAGGACTCCTCTGCTCTCAGGTCCACAGCGTGTGTACCAGAGCCTTCAGGAGCCAAGCAGTATTCTGGCTGTGTGATGACACAGCATGTAATTTCAAAACCCACAGAAAGGGATCGTTAAAAGCACACACATAGGGCCAGCTGGTTGCCTTTTTTTAAAACTGCAGCTTACACAGCTTACGCTTCTCTGAGGTAGTCAATCCCTTCAGGACACTTGTGAAAAATTACTTTGTGTTTTTTTTTTCTTTTCCAACTGGTAAAACACTGATGAGAAATCAGTATTAAAGTTCAAGTGTCAGCCTAGAGAAAACACTTCTCAAAGGACATGAGAAATGCAGGTTGTAATTTCTGAACTGGCCGCAAGAGGGCGTCTTTTAGTCTCGGTAAAATAAGCCAGTGCAATCCTTGATTTGAACTTTACATTTTACAAGGAAGGAAAAATGAATTGAAAACCAAGCACTGGGTATTTTGCCATCACTAATATTTGGCTGACTATACAGTTTGTAAAATGTGAAATTGGTTGGTCACACTCTCATTTATAATTTAGAGTTGATTTTTTTTCTTTTTAAGTTTGGCATCGTCCGCGATGGAAACTAGGCACCCTTTAAAAGCATGTGCCCGATTTCTTTTCCCAGTCAGTAGATGAAGTAGAGCCAAGCATCATCTTTATTTCTGTCAGTTTTGCTATTAATATATATATATAGATCCTCCTATTATGCAGTTCAGTAAGAGTTCTGCAGACATTGGCTCCTTATTTATTATTTAAGGTAATTCTGTCAGGCTACAGAATGAATTTTCCTTAGTCCACCTCTGCTCCCGCACCATCTCTGGTTAGTGGTTTCTATGCATTTTATTGTCATCCTTGGGGAGGAAGACTCATGCTCCTCCTGAGATGCGACCTAGTTTTAAGAAAAGAAAGAAGGTTTGGGAGTTGGAGATGGCAGCAGTTTGCTGCTTAGCGTCTGAAGCCCTGGGTTCCGTCTCCAGTGACGTGGAACGCTGGGCATGGAGATGCACATCTGTGCCCAACACTTAAGAGGTAGAAGAGGAGGATCAGAAGTTCAAGGCCATGCTTGACTATAGTCTACATATCAAAAAAATCTATAGACTATATAAAAAACAAACAAAAATGTTTGGAAGTCATTTCTAGAAGGCTAACAAGAAAGCGCTAGCGTTGGAGACCCTTCAGCACACTTCTGGGATTTGGTTTTCAGCTTTTGCCTGTGGGTTCTCCATCCTGCCTAGGGCTCCATCTCCACACATGCCACTCCTTAAGCCCAGGTCCCAATCCTGTATGATTCATTACATATGACAGCCAAGAACGCTATGCACAGCACCACAGCCGCCAGAAGCCGCCATTAGCTTTCTGATTCCTTGCATGAAACCCAAATCACCTCGAATTTTGTTTATTCATCAATATCACCTCTCTCTCTCTCTCTCTCTGTCTCTGTCTCTCTCTCTCTGTCTCTCTCTCTCTCTCTCTCTCTCTCTCTCTCTCTCTCTCTCTCTCCCATAACTCTGTGTTTGAGCCAGGATCCCATGAAACCTTGAATTCATTGTGTGGTACAAGATGGCCTTAAATTCTCTTGATTCTTTTGCCTCAGTTTCCCCACTCTTCCCAACTTGCTGGCATTATAACGGTGTGTTACGGTCGGGCAGTGGAGGCACACACCTTTAATCCCAGCACTGGAGAAGCAGAAGCAGGCAGATCTCTGTGAGTTCGAGGTCAGCCTGGTCTACAGAGTGAATTTCAAGACAGTCTGGGATACACAGAGAAACCCTGTCTCAAGAAGAGAAAAAAATATATATAAGTGAAGAAGATTAAAGAAATTGACAAATCTGTGTTACCAAACTTGGCTAAAACCCAGCATTTCCTGATGGATTTAGTGAAAGAGGGTTTGGTTGAAAACAATTGAGTTGTGACAAACACAAACCCTCTATGGGTCTGAGCTAAGTCCTCTGAATATATACATTATGCTTGTGTAGCCTGGTGCTCTTTTGGGACTCCCAATCGTGGGGGTGTGGGGTGTCTCTGACTTTTTTGCCTATACGTGGGTTCCTTTTTCTCCTATTCCTGGTTGCCGCACCCAGCCTTGACATGAGTGTTTGTGCCTAGTCTTGTGTCTTGTTCTGTGAATAGCCCTTGGAGACCTGTTCTTTTTCTTTCTTCTTTTTAAAAGAAAAGAGGAGGAGTTAATCTGAGGGAGAGAAGAGTTAGGAGGAGAGCCTGGGAGGAGTGGAGAAAGGGAAAGGGACAGTCGGAAGGTAATATATGAGAGAACAATAAATTTTTTTTAAAAAAGGAAGTTTTTGCAAAATAATGAACTATTGGTGTTTTACGATAGTTAGAGAACATTCAAAGAAGAAAATAATTGTTGCAATCTATAAAGTACAACCAACAATCCAATCACTTCGATAGACAAATCCCTGCCGGTGACATGCATATGAGGTCCCCTTTTAGCCAGGAGTTTAATCCTCAGCACTGAGTGAATCAGGTGTGGTGGGCCAGCCTGTAATCTCAATGCTGGCAAAGTGGAGGAAGAAGGGTCAGAGGTTCAAGGTCATCCTTGTTATATGGTGAGCTGGAGATCAGCCAGGGATACAAGAGAATCTGTCTAAATAAAATAGATCAGTCTGTTAGAAAGGAACTTGAATTAACAGGTCCTATAGTTAGTTTTGTGAGAGAGCTGTAACAAATGACCTGAATAGGCCTCTTGGAGAAGAGGAAGCTGAGGAGAAGCCAGCTGGAGCAGGAGGCCCAGTAGGGATGGGCGGGGACAGTTTCAGGTTCCCTTCAAACTCCACCCTCACCTTCTTGGCCATAAGTTAACACGTGTATTCAGATGGTCTTGGGACTGCCAAAAGGAAGCCTGATTATGTTAAAACACACAGCTGCTAAAAGCAAAAGCAGGGGTCTGTACAAAGACCTGAGACTGAGACATGAGAGTCCAGGCTCTGAGGCCCTAATCTGGTATCATGTGACTCTGATCTACGCTCCTTGTCAAAGACTATCTCTCTACTGCTGTGGCATATGACGAATATATAAAAGATGTTTGGATAAGAACTCCTCAAGATCATCAGTTTGTGCTGTGGACAGCCCAGCAAGTATCAGGTCTTGATGAAAAGGCAGAATGCTTTATCAACTTTCTCCCTGATTAGTCTATGCTCAACACTAAATAGAGAGCCTAAACCCGTGTCTAGAGGATGTCACGTTTTCAGCGTAACTGCCTGGCTTTAGAGGCACAGAGCCTGAGAGATGGGCTCAGAAAGAACAAAGTTCTGATGTCCAATATTTCCAAGGAAACCCTCAAGCATCTCGTCAAGTTCAGTCCCGCCTAAGTGAGAAATGTCAGGGTTTGTTTCCCAGCTTGGCCCGACTTCAGGGGGGATCTGCTGCATGTGTGTGTGTGTGTTTTGTGTGGCCCTGTGTGCAGAGAGCTCTTTCTCAGTGCCTCTTGCATCTCTGCTGACTTGAAAGCCAGCGGCCAGGGAACCACATACTGCGGGAATGCGGAGGCCTTCAGCCTCAACTAATGCATGAAGTAGATCATATTGCGGGTGGGGGGGGGGAGGGGGCAGGGGACAGATTGGCAGCTGCCACTGTACGGGCGGATGTACAGGGAAAGCATCCACATAGAGCTTAACTTCTATTCTGATTGCTTCTTGGCAAGTCCTAGGGCATACAAGATGGAAGCCAGGGCACTGGATGCATCCATCACTCTGTTCTGGACTGCTTGTTTTTCCTCCATAAAGTCCACAAAACCTTCTATTTGGTTTGCACATGAGTTGGGCTCCTCTTTTTCTCTATCATTGTTGCCTAAGCTTGCCTGGCTAGTCCTCTTGGGAACCGTTGCCCAGGTTACAATCCATGGTCTGATGGACACATAATAGAGCACAGCCAAAGAAAGGGGGCTTCTGAAGGGACGAGGCACCATTATAAATACCTCCTAGTTCAAGTGGACCCTTCATTTGACCTCTGTAAATATAAGATTCTCAGTAGTGTAATGCCTTCAAGGTCATCTGATGAACCAGACAAGAGGCTCATATTGGGGTTATCGACGCTTTCCCCAACAGGTAATGTGACACCTATTGAAAGTAATTGTTTTTTTCACAGAATTTGACATTAACATTGCAAAATCGTAATCTTTTTTATTTTGAAAGATTCCTAAGTAGCCACATCACAATGAGAGGATTTGCCTGCTATAGTGGAAAATCTACTAGAAGTTGAAATATTTGTACCTTGTCATACATATATTTTCTTTCAAAAAAAAAAAAACAGCATCTGATTTTTTTGTGGTATCCTTGTAGTTTGTCATTTTTCTATGATTTCCCTTCTTGCTAGATCCAAAGTTTCCTGAGGATGTCAAAAAGGAATTTCAGGGGATTTGTGAAACTCTGCTTAAATAGGGTTATCAGTTCTCACAAAGAGTAATGAGTACTGAAAAAGCTGATCCATCACTAATGCACTCATGAATAGCCACACCAAGAGCTTGAACATGGAAAGGAAGTGTGGAGGACTAGGAATAAAAAGGATTTGTACTGGTTATTTCATGTAGTCTCCGCCGCAGGCCAGTACTGTGCCATTTTATAAGGACCTACTGAACACAGTAGCGAGTCAGGGTTTATTCAGGCAAAGCGTGAGGGATCAGATCAAGGGTTGGAATTAGAGTCCACGTGCTACGGAAAAGCCGGTCATACATACAAGAAGCAGACAGGCCTCAGTGATCTCTAGAGTCCCGCTGCTGGATGACTGTGGCCTTCAGACAGGTGATCTTTGCTGGGGAGACAAGCCCCTGCCATTTCTAAGATGCAGGATTAACAAAGCTCTATTGGCTGGATCGAGGACCTGACTTGGAGCTCAAAGCCACAGCTCGCTACTCCCCCCATTATTTTTATTCACAATCTACTACATGCCAAGACACAGTTCAATACAGCAAGAAAAGAAGAAGAAACGTCAAGAGGTTTCACTTCCAGGAATTATTGATCTCTGGCAAAGTGTCCCTCCTTAAAAAAATAATAATAATAATAATAAAACCCTGTCTGCCTTCTCCAGGACCTCTGGACATGGAAGCACTCACATACCTTTTTCATCAAATCCACAGTTCCACATCTTTCTAAGCTGCTTTGATGGGAGCTGTTGGGCAGCTCTTAGACGGGAAAGGAAGTAGCTCTGCCAGGCAAAGGTGGAAGACTGCTTCCCCGCAGCATTTCTGGCACTTCTGGGTGCTTTAGTCAGTGTGCTGCTAGCAGAGGATTTCAAAGACAAAGTACATGCTTCGGCTAGTTTGCCAGACCTTTGAAAACAGACTAACCAGAGTCCCGAGCTCATAAAATCAACACCTGCCCTTCCCGACACACAATCACATACAGTCTCCACTCTTCCTTAAGGTTAAGGGCTATAGCTTCGAGAGAACAAAAGTTTCAGGTGTGGATGAGCGCTCGATACCATGAGACAGGACAGAGCTGAAATCGACTCCTCTTTGGCTGAAACTTTCCCATTAGTGTATCAGAAACAGCAGAGGCTCTGATTGCAGAGCGAATAAATAGGGCATAATGGGTTTTCAATAAATGCTGTGAGCCAGGCTCCAGATCTGTTTGGAGAGGCTTATTTGTCACGAAGAGCCTGCTGGGGGAATTGGAGACAGACAAGTAACGGGAGCTGAAGTTCACAAAATGAGATGGTGTCTGCAGGGGTGGGGTGAGAGTAGACACATATGCAAACTGTGTCTGCAGGGGTGGGGTGAGGGTAGACACATATGCAAACTGTGTCTGCAGGGGTGGGGTGAGAGTAGACACATATGCAAACTGTGTCTGCAGGGGTGGGGTGAGGGTTGCAAACTGTGTCTGCAGGGGTGAGGTTGGGGTTTACATGTATGCAAACTGTGTCTGCAGGGGTGAGGTTAGGGTTTACATGTATGCAAACTGTGTCTGCAGGGGTGGGGTGGGGATTGACATGTATGCAAACTGCAAAGACGTGACCTCTGACTGGAGTGCTCCAGTGCTGAAAGCCACCTTCCACTTCAACCTGGAGTCTGCAGGTTTTCAGAACAGTCTTCACCTGAAAGGGAGACAGAGCTTACGAAGCTTTTTGACTTCTGTTTTGTTTTATTTTAGTTTAGGTGTAGGTAAAAATAAGCTTGAAGCTGAGTGTAGTAAAGGGTCTTAAATCACAGAGCTGATTGAACCAGAACTGGAGCCTGGGCTCTCCATTTCCAGACGTGTGTGTGTGTGTGTGTGTGTATGCATGTGTGCACGCTTGCGTGCATGTGTGTGTGTGTGTGTTTTATGTTTGGTTTTTGGGAGGGGTTGTTGTTGTTTTGGGGATTTTTTATTTGTTTTCTCTGTATAGCCCCGACTGTCCTGAAGATGAAGCTGGCCTCAAACTCACAGAGATCCACCTGTCTCTGCCTCACAAGTGCTGGGATTAAAGGCGTGTGCCACCACCACCTGGCTGGCCTATATGTTCCTAACCCACATAAAATACCACTGTGAAGAAGACATTTGACATGGAGAAACAAAACAAGATATTTGGTTCTCACAGACCTGTTGGCTGAGGTTTCTGTCCCACCAGCACCACAGCTGTTCAGTCTCAAAGAATCGCACACAAGTCTACATTGATTATAAACTGATTGGCCTATTATCAGGCTTCTTATTAACTCTTATAACTTATATTAGCTGGTCCCTCAGAAGGGAGCCCAGAGTCATCTATCTCCAGAAGTCAAACCAGTTACGTCAACAATGCATCTATCACTGATAAAATAAAATAAAACACGAAATCAATCCTTGGCATATTGAAATCGGAAAGAATGAGACATAATTTAAGAAATCAACCCAGAATGGTAAAAAAACCCATCAGTGGTTTCAATTTATTTTTCTGTTTCCTCTGCTTCCACCAGCTGTCTAGAGCAAACTCACAAATAATGCAGAAAAAATGTTAACACCGGAGCAGGCCCTGAGGCTCTCATTGTCTTAGTTTTTAGTTGCTTGTTCAGTGAAAGGTTGAGAACTTGGTGTCTACTCTGCAGAGAGTTCTGACTTCTCCAGGCTGGAGTTCCTGAAGCCACTTTTGGCCAGCGTCCTCTCCAAGGACCCTGACCTGCCGAGGTTCTACACCTCTGTGTCCTGTTTCTGGGACCTGCCCTTCACCACAACCTGCTTGCAACAAAGTAGCCTGGCCTTTGCTCTGAAGTAGGAAGCATGGGAACAGTAACACCCAGAGAACAAGCAGTAACCTCCTCCCAAATAAGCTCCCTAACTTACTCAGTGTGCTTCCCTGCTGTAAACTTAGAGAGGCAGAAGAATCCAGCCACGTGTGAATTTGCATTTGAATTCTCACTGCCAGGAAGGTTCAGCAAACCAATTAACTAATTAAACCAATTAACGAAATGCGTAATTAACCTTGAAAACAGAAGTGTCAACAAGCACAACAAAGAAGTCACTCTGCCCTGGGAACTGCCTGATGGTTTCCAGCCTTCCTGGTGTTCTGTCTTAAAGGCGTACACAGAGAGAAAAGAAGCTGAGCACTGGCCCACTGTAGGCCAATCAGCCTCATCAGGGAGATGGGAGGAGCCAAGGCAAGGATACTTTCTCAGAGTTTATTTCTGGCGAGTATACACAGGCGCTTTGAAGAGCATGAACCCAAACACTGGCTGTTTCACAGGTGAATGTATACAAGTCCTTATCAGGTGAGTGGGAACAGGAATTTCAAAGCGAGACTCCAGCGTGGAGATAGTAAACACCTGGTAATCCAAACAATTGAATGGGTTGGGGGGTGGAGAGAAGGCCACTAAAAAAGTTATTGGAAGACCATTGTTTGAACTCACCTCCTACGTGGTGGCTCAGCAGCTGAGGCCAACCCATGTGAAAGTTCCCTCCATTAACTGACATGCTATAAAACTGGATTCTGATGCCGGGCGGTGGTGGCGCACGCCTTTAATCCCAGCACTTGGGAGGCAGAGGTAGGCGGATCTCTGTGAGTTCGAGACCAGCCTGGTCTACAAGAGCTAGTTCCAGGACAGGCTCCAAAGCCACAGAGAAACCCTATCTCGAAAAACCAAAAAAAAAAAAAACTGGATTCTGAAACAGGCCAGCTTTCAGACCCAAGAAACTCATAGCAAGTGCCCTGATTTCCTGATCTGCCGCACAAGGAAGTCCCTCTGCTTTAGTCAATATAAAATACCTGAAACGGGGACTGGCTGCTTGTGTCTGGATTCTACTGCCTTTCGCCCCTCGCTGCCTGCTCCCAGCTCTTGGGAACACAGCCAGCCTGGTAGGATGAAGTCTTGCCCGCTTTAGGATTGCAAGCAAAAGCCAACTGGCTATTGAAACTGAAGTCACTGTCCTTTCGTGCTTTGGCAAAATGAAATCTTGTGACTTAGGCATTTTGCTGTCTGTGCAGTGCTCTGGTGATAACCCTTCATTGCCAAAAACAGCCAGTTAACACCTTGCCTGAGTATTCTGAAACATTTTGGTTCTCAGGCTGCTTAGAAAATGTTACTTAGAAAAATTGGTCTAGGGCTAGCAGAAGGTGGAGATGGTAAAGGTGTTCATGACCAAGTCTGAGAACCTGGGTTCAGTCCTCACAATCCACACAGCGAAAGAAAGGATGGATTCCTGTGAGTTGTCCTCTGACCCCCATACACACATTTCCACACACACACTGTTTTGAATGAGCAATGTACTTTTTAAAAATCAGGAAACAATTATTGTCTCAGAAAAAAAAAAAAAATCAGAGCCGGGCGGTAGTGGTGCACGCCTTTAATCCCAGCACTCGGGAGGCAGAGGCAGGCAGATCTCTGTGAGTTCGAGATCAGCCTGGTCTACAAGAGCTAGTTCCAGGACAGGCTCCAAAACCACAGAGAAACCTTGTCTCGAAAAACCAAATAAATAAATAAATAAATAAATAAATGAATAAATAAATAAATAAAATCAACAGGGCTGGAAATGTAGCTCACCAGTAGAGTTCTTGTCCAGCAAGTGTAGGCTCATGGTTCAAGCCTGAGTACTGCAAAATAAATAAGCAAGTTAACTTACCAATCAATCGACAATGAGCTAGTAGATAAATAACACATATAAGTTAATAGATAGATAATACATACTAATAGATAACACAGACTAGAACTGAACAGCCATTGACTAAGGTAGCTTGAAGTAGAAACTTATTTCAGAAAACAAGCAAAATCTCCAAGGAGAGGCACACACAGACCATCCAGGAGAACTGGAAGCTAACCATCAGGAAATGTGAAGCATGTAATATGTACATGTAAATATGTATGAGAAGCCTCATACTGGATTTTCTTGTTCCTCCTCTACAATAGACACTGCTTTTCGCGTTGACCTTGGGAGAGATCAAAGCTAAGTCAGCATAGGATTTGATTTCCAATCCTTAAGTAAAAAGATACACTGTGAACTGTAGCACCCAGCCAAGCTCACAGATTCTCCCCATAGGCAGGGCCCTGAAATGCAATGTGTATCTAACTCCAATGCTTGAAGAATCAAATTTCAACTGCTCAAACGCTACCAGTTCCACTGCCACCCAAGGGCAGAACAAGTGCCCGGTGGTATTTGAGCTCACCTCGGGGCCTCAGCTTCTTCATCTAAATGATGAAGAGACCTTAGAATTAAAAATCTCTACGATCCCTCTGATAATCCTCACAGATGCCTTCCTACCACAGGCAGCTAGAGTTCTGACAGGAAACACTCCCAAGACTACTATTTTGTATCGGTTAGCATAATGAGACTTCAGTATGAGAAGCTTTTCTTGGGAAAAGGACAATATTCCCTTTGGCCAGTCTTATTGAAACTCTAGTCAGGGAACGTACCAAAAGAAGAAAAAGAGGAAAAAACAAAGAAAGAAGAGGAAGAAGGAAGAGAGGGAGTGAGGAAAGATAGGGGGAGGGAGGGAGGGAAGGAAGGAAGGAAGGAAGGAAGGAAGGAAGGAAGGAAGGAAGGAAGGAAGGAAGGAAGGAAGGAAGGAAGGAAGGGAAGGCAAGCACCATCCCAGACAGGGGTGTGAACCTAAGAAAGTCAGACCCCCAGCGCCTCTGGAGAGTCTAGAGCTACACAGTTGATGGTCAAGCAAAGAGTAAGGAATGTGATTTTTTTTAAAATCCTCCTAGACCACAGAAACTCAGGTTCAATTTTCTTTAAATTGTGTAATAGAAGGTGACAAACTTCTAGAGAAACCTGTGCCCACCATACGAATTAAGAAATTAAACTTCTAGAAAGACGTGTGGGTCATCTTGGTGATACTATAAACAAGCAAATGGGGATGGGTGACCCTTGCATGCACCTTTGTTCTGCTCTGCTGCTCTGAGATATCTTGGTTGCACCAATCCCACTCAAGGTTTCTCTCTACAAATCAACCTTATTCTGCATCTATGCAAAGTCAGTATGTAGTATCCCAAAAACATGAGATGTCAACAATTGTGATATCTGATACACCTTTAGACCTTTAGTATTAAATATAAGATAAAAACATTAAATATCAAAGACAATGATGCTAATATTAAATGTAAGCTATTAATGTTAAATGCTGTTTTAATTTCCCAATTGCATTTGATAAATTCTGAGGCAATTTGCTAATAGGTGAAAAGTTAATCCAAGAAAAATAGTTTTCAAATGTATAAAACCTATTTATTTCCATTGGTGAGATGGAAGCCTGACAGCTTGAATTCTATCCTCTGAAGCAAAGTGCAGTAGGGCATTCATCTGTAATCCCAGGGCCCTCTGAGGGGAAATGGGGATCAGACACAGAAGAGTCAGCCAGAAGCTAGCCCGGGGTACCAATTGTAGCAGCATATACAAGAGATGCACAACCTCAACAAGGTAGAAGACAGGAACTAACCCCATCCCTCAAAGCTGGTCTCTGATATCCACACACAAGGTAGCATATGTTCATTCACATCAAGGATGCATACATATGTACATACATGCATACATACACAAGTACAGAAAATGGAACTGTACATTTAAATGCAGGGTTGCATGCTTACCTTAGTACCTAAATCAAGACTTTTCAGACACAGGTGTCCACCCATGTTTAGGAAATACAAGCAGAACTAGGATGAAGAAGCCATGCATTGTTGCCACCTTTAGATATATTGTCAGACACACGATGCAAAGATACTTATTTAGATAATCAGTACAAACATTAGCAATAGAACAACAAGAATATTGACTTTCTATGTTCTATGAATTGCTTCTTTTAAGCCATGAATGACTAGAATACAGAAATATTACAGGGTATACTTTTTTGAAAGGCACTTAGAAGAGAAGAAGCAAACACTAATTTTCAGGTTATTGAGCACCTGAGACATCACTGCAGGCTTAGGCTGGACTTTGGATGTTTGCTGCTGGAAAAGTAAACAACAGGGGTAGCTTTAAAGATATCACTTGGTTTGAATCTTACAGACTTAAAAAGGCCAAGTGATTTGTTTATGGAAGCCTTTAGAAGAAACACAGGAAGAAAACCAGAAATGTTTGAAGCCAATCATCAGTGAGGAGTCACTGAGCTGAGATCTCTTTTCTAAAACTGTGGCGATACAGAGATCAAAGGGCTTCATCAGGGAAGCCAAGAACTTGGGGAAATTCCCAGAATTCCTCAGGGCTAATGCTGAGCTAGCCAGATGAGGAAGCGGACTTCCTTCCTGCCTGTCCTGGCAACATCCTTAACCTTTGTCCTTTGCTCTTCAGAGCTCACTGCCGGGTTCCCCTCCTTTAACCCAGTCACCATCTCACATCGCAGCGCAAGGCTGAAAAAGCTCCGGAGTAAACGGAATTTTCTGCATTGTATAGATTGCCAGTCCATACGCTAGCGTGCTAGCATTCGGTTATCATTCCTGCTAGATGGGCAAGAACTGTGATTTACTTATCCCCTTCCCACGAAACAAATCCTCACTAAAAATAGGAGTTATAGAGATTTCCTTTTAGATGCTAGAGACAGAGAAAGGGATTAAAATTAAAGGAGCATATGTTGAAACTGGAGAGATAGCTCAGAGCTTGCAAGCCCAAAGACCTGAGTTGATCCCCAGCACCCAAGTAAAAAACTGTGGATGGTGTCCCACACATAATTCCTGTACTAAGAAGGAAGAGGTAATAGGTCTCTGAAGCTCACCGGATGGCCAGCTTAGTCAATGGTAGAGCCCCAGTTTCCAGAGAGAGACCCTGTCCCCCAAAACAAGACAGATACCTCCTGAGGAACAACACTGGCTTCCACGTGCATAGGAATACATGTGCAATGTGCAGGCATATCCACACATACATGTGCATAAATATGAGCACACACAAAGAATATATTGATATGCATCGTGATGGGGCCATTGTACTTTAAAATGCACAAGTTGCGGCAAGCAAATATTTTTTTATTCTACTTTATATGAAGCCTCTTCCTGGATGCTGGTTTCCTATTGTCAAAGAACCATAAGGAGAAAGCTGTCTACAGACAGTATCAGTGTGTATTTAAACATTCATGATAGTGATTCCTATGACAAAACACACACTCATAAGTGTTAGAGTATCTCATAGCTTAAGTTTGTTCCTGTGTCTTTCAGGAGGGATCTAATGTCTACAACAAAAAATACATTGTACATGTTAATGGGCGTTAAATAGTTTACTTGAAAATCCCTCTTTTGGTTCAAGGGATTTAGGAGTAAGCATAAGTAACAACACTGCTAAACAAAGCTTGAAATAAAGTCTCCTCCTTGTAATTACTTTTAAATGGACCATTTCATCTCTGAATACAAGGATCATAGCACACCTTCTGTTCAGGAAAAGAAAATACATACGTGGTTAAAAACCCTACAGGAATCTCCATTAAGTCTGCTATGTGACTTAATTCATGGTAGTGACTTAGCTGTGTGTCTGTCTTTGTTTCTGAGAGACTGTTTTCATGAACTCATCAACTTCATAAATACAGTCTATGCATCTAGAACAGAATGAAATACAGCATTTAGTGAAAGCAATGTTCCCAAGCAACACTGGGGCCATAAGCACCTCTCCCAGCAGATCAAATTATTTGAGAAATGCTCACTTGGTTTCTTTTTATTTAATTAAAAAAAATCATTCTGGACTGAGACTATAGCTCAGTATAGACCTTGCTTAATAGGAGCAAGGCAAGCCCTGGTTCCAATGTCTAAAACTGAGAGAACAAAAAAAGAATTCTACCTTGCTAGTTTACTGACTAAGGGAAAAATTTTTAGCCAAAACATAAACTTCCTAGGAAAGCTAACAAGGATGTCTCACAGTTGAAACAACATACAATATGCACAAGCAGCTTCCTTCAATAAAATACATCCTCAGTGTGTCCTGTTGGAAACTGGAAGACAGTCATTTCACACAGACTATAATGGTTTCTCCATAGACAGCATATTAAGATTCTTTCCTAAATAATAAGCAAAAATGATTGACAGTATCCCAAGTGTTAACTCTAAAATAAATAAGATTTTCTGATCCTGATGGGTTACAGAAACACACTAAGATGTGTGGATACACGGTGGCTCTCAACCACCCATAACTCCAGTTTCAGTGATCCAACACCATCTTCTAACCTTCACGGACACTAGGCACACATATAGTACACATGCATACATACAAGCAAAATGTTCACACCCTAAGTCCAAAACAACATTTTTAATAAATAATTTCTGAAAAGATGAAAATGGTTTGAAAGTAATATTCAAAAAAATCTCCCTTTATGTGGCTTCAGATTACCATCACATGTTGGTAAATCTCATAAAGAGCCGACCATATTTGGTCTACATCTCAGGGTTTGGGTCCTCTAGAGCTCTGTAGAGAAGGGTGATTGTAGCAGAGGACCATCTCAGCACCTCTGGTGCATCCTAGTAGTGATGTTTGAATTGGGTAGATCCTGATGATAGAAGTTTGCATTGAGCTGAATCTTGCTTTCCTGATTGTTATCACCATGACTGTCAAATAGACAGGCTTGAAAGTCATCTGGAACATAAACCCTTGGTCATGTTTGTGAGGGAGTTCTAGATTGAATTAACACAAGTGGTATGCCCTATGGTTTTACGATTCACTTGAACTGTGGGGGCACATGCCATTGGCTGGAGCCCTGGGCTGAATAAACAGGAGAAAGGGGATCAGCGACTGTTGATGCAGTATGACCAGCCGCCACACTCTCCTGCCTCCATGCCTTCCCCACCATGATGGAATCTATCTCTTCTCAAATGGTCAGCCAGACTATTACCACCCACTTCCCCATCATTTCTTCCTGTCAGGTTACAGCCATGAGCTGTTGTTATTGTTTGAAAATAATCTTCCCATTGACAATGAGACCTCATAGAATTGCTCATTTTGTTCTCTTCTTATCCTTCTCATAGAAACTTGAATGACATCGACAGCAAGGTGTCTAGAAACTTCTCTACAGCTAATACAGACCCTTCTGTTAGCTTCACTGCCTTCAAATTTTTTTTTGGGGGGGGGGCAACAGACTAATGCACTAATACAGGTCTTCTTGTAACCCAAAACAATGGTACAGAAAAAGAGGAACCCCCAGAAATAGGAAATTAAATAGCATCTCCACTAAAATCCCAGAATCTAGCATTCTTGAGTGCACAGTGTCATGTAAGAAAGCTTGTATTTGAGAGTTGGGCTGGTTCCGCTGCTGTGCGACCTTGGGCAGGGCATTTTCATCCACAAGATCACAGTTCTCTCACCTACAACAAGCAGCAATAGAACTAGTGAGTGAGCAACAGTCTCCTTTTGCAGCTGCTGCTCCTCCCCCTGCTCCCCTGCTCCCCTTCTCCCCCTGCTCCACTGCCCCCCTGTTCCCCTGCTCCCCCTGTTTCCCTTCTCCCCCTGCTCCACTGCCCCCCTGCTCCCCTTCTCCCCCTGCTCCCCTTCTCCCCCTGCTCCACTGCTCCCCCTGCTCCCCTTCTCCCCCTGCTCCCCTTCTCCCCCTGCTCCCCTTCTCCCCCTGCTCCACTGCTCCCCTTCTCCCCCTGCTCCACTGCTCCCCCTGCTCCCCCTGCTCCACTGCTCCCCTGTTCCCCTGCTCCCCCTGCTTCTCCTCCTCCTTTTTTCTAATTTCCATCTGTCACTGGCTGAGTAAGGTAAGAGCCAGGAATGATGGCAGTGTCGGGTCAGGTCAACAGGCAGGAGATCCTAATGAGAGCAGTGAGCCTAGCAGGAGCCCTGTGAAAGCAGATCGTTTCTTCTGGTTGTTTGATCACAGTTAAATTTATAGACCATGAGGTAAAAGAAAGGGTAAAACAGATGAATAAAACTTGCTAAAACAAACAAGGAAAGGAAGCAAGCCTTGGAGACCTGAATTCAGAAATAAGCTCAGATGCATTCCCAGCAATAAATCCCATGGACAGGCTGGGGAGAAGCCTCCATGTCCAGCTGTTTAGGAAGCTGGGTTTGACACGCAGAGAGAGCACTGGTGGGTGGGAGAGAGATCTGCACAGAACTTTCCAACTGACTCCCTAGGCAAGTGGGTGACCGGGGTACAGAGACTGAAACACAAATGCATCTCAAGTAGTTCTTTCTTCAACCCAGAGAGTAAGCGGAGGTGCGCTTCACCACTGGGCAGGAAAGAGCCAGATTTCTTGAGCAGCAGGGCATGCTGCCTGGACCACTTGGTGCCTTTAAACCAGATAGTCAAGGTCTTAGCCACTGTGCATGGGTGAGTCTGCAAAGTGAAGGTTGCCTGCAGCAAAAGGAGCTAAAATGTGCGCTCCTGGGCCACACTAGCTGTATTTGAAATGCTTACCTAGTCAGCCCTGGCTAGCAGCTGCCAGTTGGGTCAGCACAGAAACAGTATATCTACACCATAGAAAGGCCCCCTGGGTAGCTCTCTTGCTGGGGGTTTTCCTTGAATGACCCTTGAGGACGAACTGTCACTCCCAGAATAGAGACGTGAGGATCTGGGGAAAAGTCTCACGGAAAGCCAGGCAAGTATGAGGACCGGAGCCTGGCTCCCTAGATCCATGTAAAAAGTCAGTGGGGGTGTCATGCATGTGCCTGCGACTCCACAATTGGGAGGGGGTGATGGAAACAGGAGTATGGCTGGGGATTGTTGGTCATCAACCTATCTTAAAAATGACAAGCCTCTCCTGTGTGTGCGTGCACACTCACGCGTGCTCGCGCGCACACACACACACACACTTACTAGCGTGATTGACTAGAAACTCTGGCCCTCTGCTGTGTGGTTTACCTGTCAATCACACAGAGGGTTTCCTCTCCACTCTTTTCTGCCTCCAAGGCTCTTCCACCCCCACCACCCGCCAGGAGCTGTGGCGGTCATTTTCCCAGCTGCAGCAGTGACAGACAGGAACCTCCAGGCTTGTATTTCAGGTGCCTTTTCCTTTCAAAATAGGAGACTCCTCCAGGTTGTGACTCTCCCTCTGCTGTCCCGGCTGCTTACCAAGTTTGAAATACTAAGCCTGAGGAATTTCCCCAGGAAGGGAGTCAGCAGAGGAGCTGGAGTTCAAAAGAGGTAGAGGATCCATCTGAGGTTTATGTTGGCTCTCAAATGAGCCAGCAATCATGCATGGCAGCCCCTTCATGACAGGACAAACAGCATTCCATGTGGGGTACGAAGGGCAGAGTGCTCGGGTGCTGCCTGCAGCCCACATCTGTGTGCCATGCACACTGCAAGCAAACACTGACAAGCAATGAGAGAGAAAGAGAGAGACAGAGACAGAGAGAGAGAAGAAAAAGAAGAAGGAGGAGGAGGAAGAGGAGGAAGAGGAGAAGGAGGAGAAAGAAGAGGAGGAGGAGGAGGAAGAAGAAGAGGAGGAGGAAGAAGAAGAGGAGGAGGGTGTCACCTCTAATTCTCTGTAAGCATCACCAGTCACAAAGGGTGCTGGAAGCATCATTCTGCAAAATGCAACTAATTTGAGAGTTAAGGCAAAAGAAAGATACGAGACATATCACCAGCCGGCCTCCTCTTCAGCCTGGGAAACCACAGTGGAGCAGCTTGTTTGGACTAAACCATCCAATGGGCATATTGTTCTCACAAGATTCTACCTAAAGAGGAAGAAGCTTTTTGGATTTCACACTAGCCACCTAGCACGCAAGTGAATCACACATGGAGGCTTACTCTTATTTAGAAATGTCAGTCCTTGGCTTGACTTGTTTCTTGCCCATTTTTTCTTAACTTATATTATCCCATTTACCCTTTGGCCTCTGTGTTTTCCCACTCTTACTTCTTTAAATCTTACTCTTACTCCATGGATTGCTGTGTAGCTGGGTGGCTGGCCCCTGAAGTCCTCCTCCTTCTCAGATGACCGGTTTTCTCCTTCTATATATTCCCCTGCCTAGCCTTTCTCCTGTCTCGCTCTTGGCCGTTCGGAGCTTTATTGGCTCACAGGCAAAGTTTCACAGCTTTACAGAGTTAAATAAATGCAACATAAACAAAAGTAATGCACCTTAAAATAATATTCCCCACAGATCAGAGAAGGACTCACAAGCTCCCTCCACTACTGAACAGTTCATGTTTCTGGGGGATGGAGAGTAGGTTTTCTTTAAGGATATGACTCTTGGTACCTCAGCCAAGGCCCTGTGGAAGGTCACATACCCATGAATAATGCAAAGCAAATATTGGACTTGGTAATATATATTATGTTGTGTTATATTGTATTTTGTGAGGGATTAAAATTAGTAAGTGGATCTGTGAAGATAAGGAGAGAAGTCAGGGAGAAATGATCAAAATGCATGGATATGGATCTCAAAGAATTAATGAAAATGTTTTTTAAGTCCGAGATATCAAATAGCTTAGTGATTCATCCCAATATCTTAGGAAAAAAGAATAACAAGTCAAAGCCCAAGTCAATAGGTAGGAAGGACTAATAAAGATCAATGGAGAAATTAATAAATGAAGAATGAATGAATGATGCAAAGAATAGGTAAAATCATCACCTCCTTTAAAAAGATACACAGGAGAGCTAACTCTTAGTTGACCTAACCAAAAGAAAAGATGATCCAAATGAGATAAAACTTATATAATATATAACATGTTATACAGTATATATAATAAATGCATATAATACTTGGACAACCTACATTCTAAAAGGGTGGAAATCTAGAAGGAATTATATATTCCTAGACTTATATGACAACCAAAATTACGTCAAGAGAATAGAAACATTTTACATATAGGAAAAAAAAGGAGATTGAAGCAATGAGACAAAGTTTTTCAACAAAGAAAAAGCCAAGACTGAAGCGGTTTCCAAGAGTTTAAAGAAATAACATCACTGTTCCTTACACTATTTTTAAAGTGGAAAGGGAGGGAATGTCGCCAAACTCTTTCTGTAAAGTCAGTAATCCATGACATCAAACCTGGGTAAGGGGGCCATGAGTTGACTCAAGGGTGGAAGGTGCTGACTACCATGCCTGATGGTCTTAGCTGGAGTACCAGGAGCCACATGGTGGAATGAGAGGCTCCTGCCTCCACTCGGAGTCCCAGGAGCCACATGGTGGAATGAGAGGCTCCTGCCTCCACTCGGGTGCCACAGTTGGAGTGCATGTGTGTACAACACAGACACAACCTTGCACACACTCAAGAAATACACACACACTCAAAAAACACACACAGACACAATCACACACACTCAAAAACACACAGACACAACCACCCACACACACTCAAAAACACACTCACAAACACAACCACACCCATCCTCAAAAACTACAAGCTGCTGGCACAGAGACAGAGGCAGGTGGGTCTCTGAGTCAGAGCCAGCCTGGTCTATGAAGTGAGTTCCAAGACAGCTAGAGCTGTTACACAGAAAAGCCCTGCCTCGAAAAACCAAAAACAAATTACAAACCAATTTCTTGATGAAAACAGACATAAATCTTCCAGTAATGAAATACATGCAAACTTTATTCAAACAGCCCATTAAATACCATGATCAAGTTGATTTTGCACCAGAGATACAAAGATGACTCAACATAGGTAAATCGTTAGATATAATAAACATATAAATAGACCCAAGTTAAAAAACGTGATCATCTCAATAGATGCAGAAAATGGTCTTTGACAAAATTCAATATCCTTTCACAATAAAAGCCCTGAAGAGTCAGGAACAGAAGAACCATAATTCATTGCAAATAAAGCTGTATATAACAAACCTACATTCAACCTATACTAAACAGGAAAATTAAAAACATTTTCTCTAAAATCAGAAGTGAGACAAGGAATCCACTCTTCAGACTCTTATTCAAGTGCTCAAGTCAAGAAAGAAAGAAATGGAGAAATGTCCAAACAAGAAGCCCAAGTATTTCAATTTTAGAAGAAATGACCCTATACTGTACTGTACTATACTATACTATACTATACTATACTATACTATACTATACTTAAAAAGACCCTAAAGACTCTACCAGAAAGTCTTAGATCAGACAAACACTGTCACAAGAGTGACAGAACATGAAATCGGTGTATGGTAATGAGTAGTTTTCCCAAATAACAAAAAATAAACTTGCCAAGAAAGCAATTAGGAAACAAACAAATAAAACCCCATTCACAAATACCCAAGACTAACCATAAGCAAGAGCATGAAAGACCGCTACTGAAGAAAGAAATCGACTAGACCCCCCCCAAAAAAAAGAATGGACTTCCCATATTCATGGATCAGAACTAATGTAGAAAAGGCCATGCTACTCAAAGCAGCCTACAGATTCCGGGCAATTCCCATCAAAATCCCAAAGATGTTCACAACTGGGAGAGTGAATCCAAACTCCTTAGCTTGTTCCTGCTTCTCCTCCTTCCTTACCCATCCCTCACCCACCCACACCCACCCTGCCTTCCTTTCCTGAATCTCCTCTCTTGCTCTGATCTTCATTGTCACGATATTTATAAGCATCTCCCATGGTAAATCTAATGTCTGAAATTGCTTCCTGGAGCTCCAATTTTGAACGCCTGTTACAGCTGCTAAGACTATTCTGGGAGGCTACAAGATACTGGGAACATCATCTGCAGAATATACTGGGGAACCAGACTGTGCTGGAAACACTCTCCCTGATCATTTCACGACTCACCTCTGCTTTCTCTTCTGCCATAATGTGAACCCCCTCACTTATATACCCAAGCTACCACGAACTAGGCGCCCCCATGACACTTTCACCCTGCAATGGACAGAAACTATGGGCTAACACTATGGGCTATGGGTTATGTTGTCCCTGTTGGGGTACTGTGGATACAACAAGAAAATAACTAATATTATCCCTTAGTTATAGTCTAGGGCCTATAATAAAAATCACAGTCAAACTTGAATATAATAAACCAGAACCCAGGTCAACTAGAGCTTTGGGAGCCTTGCTAGTGGACGACACATGTTGAATCCAACAACAACACCCCAAAAGGGCCCATCCCAATTCTTCTTAGTAGAGCAGCGGACACACTGTCCACTCCATCTCCCTCTCACCTTCTACTGGTGAGCCTTAGCTCTGTGCGCTGGTGACTCCACCCATGTGATTTAAACACAAAGCTCCTTGCTCTGCTCCTATAGGAAAAGAGGACAAAAACCAGTTTCAGGTCCCCGAGGGAGCCTCTGCCTCCTGACAAGTTTCCATTTTTAAAGTCAGCCTGAAATGTTAGACACTTGCTCCAATAAATCAGACATTGGAGTCCGAAGAACTTCTCTCCAGGGACCAGTTTTCAGGCCGCATAGTATGCTTACCCTAGAAAATATGAGGTGCCGTGCTAAGTACTCAGTCCGGCGTTAGATCTGAGGACTCTGACCAGCCACCTGTTGCCAGGGCAGTCTGCGTTTAGACACACGCTCCTGCTTCTCCTTGGATGTCGTCACTAATCAGTGCCAAAGAGACTCTATGGTCACGAGGCCTTGATGTTTCCATTACTTGAACCCTGCCTCCAACGTGGTTTATAATTGTCCCTCAGACAATCTGGGGTTATAACCTTACACAACGCACAATGGTTCCAAAGGGTTGTCACAGATGTGTTCCGCGTTGACTTTTACAGGGTCCTTAGCTTTCCATCAGCAACACAGAGAGAGAGAACCAGAGAAAAGGCAGTGGTATGCAGGCCAGAGGGTGGGGATGTCAGATAACATTGAACACGAGTTTTGGCTCTGTCATTTACTATCTGTGTGGCTTTGGGTATTGTTTCATGTTTCTTTAAGACCTAGAATCTTTCAATTAAGGATAGCAGTGGTGAAAGGTTGAGGGTTTATTATTCATGGGGGACATCGAGATGGATTTGTTTTTTCAGTAAAAGATTCATTAGAAGAGTTATAAATTCATGGACAGACAGACAGACAGCAGCATAATGAGGGGTCTGAGGAGAATTTGGGCACTGACTCCACAGACAGGCAGCAGCATGGCGGGGGCTATGAGAGTTCACACTCATAGGGCAGAGGGGATCTCTTATGGGTCTCAGAGGAAGGTGCAGGTTTCATGTAGGGCTGGAGAGATGACTCAGCAGTTAAGAGCGCTGGCTAGTCTTACAGACCCAGGTTCAATTCTCAGCACCCATATGGCAGCTTACAACTGTCTGTAACTCCAGTTATAGGGGACCCAACACCCTCACATAGACAAACATGTAGGCAAGACACCAATATACATAAAAATGAGTAAAGCTTAAAGAGTTGACATGGTCATGGTGTTTCTTCACAATAATAGAACACTAGCCAAGATAGACTGTACGGATAAAGACTTAATTCTTACCTACTTCACAAATGAACTAAGAATTGGTGGTTACTCTGCTCTGACTGTCTTCACTCTGAGATCAAGCCCTTCTGAGTAATGTTGATCTTGAGGAAGGAGAAAGCAATAGCATATCCACACAATGCCATGCCTGTGGAATGGCAAACCCATGCAATGTCCTACCCATGCAATGATACATCCAGGCCATGGCAGACCCAAATAACAGCACAAAGGACTCAGTTATACAACGGCAGGCTCACACAATGACAGGTCCGCCCAATAGCATATCTACATAAAGACAGAGCCACACACTGGCATAGAACTAACTGACAGAACCATGAAATGTCATACTTTCACCCAACAGAAGAGCCATGAAATGGTGGATACACGTGATGGCAGTTCCAGTTAGCGAGAGGACTTTGTGAGCTCAACCACACACACTGGGTCATCAGCGTCTGCCAGGAAGAAGTACACCACATCCCCACTCACGTATCACAGAGGCAGACCATGTGGCCAAACCTGCCATTAGTGTGGGGAAGTACATTTACCCACAGGATGACCCAGTGGAAGCCACACAGTGAGAGCACACACAAACAAACCTCCCACAAGAGTGCAGCCGGCGAGAACAGTTGCAAAAACCCCATCCTCTGAGTATTGGCTTTGAACCATAGTTCTGTCTGAGATCCTGCCTTCAGAGGGATTTCTAAGATTTAAGGAGCACCATACAATGATTTACAGTGCACACTGTACATCCTAACCAACTCCAGACTGTGGCCCATCTTTGTGGGGCCCATCAGCTAGGAATCTTCTTTACACCCTTTCAGGCTTGTGAAAAGAAAAGGATGAAGTTTGTCTGACAAACACAGTGCAGGCTCCAAAGACTCATTAGCTCGTTTTTCCAGAAAAGTTTGTCAACTCTTAGGATAAGGTAAAGCTGGTGCATGGCCTTATAGACTTCCATTTGCCCTGGAAGCAATCTGTCTGTCCCAGATGAAACCAATTGCAGGAGTAATAAATGTAACCGACTTCCGCACTTAGGACCTGGTACTGGGTTTCCGCAGATCTGCCCAACACATCCCTGGTGTTGCGCTTTACCAGACTGGGTTTTAATCATTTTTATGTCTCTAAGTCCTATGGAAGGAATATGATTATTTCTTCAATGAAAGAGACTGAAATATTCCACACTAAGCCCGGTGCTTAATAAAGATGTCTTTCCTAAGTATTTTGATTCAGGTTCTCTAAACTCCAGCCTGACTGGAAATCTGAAGGTACCTGTTCCCAATTTCACCATAAATCCCCAGCTCTCAAATTAATTCCTTGTCTGAGATTATCTGAAAAATGCAAATATAAACGTCAATTTCCATTACTGTGACAAATATCTGAGATAATCACTTTATAGGGGGGATTTGCTTTGGCTTGTAATTTTTCAGGTTTTATGTCGTCACATTACCAAAAAAAATGTGCTCAGGGGAGTAAAACCATTCACCTCATAGCTTCGAAGTAAGACAGGAAGAAAAGGGACTGAACCCCACCGAGTCTTTCTTTCTCTTTGTGCCTAAGCACCAGCTCTGTAAGGCCAGGAGACTCTGGACACAGAAAAGAGCTGTGTGTACAACAAACCTTCCCAGGAGCAAGAAGACCCAGCTACTGGAAGTGCAGACTCAATCCTAGAAGTCAGCAAAGATGAGGGGTACAGGTTAGAGAAATGCCTGAGTCCAGACAAAAAGACCAAGAAGACCAAGCCCTAAGGTTGGTGAGAAGAGGTGTGTTCAGACTCATCCTTTGCTGGTGGGAATGCAGACTTGTACAACCACTCTGGAAATCAATGTGGCGGTTTCTTAGGAAATTCGGGATCAGCCTACCCCAAGATCCAGCAATACCACTCTTGGGAATATACCCAAGAGATGCCCTATCATACAACAAAAGTATATGCTCAACTATGTTCATAGCAGCATTGTTTGTAATAGCCAGAACCTGGAAACAACCTAGATGCCCCTCAATGGAAGAATGGATAAAGAAAGTGTGGAATATATACGCACTAGAGTACTACTCAGAGGTAAAAAAACAATGACACCTTGAATTTTGCATGCAAATGGATGGAAATAGAAAACACTATCCTGAGTGAGGTAACCCACATCCAAAAAGATGACTATGGTATGTACTCACTCATTGGTGGATTCTAGCCATAAATAAAGGATATTGAGCCTATAATTTGTGATCCTAGAGAAGCTAAATAAGAAGGTGAACTCAAGATTTATTTTTTAATGCTTTTTAATGATGTGTACGTGGAGGTGGTCTGTGCTTGTGAGTGCAGATGTCTGAAGAGACAAGAGGCATCAGATGCCCCTGAAGCTGGCGTTCAGGAAGTTGTGAGCCACCCAGCATGAGTACACACACTCTCAGTCACCGAGCTGTCACTTGTGAGGCCGCACGAGACCACCCTGAGAGTCAAACTTCCCTTCCTCCTCATCCAGCCAGCCCAGTCTCCTAAGATATCAGCTACATCATCCCTGACCAGTCAACTTAATGGGAACTTGGCTGAAGGCTAGCCACAGTGTAGGGCGACAATAAAAGCTACCGCAAAATGGAAGAGAACGCTGCTGTTAGTTATATCAGCTCGGCAGATAAACTCCGCTTCCTCCTTTCTTTCCGTTTCGCTGGAATACTTTGTTCTCAGTTTCATTAGCTTCCACCAAAAATCAAATTACATTATCTCAACGTTTGATAAATGCCAACACGCCTGCTACTTTAGATATGCGAATAACCTTTTGAAGTAAGTATAGTGCATACACAAACTCTCAGCAGCCGGCAGGTGGGATCACAAGTTTGGGATGAGGCCAGCCTGGGCTACACAGGAAGACCCTGTCTCAAAAAAATAAGTAACTTTGAGTATATTGACAAATGCTCTTGTGTGCACATACCTCCACTTTCAGTCCCTACAGAGCAGACAATGCACACTGCTGTTCCTTTTATGTTCTAAGCAAACACAGAGGAAGTAAAAACAGGAATTCTGCTTTATGGCCACATTTCACTCTCCCGCAATCAGCTCGATTTTCCGAACTTCAAAGCCAGATTTCTTCCTTATTAGCATATAGATAAACCTTGCTTCCTCCTGAGGTGAAGGCAGTTGAGACCAGGCCCAGTTCTCCTTTTGTGAGGCCTCAGTAGCCTAGAACAGTGCCTTTCTCTGTCTCCGACATGTTTTACCTGGCCATGCCAGCATTGCCTTTTGGTCCACTCCACAAGTAAAGTTCAGGATCAGGGCCTTCAAAGGTCCTGCTATCCCCTGCTTCTGTGGCCCAGAAGGGACAGTCCCCCCAAATAAAAAGGTCCAGTGGGAGGGGCAGTCAGTAAATGAAGGGTTGAAAGGGATGGAGAGATGGGTAACTGAGACCGTCACAAGACAGTATGATATTAATTTGGGTTTACAAGACAGTAATGATTAATTTGGGCTTCTTGTCCTCATGACTCCTGCTTGCTCTGTCAACGTGACTCCGCAGTAGAACGCTGTGTCTAAACCTCTAGAGAAGATGGTTTCTAGGCCTGACATTCTCTACTCTTCTGAGACACATCTCACTTTCCTTTCCTTGGTCAGGGCATGTTTTAGATGGCTTGTGGCGTGGCATGTTCCAGTAGCTTGACGCTTTACCAGGGGATGACACGCCCTCAGCCATTGCATCCTTGATGCTTTACCAGGGGATGACTTGCCCTCAGCCATTGCATCCTTGACGCTTTACCAGGGGATGACTCGCCCTCATCCATTGCACCCTCATGCTCATTTTCTTCATTGATTTCATTTCACACGGGGAGATCAGGAACACTGAGTCATCAGGATCCGAGAGCACTGGCCCTGGACCCTCCACTGTTCCATTCTTGTCTGTCCTTTCGACTGAGCCTTGCTGAATGAATAAAGCTCTTATGATACTTCAGCAGCGCCATCTCAGAGAAATTCTGTCTAAAAAGAAAAGTTTTCTGTAGTGATATTTCATTTGTATTTTCATAAATAAAGCCTGCCCAAATATCAGAGAGCAAAGTAGCCCCACTGGTCAGCCTTACAGATCAGGCAGTGGTGACACACACCTTTCTTCCCAGTACCCACACTAGTTGCCATAGAAACCAGGCAGTAGTGGTGCACACCTTTAATGCCAGCTCAGAAAAAAATATAAGACAGGAGGAGACAGCTCTCACACACAGTCTCATTCTGAGAATTCCTGGAGGCAGGACCACCATTTCGGACTGAGGTAAAGGTAAGAGCCAGTGGCTGTTTTGCTTTTCTGACCTTCACTTTGAACCCCAATATCTGCCTCTGAGTTTTTATTAATTGTGTTACAGTTCTCATTGACCAAAGACAACTGCTACCCATCCCAACCCAAGCCATATTTGTTAGCATGTTAAGTGTGTCTTAAAAATTAACGTTGGTTTTTATGGTCTTAACAGAACAGGCTAAACAAACATAGTAGAAGCTGCTTTGTTTTTCTGAAATGAAGAAAAAGTCATGGGGCACACATTAAAATAAGAAGGAGGCCTTTGGTTGAGCTCAGTATTGAGGGAATTTAATAAGAATCAGAGATGGAGGTTGAGCTAAGAGCTTCCAGAGAGTTGTGTTCTGTGGAACCTGGTCCAACAGGGAAGGAAGCCTTGGTTTCCGCTTTCTGCTGATTCAGAGAGCAGCTCCAAGCTGGGCAGAAGATCTTATCGGGGCTTGGAAAACCGCATTGTCATCCTGATCCTGTTTCCTTAAAGCTAAAAAATAAAATAAAATCATTTACAGCTCACCATGGCTCCTCAGCTGCTTACATTCAAAATTGATTCCTTAGCGGGATTTTCTTAACCTTTGGGAGTAGCCTCAAGGATTGACAGCAGGCCCTGTACCCTAAGGAAGCCCAATTCCGCAGAAAAATTTTAATTTCTCCGTGACCCTGTGCCATTGACTGTCGCTATGAGCCAAAGACCTAAAGTAAATTAATGTGGGACCTGGGCCACTTATCACTGTCTGCCAAGAAAATATTATACCGAAGAAAGCCCCACCGGGAGATTCAGAACTGCCTTCAGTATTCTACACGTTATATTGACTCCAGTTTTACTGAACTCAGCGAAGAGTCCAGCCTTTTAGGCTTCCACTCTGGGGAACTGATGTGGGTGTTTTGTGCTCATTACATGACTGAGTTATTGCAAACCTGAATCACAAATGATAATACATTTTCTGTAAAATTCAAAGTTATAGACACACAATGCTGAAGGTGTTTATTATAGTCTCAAAACCTTTCTTGTTTTTATCTTCTTCATTTGTTAAACTTTGAAATAGATACAATTCCCCAGAATAATTTTTCCTTTTAAAATCTCTTAACATGTCTGTATTTTGTTTTGTTGTATGTTGCTTTGGTATAAAGAATCTAGTTTTTAATACATACTTAATTCTACTTGATCTTAAATAATATTTCTCATTTCTCACTTGATATGTTCACTGAATTTTATATCACTTCAAATCTCATGTATAAATGACACCGCATTTATGAAGCATGAAAAGAACAATATTTGCTCCACATTATTATGGTCAACAGATGAGAAATATATGAAAAATATTAAGAATTGTTAATTTACTGAACTCAGAGAATGAAGCAACAATTTAAATAAATTTCCTCAGTGCTTGGTAATGACTACAATGAAATAATACTTTTAGTTTCAATGCACTGTTCCAGAGATCAATTATCATCTAATCCCTAATCATCAATTGATTAGAAATCTTTTCTTCATCTGCTTCATCATCTATTGAGAGACATAGCTCCCCAAATTTTACATATTTAAAGTTACACTTCAGACATTTTTCTCTTAAAAAGCAGCTAAGTTGGCTTGGCTATGGCATTTGAATACACACTTCGCATCTGTTCAGCTTCCTCTCACACACCTGCTTTTCCTTCCCACCAGTCCCCGCTCTACCCTCAGGTTCAACACGTTTCCAGGGTTTATGTTTGCAGCCTCCGGTATGACGTAACATCGTACCGGAGACAGTTGCATTGTCTCTGAGAATGTGAACATCTCTGAGAAAGCTAAAAGATAAATCTTGGAAGAATACTAGACCATAGGAGAGAAGCCAGAGCAAAACTACAAGAGAAATCCTAGCACACACTTGTAATCTTAGCGCCGAGGGAACCCAGGCAGAAGGATAACCGCAAGGTCAAGGCCAGCCAGGGCTACAAAACGAGTTCCAGGCCAGCCTGAGCTGCAGAGTATGGCTGCCTCAAAAGAAGAAAACAGCATAGTTGTTATCTAAGGAAGTAGACTAAGAACTAATTACTCTTTAAATATTCCTCTCAGTTTTGTTATATTTGAAGAGTAAACAGAAATAATTTTCTAATTAAATGATTAAATTTCTGATTAAGAATCAATAATCTGGTTATCAATCAATATCAGTACTGTGGTTTGAAACGTCAATGCCCCTTCCCCCACTTTGAACCTGTTCCCCAGCTTGTGGGAGGTTGAAGGACCTCTAGGAGGTTGGGTCTGGATGAAAAGAGAGATCATAGGCGGTGGATCCTTGGAGTCTGTTGTCCCTGGATACGTCCATATACTTCCTGGTACAAACTCAAGACCAGCTTCCAGTGCCACCAACAGAGTTGCCCACCATGTCTTCCCCACTGTGGTGGTAGATGCTCCCTGAAACTGCCAACCAAATTAACCATTTCCCCCATAAGTTGTTCTTTCCAATGTGTGTGCTCACAGCAACGTGAGAGTAACGGATACTGAAAGCCGGTGCCAAACAACTGAAATCACTGCAGGACGATGTAAGTGGATCTTCAAGGGTCCGCTCTGGTAGACATTTGGGGGGGGGGGGATTCATAGAAATAAGGGCAGTAAAGTCTGCATTTGTGAGATTTGGGACAGAAATTGGGCCACAGGCCATTCAGGATAAACTTGGCGATGAATCTGCCTATAATCTTCCCTGGTCCTGAAAACTCAAATGAAGACAACTTTTAAAATAAAGGCTAATCTATTTGGCAAAGGAAATTTCAAGAGAGTAAAAAATTTGGAACTACAACATGGTTACAGCTTTTAGTGTGTGTGTGTGTGTGTGTGTGTGTGTGTGTGTGTGTGTGTTATACATGGGAGCACAAGTAACTAAAGCAGTCACAAACCCAGGATGAACACATACCTCCATCACCTCCAACATCCAGAGGAGGATGGATCTCCTGGAACTGGAGTTAAAAACAGCTGTTAGCTGCCACATGGGTGCTGGAAACTGAGCCCAGGGCCTCTAGAAGAACAGCCAATGCTCTTAACTGCTGAGCCATCTCTTGCTCCCAAACAGCTTAATTAAGAACAGCAAGTAGACAATAATGAATTTTGGGCAGACCTACCTATGTCTAGTCATCTGTGTTGTTCTTCAGAAGGGAAGAGTTGCCACAGTTCAAAACACACTGGGAGAAGTGGCACACTCATTCACTCTTTGTGTTTTCTATGGCCTCTCTCTCCTGCATGAGGAACAGCATGAATCAGGTTCCAGAAAGTCGGAACAACTCATCCTTTCTGTAAATATTAGAAATAGGAAACTGGCAACTGGGAAAAAGTTCAACAAAAAAAGGTATCTCCTTCTAAAATAGAAATAGGAAGTTGAGAAAGACTTTATAGATTAGAAGCCGCACAGCGTTCCTTCTGTTGATCCTAGTAAAGTAGTTTTATTTTTGGACTAGACGTTCTCAGACACTGAAGAATTCCCCAAGCAACAGAACTTTGTCAATACAAGTCATATCCTCTTTCACCCTTGGGACAAAGAACCTGTAAGTGTTCCACCACATTTCCAGTGGTCTACCGTCCTAGAAACAGCAAAAGATGTTTTCCTGCTCATTGATTGCTTGGTCAGGAACAAAGAAACTCTGTCAGCAAATGACCCTTTATCATGCTTGGTGACAGCTGGAAGGGAGTCTTTAGCTACTCCACTAGACGGTAGAGTAAAAGTCTAAGGAGTCACAACTTTGAGCAGGAATTCTGAGGGTGCCAAGTTCACACAAGGTTGAAAATGCTTAATCTTTAAACAAGCAATGGAAACAAGATTGACAGGTGAACTCCAGGAAGTACTCATTCTTTTACCTCTGACCACAATCTATATTGGTATAGAACCTAAAGGCAGTTTTTCATTGTATGTGTGTGAGTCCACAAAAAGCAAGACTTGGGCCTTCCTGTAAGGGACTTTCTTGATCAGATTTTGAAGTGGAAAGACACATATTAAATGTGGGCAGCACATTTTCATATATACATCTTATCTCTTTTGTTCCTTACAACCATCCTTACTACTATACTCCCCAAATCTTCTCTTCAGAACCCTAGGTTTGAATTAAGTGCATAGCTACTAAGCATGTTGTATGCAGATATCAATCATATCAGAAAGAAGCACACAGAAAACAATAACTAAGTAACAAAAACCCAATTTTACACATCCACCTTGACATGAGCCTACAGCAAGGAAAGAGCTGCTAGCACCCCCACTATGTTGAAAATTCCATTTTCCAAAGGCAACTTTTCCTTCAATTATCGATTCCATTCTACCTACTTCTCGTTAGTGTTCAGTCTGCTGCCAAAACTATAATGAGGATATCCATACTCACAACAGCACCATTCATAATGCTTAAGCGTAAAAGCAGTGCACATACCCATCAACAGAGGAATGAGTAGGCGAATGGCAAGTGTGTTGTGTGCAGATGATGGGACAGTATACGAGAAGGAAAACCCAGATGCATTCTACAACTTGGATGATCCTTCAAAGCATGATGCATGGGAGATAGAGGCACAGCGTGAAGGTCCCTGACAGATGCATCTGATCGAAAAAGTAAACAGTGCCTTCCTGAGAAGTTCCCACCTGGTTTTCTACATCTAGTTCGTTCTGCATGGCTTGAATGCTCCATTCTAAAACACATGCCAGCAGTCTCTCTCTCATTACATCCCTAAGTGGGGTAACTGCAAACAACTCAAAGTTAATGTAAGACTGGGAATGCAAGGTATCAACCAAGAGGTAAGTTCACTTCTGCCCTGACGGTGGGAGAGCTGGGACTGTCTATTTATATGTTATTCATGAGGTTTGGCCTACTTGACACACTCAGCTGCTCAAGTCATTCTATCGCACATAATACCATGTGGTTCCTTAATAAAATAATACACTGCAAGTCACGTGAGACATGTATAATGATACCCTAAACTGCGTCACCAGGTCGCTAACTGCCTATCACTTACCGGATGGAAGGAGGAAAAGGCAAGAGGAGAGCTAAGAGAGCTAACTTTTATGCAGTTCTGGCTAGGCCTGCCCTCACTAAAAATCCTTACGTACCATCTCACGAGCCCTTCAGATAAGGTAATTATTATTATCAATCATTCAGTTATTGATTAAGAACTTGGCGGTGTTAAATAACTTGCCTGCAGTTAGACCTAAGAGGAAACTGATTTTCTTTTTTTTTTTTTTAAGATTTATTTATTTAATATGTATACAACATTCTGCCTCCATGTATGCCCTCATACCAGAGGAGGGCGCCAGATCTCAGTACAGATGGCTGTGAGCCACCATGTGGTTGCTGGGAATTGAACTCAGAACCTCTGGAAGAGCTGCCATTGCTCTTAACCTCTGAGCCGTCTCTCCAGCCCCGAGGAAACTGATTTTCTGTATAGGCCTAGTTGATTCCATACTCGGCTGGTATCCATCTGATGGAAGTGGCTGTGAGGAACAGTAGAGCATGGCTTGGCCAAATAGAATATCCAGCCAATATGTAATTTCAAATCCTTTAAACCCCATTAGAAAAGATTTTAAGGAGGCTCTGGAAATAGGCCAGCAACCACCTGAGTTCAGTCCCCAGAACCCATATAAAAAGGCTAGGTTGATAGGCTGTGTTTGTAATCCCATTCATGCGGAAGAAAATCTAGGCAACCCCTAGTGATCACTGGCCAATAATCCTGGACTGCTGAGTGAGTGCCAGACCATATCTCAGAACCAAAACTAAAAAGATTGAGGAATAACACCGCTGGCCTCCATGTGCACCTGCACACACGTGTGCCCCCCAAACTGCATGCACACGTGTGCATGCACGTACATAGATTCTATTTTATTTTTTATGTCTTAGATTTATTTTTATTTCTGTGTGTGAGTGCAGATGCCCACTTAGGCTGGAAGAAGACATGGCATCCCACAGAGTGAGTAACAGGAAGTCACATGTAGAAGTGTGCACTATGTGTGATAGCACGTATCTACAATCCCAACATTCAGGAGCTGAGATAGGAGGATCTAGATATGTACACTCAGTTTCATACTAAGACTTAGAAATCCAGTGTGTAGTGTCCAGCTTATCTAAAGGAGGTCTAAGCATGCTGGGTACTCCGCAGTCAGGCTCATGGCTACCGTGTCGAGCAGTGACAGAGACACAGTAATGATTGCTTGCAGTTTTACAACACCACCCACAAACTTAATCACTGTTATTTTGCCTTTAGTCAAACGACTCATTAAAATATTCAACAGATAAGCTCCTCAAAAGATTAAGAAATAATTGCTATTTGGTCCAGCAATCCCAGTTTTAAGGGATTACTTAAAAGGGATGAAATGAATGGAAATATTTCATAAAGAAATGAAAAATACACCTAGTTGAGGGTAGTGAACAATAAAATAAAATTTAAAATGGAATAACTCAAAGGTCTGCCAACTAATGAATGGATAAATAAAACACTGTGTCCACAGAATGGGATATTATCACCTAAAAGGGGGATACACAGACCCATGCTACAACAGATACAAACCTTGCAAACAGCATGATAGTGAAAAAGCCAGTCTCAAAACGATCACATGTTGTACAGTCACACTTATGCGAAATATCCAAATGAGCAAATCCATCCACTAAAAGTTGATAAGTGGCTTCTAGAACCCCTGAGGTTGGGCTCAGAGGAGGAGGAATAGCTGCTAATGGGTGTGGAATTTCTCTTTGGAATGAAAAAATTTTAGATGGTTTTTTGGCCTATGCTAAAAAGTACCAAGTTGCATAATACCAACTGTTCAGTGGATGAATTAGATCTTGATGAAGTTGTTACAGTAAATATTTAAGCAAACCAACCCATCTGTGAGCCATCATACACCGCATTCTTTGTCAATCCCCTTAAGTGCAGATCATATCTGATTTTCTGTTATAGAACTATATATCCTGAAGACCATCATGTTTGTGGGTCACTCACTAGTTTCTATTTCCCCTCTCTTACTTTTAAAAAATCAAATACATGGCAGCTTCTGTCCTGAGAACTTTCTCCTTGCCTCCTGACTCCTTAGTAGAATCTGTCTGAACACCAAAGAGCTACCACAATCTAGCTCAATACCTGTGCACCAGGAAACATTTACAAATATTTTCCTCAGTACCACACTCAAACAATCCAAGAGCCAATCAAGAGTTGAAAGATTAAAGGGTATCAATTAGTTCTTTATATAATGGACAATTACACAGCTTTGAAAATGAATGTGCTAGACTAATAATAATAATAGTGAGTAATAGACTGAATACTTGTGAGCTATTATTTATGGACAATTTACATTGGTATAGATTTTTGTATATTGACACAAGTTCAAATTATATTTGTTTTATTGAATATGCTCCTATTTCTGTTTATAATATTTGTACACCTATGTAAAGTTATTTTGACAGATTGTATGCACGCATGTTTCTACTCCTGTTTAAGACATTTTGTATATTGATACAGTTTTAGAATATATTTTTATATTGCATTATACATTTCTACCTTTGATCAAGATAATTACACATTGTTTACATTTTGAGGTCATTGCCCTTATTTGCTGCACAGTTGTTTAAAGATTGTTTAATAATCTGATATGAAGTCTTAATCTTAAAGTTATATAAGTTAAGTAATATAGGTCAATAGTCATTCATGTTTATTATACTTTTAGTCAGGCTAATTAGGTTCTTTAGATACATAAAGATTGTATTCTGCATAGATAGGTAATCTTCAACTACTTCAAAGATCCTTAGAACATGGCATTTAAATAACTTAGGATTCTGTTGATGTGATTTCAAAAGCAATGTTGAGTCAAAGAATTAACTCATCCAGTATAATTCCATATGACTTTCTAACACAGACAAAGCTAAAGAGCTGGGGAAGCAGGGAGGACTGACAGAGGAAGGGAGGAAAGCAGGGAGGGAGGGAAGGAGGGAGGGAAAAAGGGAGTAACACTAGAGAAACTACAAGAGAGCTGGTTAGGATCACCACAAAACCCAGGATCTTCCTTATCTAGTGGAGTTAAGAATGAGAGGTGGTACACAGCCGTGTGAGCGAGCGCAGGCACAGCAGCCTCTTCTGCATTGTGCACACACTATTCTGTTGTATTGCTCTGTAACAGATCCTGCATTAGATGGAATCTGAACTTCGGGGCTACTAAAAATAGATGCCTTAGTCAGCAAGAAACTGTAAAATTGGCAAGATACATGAGACAGAGGATTCCTGGAACCTCCTCCAGGGTGCTGCCAGGAAGCGAGGAGAAGCCTTGCCTTGATAGTCACGTGACTGGCAGCCCAGTCGGACCACCCCCAATGAGAGGTCAGAGAAGCAAGATGTGCACCCAGGACAGGCTCCTGCCTTCAGTACACTTTCTCCTTCCACATCAAAAGCGGCCAGGAAAAAGGAGCAGGGGATTACACTCATCCCCTGGGCAGGCAGTAATGGAAGAAACCACAATCTGCCTATTCATCATGTCATAAATCAGGCTTCTAGACACACCACAGACTGAGTCTCGAAAGACACTACAGCGCAGGAGTAAGCCTTGCTGAGTCGTCTAGTCTATCTCAGAGAGCAGGGTGACAGGAGCATGCGGAGAGCTTTCGGCTAGTAGAGAAGGATAGCTGTCCCAGACTCAAGGATTCTCTCTCTGGCGACAATGTATCAGATTCCACGTGCCCTAGTTCCCACCATAGTGACTTCTAAGCCACAACAGCACTGTTTATGTCTGCCAAAACTGCCGCGTTTTTACTCTGCCCAGACATCTGTTCTCGGGAATGCCTCCCGAGAGTGACTTCCTCCCAAGTCAGGACATCTTAGAGGCAATGGGCAAACCAAGAGCTGGTTCCGGGTGCTCTAGTTGGCTGCTTGGATGGCTCTTTCTAGGTGCAGTTTCTGCAGGTCTGCTTTTCTGCGGTCCTTGAAGGTGCCCATCCTAAATAGGCTTCCGGATAATGAACACATTCACACATCCGAGGTCTGGCTTGAATGTGTGAATCGCTGTCCACCGAAGAGAGCCAAGGAAGGAACTCACACAGGCAGGGATCTGGAAGTAGGAGCTGATGCAGACACCATGGAAGAGAGCTGCTTACTGGCTTGCTTTCCATGGCTTGCTCAGTCTTCTTTCTTATAGAACCCGGAACCATCAGACTAGGGTTGGCACCAACTACCATGTGCTGGGTCCTCCACCATTGATCAGAAATTGAGAAAATGCCTTACAGTTGGATCTCACAGACAGGTGGATCTCATGGAAGCTTTTCAACTGGGGCTCCTTCGTTTCTGATGACTCTAGCTTGTGTCATGATGACACACAAAACCAGCCAGTACAGCTGAACTCTTGTCAACTTGACACACAAGCTCACCACTATGAAGCCAACTTTTTCTTTTCTTATTCATTCACAAGATTTCACATTAAAACATAAATAACTTTAAAAGTTCCAGAGTCTTTACAAATTCAAACACATCAACATTTCTGTCCCTTTTAAATAGCCAATTTTTTTAAAAAAAAATTCAAAGCCTCTCAACTGTGGGCTCCAGTAAAAATATTTTCATACTTCAAGAGGGAAAAATCAGGGCACAGTCATAATCAAATCAAAGTAAAACCAAATTCCAAGCATACAGCAGCTAGGATTCACTCACGATCTTCTGAACTCCTCCAAAGAATTTAGGTCACTTCTCTGGTTCCACCCTCTGCAGCAACGCAGACTGTCTTCTAGCTCATAGTCCATCATTGAAAGAAGTCAGAACAGGAACTCAAGTAATGCTGGAACCTGGGGGCAGGAACTGATGCAGAAACCGTGGAGGAGTGCTGTTTACTGGCTTGTTTTCCATGACTTAGCCTCCAGGACCACCAGCCCAGGGATGGCCCATGGGTTGAGTCCTGCCCCATTGATCACTAATTGTCAAAATGAATTACAACTGGACTCATGGAGGCTTTTCCTCAACTGAGGCTTCCTTCTCTCTGATGATGCTAGCTTGTGTCAACTAGCCAGGACACATGGTAAGTGCTTTTACCCACCAAGGGATCTCACTAGCCCTCTCAAACAAAGTTCAAAATGTATTTGAGGCTCGATGCCATCCTAACATCGTTACGGGAATTTCTATGAGCTATAAAGCTCGAGCTCTGACCAGAATAAAGTGTTCACTGCCATACTTCCAACCTTACCATCCTCTCCAAGTGTGCCCCACACACTCTGCAGCCCAGCTTTCCTCATACCAATGTCACCATCTTGACACATGCCTTTGAGATAGATTGGACAAAGAGCAAAGATCACTGTCCAGCAAGTCAGGGCTTTCCCTGTCTGCTTTCTCCTGACTTCCACCTTTCACTGTCCAGGTGCAACAGGACTTTCTGCCTCTGCACAATGCAGGACTGACAGAGAAAGCTTCCTGCCGACCGCGAGGGGTGCACCCACACACTGAGACAATGGGGATGTTCTATCGGGAACTCACCAAGGCCAGCTGGCCCGGGTCTGAAAAAGCATGGGATAAAACTGGATTCGCAGAACATAGAGGACAATGAGGACTACTGAGAACTCAAGAACGATGGCAATGGGTTTTTGATCCTACTGCACGTATTGGCTTTGTGGGAGCCTAGGCAGTTTGGATGCTCACCTTACTAGACGTGGATGGAGGTGGGAGGTCCTTGGACTTCGCACAGGGTAGGGAACCCTGATTGATCTTTGGGCTGACGAGGGAGGGGGACTTGATTGGGGGAGGGGGAGGGAATTGGGAGGCGGTGGCGGGGAGGAGGCAGAAATCTTTAATAAATAAATAAAATAAATAAAAAAGAAATATGATAACCAAAAAAAAAAAAAAGAAAAAAAGAAAGCTTCCTCCCCCCCCCCCCCAATTCCTTGAAGTCTTCTTTCTGCATGGCAGTTCCTGTTGTAGCTATCTCTCAACATTGCACTATCTTCTCAAGTAGAAAACAGTTCTCGGCCTGGAGAGATGGCTCAGAGGTTAAGAGCACTGACTGTTCTTCCAGAGGACCTGAGTTCAATTCCCAGCAATCACATGGTGGCTCACAACCATCTACAATGAATGAGATCTGGTGCCCAATTCTGGCCTACAGGCATACGTGCAGACAGAACACTGTATACATAATAAATTAATTAATTAATTTAAAAAAGAAAACAATGCTCCCACACACACAGTGTATCTATTTGTATTTCCCTGTTGGAACTTATAGAAGCTAGAACCAGGCTTCTATAGTGCTTGGTTTTGGCATCTGCCTTCTCCGGTTCCGAGAAGCTCAGCTTCTAGTATCCACCTTCTCAGTCTGCTTTTCCCGCTCAGAGCAGAGCATCACTCCAGCAGCTGATGCATCATGGATGGCAGAATATGTGTATATGTGTGTGTCTGTTTTTCTTTTTTTCCTCTTCCTCTTCTCGGGATTTGTCTGGGTTTTTCATCTTTTCAGCTCTAGGTGGGCTGTCTGGAGACAGATAGAAGCCTCATGAGCCTCAAGTTTGTCACTAGACTGTCATTGCATATCCTTTCTCTGGCTCAGTATGAGGACGAACTGTTTCCAACAAAGTGTGTCTCGCTTCATCTCTTCTAAACCAAGACTTTAGTGACTATGAACTTCTCTCATTCCCCTACTCTAGACTTAGCAGTGTGTTGTTGGGAGCTGTGAACCCCCAGGTCCTGAATTTCTTGTAAACAACTTGTTTCCCCCTGATCTGAGTGCCTACAGCTGCTCTGAGCACGAGACCCTCAGGAGTTCCTGATGGCAGGGGAATAGTTTCTGGTGCGTTTGGCTGGGGCGTGGCTATCCCTATATAAGCTTCCCCTGGACACAATAGAGGGGATATTCTTAGGGCATTCTGTTTCAAGGATTCTGATTTCAAAGATGACCCATGTCTCTGTCTGTGAGTCTTTGTGTGTTTCAGTCTCCAGTCCCTTGCCCAGCTCACAAGTATGGAAACTTCAAAGTGCTACTGCATCATCAAGTTAAAACTAATCTACACTAAACCCAAAGCCAGGACTGGGCAATACAATCCACACTAGTCATGAAAATGGTATTTTGTGTGTGTGTGCACGCACATATGTGCACACACACACAAAGTTAACCCTTTCTCCAGTCTTTTCTGCTCATCATTCCATGTTTCTACTTCAGAACTGCAGACATTTGATACAAATTAATTTCTTTTCAGGTGGACTTTTTTACATTCTTAAAGCTATTGCCACTCATGACTGACACATAGGCAAATATTTAAATATTGCATTTACAGCTTTATATAAATGACTTGCTCAAGTGCGGTAAGTTATTTTAGCAGAATATTTAAAGAGAATATAAGCAGCATAACTTTGTCAATATTGTTTTAATATCGTTACTCCTGCTCTTATAAAAGTCTCCAGCATACCCAGGACTCCTAATTTAATGAATTTCCCTTGTAATGGATAAAGATGGGAACATAAAATTCTAAATAAACCATGAAGTTAAATTCTAATAGTCCATATAGGGAGCAAAGGGTGGGTATTAGATTTCAAAAGGAGGGTGCCAGGAGAAGCTCAGGCCTCTTCCCAGCCCAGCATTGTCGGTGGGATTGTGGAGAGAGAGATTTTCACAAGGGTGTTCCTTACACTAGGAAATTCCAGCGGTTTCTGTCAGAGCGGGGATCACTACTAATGTGAGGGACGAACGCCAGCCCCTGTGTTAGTTCAGGTCACATAAAGTGATTATGGAGTGACTGGTTTCTCTGAGAACAGCTGCCCCCAGGATGCTGTGTAGTTGTCCATCTTGAAGCCCAAAGTGTAAACACTCCTTCCAGCTGGCCTCACCAGCAGGTTCCAGCTGACACCTGAGAAGCCCCCAGCCAGCATACGGGTAACAAGTGATGTAATGCCCAAAGCCTACCTAGCTTACACAGCAAAGCAAACTCCCTGTAAGACTATAGATGCGTGGAGTTTGCACAGACACGCCCATGTCACCTTCAGTGCTTGAACATACGGAAACAGCTCTAGTAAAGACTGTTTAAAACATTAATCTGCTTCTGCCAAACACACGACAGAAAATGGATGTACGCAGCTTTCAAGGAAACTCCGGGAGGACAATGAAGTTAAAGGTCCTTTGAGGCAAAAGCCTGGGCTGCTTACTCAAAGGTTTCCTATCTTTGTTTGTGTGGGGACAGCACAATAACAGAAGGCTTCTAGATAAGGGGTGCCATGGCCGCAGTACTCACAGGAGACAGCCTAATCAAAAATCACTTCTGGGAGTCAAAAAATGCCTGCCCAACTGGGTCTAACCTTTGGTCCTGAAGCCCTGATTATCCTTGTGTCTTTGTATTTACTTCATCCATGTTGACTTTGTAGCCAGAGCAATGCATCATGGGTTTCTGTGAACTCCTGTGGTGAAGTCCCAGATTTTACACGATGAAGAACTCCAGAGTGACTGAGCACAGAACTCACGCTGTGGGGCTACTCAAAGTGAAAGTGCATTGCCTCTGTCATCGGGGTCGCTCCTCTGTGTGACCCAAAAAGATAAGCACCAATCATGCCACCACATTTTATTTTATTGAGATCTGGTTATTTTTATTTTATGGGTATGGTGTTTTGCCTGCATGTATGTCTATAGCATATGTATTATTTTCTATTACCCTTGGAGGTCAGAAAAGGATGCCTGGTCTCCTAGAACTGGAGTTACAAGTGGTTGTTAGCAGCCATGAGGGTGCTGGAAATCAAACCATGATCTTCTAGAAGAGCAGCCAGTGGTCTACAGTGCTGAACCATCTCCCCAGCCCTACCACCTTCTTTTATTTGATACAGTTTGTCAGTCCAACCCCTCAGGGTGTAAGAGTCAGAGCCAGCAGGGAATAACTGTGTTCCCTGCTATCAGGTCCTTTGATTGGGCAGAGTCACTAGAAAACAAATTAAAGTTTTTTTTTTAATCTTAATGATATAAAAATAGATTTATTACATTTATCTGTGTATGTCGTGGAGGGGGGGTTGTGCCATAGCACATGTGTGAAAGGCAGAGAACAGCTTGTAGAAATCAGTTTTCTCTTTCCACTGTGTGAGTCCTGGGGGTTGAGTTTGAATTCCCAGCCTTGGCAGCAACTCTCCTTAGCCATCGAATCATCTTGCTGACCTCTGCCACCCCATCTTAATGCTTTATTTTCAAGTCTTTCTTTACATCATCTTCTTTAAAAGATAAAATGGAATCTTACTCGTTAGAATTTATACCAGCTAAAGTAATGTCGGTGAAATGATGGGGTAAAGCTCAAACATCTTTCTAGAAACACTAGAAGAAGAGATCAGTTGCGGTTTGTATAACTGAGCCAAAGAGGAGGGTGGTCATTGGACCCCTTAGAGCTTCGTCTTTTACCTGGACAGATGAATGGTCTGGTAAGAAATGTTGGCTTTGAAGAGATGGGTCAGTGGTTAAGAATGCGTACGGCTCTTGCAAAGGATTCCAGTTTGATTCCTAGTCCCACATTGGGTGGTCCCCAACCTGTAACTCCAGCTCCAAGAGCATCTGGCACCTCTGACCTCCAAGGACACAGACATCCATACAGAGCTACATACATAATTAAATAAAATAAATCTTTTAAAGGGGGTGGAAGAGAAGCTGAAGAGATGCTCAGTGGGCAAGAATATGTTTTACTTCTTCCAGAGGACACAACTTCAGTCCTCAGGACCCAAGCTGCATGACTGACAATCTATTCAGGCCTCGTCGGGGACTGAACTTATATGCACAAACCCAACAGAGAGAGAGAGAGAGAGAGAGAGAGAGAGAGAGAGAGAGAGAGAGAGAGAGAGAGAGAGAGAGAGAGAAGGGATGGAGGAGGAAGGAGGGAGAGGAAGAGGGAGAGGGAGAGTTTTAAAATGTTAACTAGTTATGCTTTTTAAAAATTTTGCCAAATAAAAAAAAAAAAGAAATGCCCCACAACCTCTGAAAATAAAGACTATCCTTCATCACAGACCACTACACTTTAACTTCCTATTTTTTTAGTTTAAATCCTGGATCCCAACACTGTCCTAACTAGTGTTATATGAACATCTTTGGAGCCAAAGATCTTTCATCATCTGGTCTGTAGTGGCCAAGGTTATCGGAACCTCTTTGATGAGATTCCAGTCACATCCTCCCTCAACTGCATATCGATCAGTCATTACTTTGTATGAAACTTTGTATTTTTTTAAAAGTTTGTATTTTTTAATTGTCCCAGCAATGACTTCATCGCCCACTTTACCTAAAGTTCTATTTTTACAATTCATGGATTTATAGGAGTAGTCTGAGCCAGGTCCAGACATTGTAACCTCTGCATTCTGTTGCTGCGGGCTCAGCACTGCTCACCAGAAACCGCATCTTTGTTCACTTAGAGCTCATGAAATTCCAGAAACCGAAAGTATGTCAATATAAATTGCACAATTCCCAGAGTGCTTCAGGAAAAAATATGAGTTGCTTCTCCTGCTAAGAAGTAATCAATCTGAGTTAAAAAAACAAATTCCCCAGTAAAGTTCAATGAATACCACAGCGATATGCTGGGAAAAACACAGATAATCCCATGATCCCTCACTGTTTCTACAGAAGAAAAAATTGCTACATCCGTATTGTTGTAACTTTCCACATCCTGAGAGCAGTATCAGTAGTGTCCTTGTCCAATAGCCCATGGTGACAAGAGGTCATCGTGTCCCCGATCAGTGGCTCTCAAGCTGCAGGTGGCGACCCT
This sequence comes from Chionomys nivalis, assembly GCF_950005125.1. Taxonomy (NCBI): domain Eukaryota; kingdom Metazoa; phylum Chordata; class Mammalia; order Rodentia; family Cricetidae; genus Chionomys; species Chionomys nivalis. The sequence continues at coordinate 11,722,458 of NC_080100.1, read as the reverse complement.
CTCACAGGGCTTGCGAATCAGATATTCACTTTTTTTTTGTTTGTTTGTTTGTTTGTTTGTTTTTCGAGACAGGGTTTCTCTGTAGCTTTGGTGCCCGTCCTAGAAATAGCTCTTGTAGACCAGGCTGGCCTCGAACTCCCAGAGATCCGCCTGCCTCTGCCTCCCGAGTGCTGGGATTAAAGGTGTGTGCCACCACTGCCCAGCAGATATTCACATTGTAAATAAAATAAATAAATTGTAATACATTACAGTAGCAAAATTACAGTCATGATGTAGCAATGGAAATAATTTTGTGATTGAGAGTCAGCACAACATGAGGAACTACTGTATTAAAGAGCCACAGCATCAGAAAGGTTGAAAACCACTGTACTAGCGGAAAAGGTCCCCAAGCTTTCTACACAAAAGCGACTTTGAAAGCCAAGCACTATTCACACACATGCACAAAGTTTAATAGCTGTATTCCCTCTTACCAATAAGTACTGAACAAAGAAGAGTTTTTCTCATCTGTGGCCTTTGAGATCTGATAACCACCGTTAGCTTTTCCCACACTGCTAGTGGTATTGTTGTGCGTGTTGTGCACACTGTCCCAAGAACTCAAAAGCTTGGAAACAAAACTTGGCACCACCATTAGTAGTGTGAACCTGTGGAGTGAGGTCATGCTATTGTTGACAGCGTTTGCTTCATCAAATAAGAATGTGTGTCCTGCATTGTCCTTCCCATGTCAACAAAATCAAGAGAACAATTAAAACAATTTCTTTTTAATTTATCACGAAACTGATATTTAAATCCATCCAGCTATGTGTATGCTCCTTGAGTTGGGAACAGCTTTTGCTTTAGAACCTAGCTTTAAAAAACAGTCACAAACACTTATTAAAAACACAAACCCAAGAACTACGGAGATGGCTCAATCTATGGAATGTTCCCCAGGCAAGCCTGAAGATCCAAGTTCAATCCCTCGAACTCAAACGTGATTGTTATTATTGTTGTATTAAGGATATGCTTATAACCCCAGTTCTAGGAATACAGAGGCAGAGGGTCATGTGTCCTGTTGGCCAGTCTAGCCAAATTCAGGTTCCAGTAGAGACCCTGTCTCAAAAAATAAAATGGAAGGTGATGAAGGCACCAGAGGGCAACCTCTGACACACACACACACACACACACACAGCCATTCACACAAACATGCGTAGCTGAAATGATAAAGTTTCGTGGAAACTTTCACTCAGCCAGAAAGAAACAAACAGTGGAAGACCATTGCACCACCCAAAGGAAACACTGTGGAGCCTTGGATTCCAAACCACAACTCCAATCAGACATTCCAGCTCCACCTTAGCATGCAGCCCAGGCCTGGGCAACCTTCCTAGACATTCTAGGCATTGTGCTAAATTTTCCAGCCTAGTAGCATTCTTCACACGTATTTCTAGGACACTTATTGGATGTGTCTGTCTCCTTACGAGTCGCAGTGTCTGGTGTCTGACGTATCATTCCGTTCTACCTCACTCAAAGAGTTCCAATTTGAAGAGAAGAACAATAGGGCAGAAAACCAGGCAATGTGTCGAGTTAGCTGTCTGTTGGAGTACAGTTGTCCTGAGAAGTATTTGGAATGGAGAGAAGATAGAATAAATGAGTAGACGAAGGGAGATCTAGGATGGCACCACCTTCTCTTTGAGGGAAGATTTGTCGATGGCAGCAACATTTCCCAAGGCCTGGAAGTCACGAGGATCCAGTTCCTGGGCAGCTGCTACACTTCCCTCTCTTAGGAAGGTGCCAAGAGTATTGGGGAGTTTTTCCTTACTGGATTTACTTTGATTTATACTTGATCTTTGCTTGCTTTTTGCTCCAGGTAAGCATTAATATGCTCTACACAGCCTGGGCTGACCAGTGTGTTCCAAGGAAACTCAAGCTATATCCTACAACACAGGGTCTCTCTCCCAAGCAGATGACCTCACTGCACTGCGGGGAGACCATGTGGGTGACCCAAGAGGCGATCCTGCTGTGACTGGCTCCTTCCAGTCTATAAACCTCTATAATAGGAGGTGGAATGTGCCTTTCCTATGAGTGTGCCTTAAAGGGTGATGCACAGTTAGCTTTCCGTGCCGATACAGAGTCGCCTGACTGATAAACTCAGCAAAAAAATGTAGCAATGTCCCAGTCCTTAGCAGAACTTATCAGGAAACCCACTGTGAAGTGGCTGGCAGAGAGATCCACTGGTATTAAGCTCCGTCTAATGTATCTCTGCCTGTTAAGACCCCAGCCTTCTGGGACAGACTGTAGGGTCTCTGGCACTGGCACCAGGATTAATCCCTAGTGTTTGTACTGGCTTTTTGGAACCCATTCTCTTTGGAGAGATACCTTACTCAGTCTAGATATATGGGGAGGGGGGTCTTGATCCTGCCTCAAAGCAATGTGCTAGACTTTGTTTACTCCTTATAGAAAGTCTTACCCTCTCTGAGGAGTGGATGGGGATGGGATAGGGGGGAAGGTGGAGGGAGCGGGGGTGGGGGGGAGAGTGGGAACTGGATTTGGCATGAAAATGAGAAAAAGTAGAAATTTTTAAAAACGGCCCTTACAAATGTGTGTCTATCACCAAATTGAGAAACAAATACTAACAGAGAAAGGTCTCATTTTTCCTCTCTTGTTTATTGCATCAACAGTTTTTTTTAAAAGATTTTTATTTATTATGTATATAGGTTTCTTCCTTCATGTATCCTGCAGTACAGAAGAGGACACCAGATCTTATTACAGATGGTTGTGAGCCACCATGTGGTTGCTGGGAATTGAACTCAGGACCTCTGGAAGAGCAGCCAGTGCTCTATTCCTCTGAGCCATCTCTCCAGCCACCACATCAACAGTTTTTAATGCTTTGTGTAGAAAATATGAGACATTTCTAAAATTAGTTCAGGTTGACAAACAGATTTTGACTTTCTGTTTTGTAGGGTTTTGTGTGCGTGACAAATAGATTTTGACTTTCTTTTTGTAGGGTTTGGGGGAGAGTGCCGTTTGTGTATGGGTACCTACAGAGGCTGGAAGAGGATGTCGGAGTCCTGGAGTTTGATCACAGGTGGTTGTGAGCCACCCGACATGCATGCCGTGAACTGAACTTAGGTCCCTGGAACAGCAATATCTTGTAACCACTGATCCGTTTCTCTAGCCCCAGACATTGACTTACATGATACCAATATATATGCTATTCATAATAATATTGTAGCAAGTTTTTATTTTATAAAAATCAATGAGCAAGTCCCTCAAGCACCCCAAATTATCTTACAACATTTAAAAATAATTTTGGGGGGCTGGAGAGATGGCTCAGAGGTTAAGAGCATTGTCTGCTCTTCCAAAGGTCCTGAGTTCAATTTCCAGCAACCACATGGTGGCTAACAACCATCTGTAATGAGGTCTGGTGCCCTCTTCTGGCCTGCAGGCATACACACAGACAGAATATTGTATACATAATAAATAAATAAATATTTAAAAATAATTTTTGGTTAGCATACCAAAAATGAATGACATTTTCATGCCCCTGTATTATTACACATTGTCACCCTACAGACTGCCTTCCCCAGCTTTCAACATTTAAATTTTATTTTGATTTCATTTTTCTTTTCCAGTGCTGAGATTTGAGCTCAAGGACCTTGTGTGTGCTAGCCAAACGCTCCACTGTTATGTTACTTCCCCAGTGCAACCCATTTTAAAGTGTGTAGGTTTGGTTGATAGTTTGTTTTTAACCTGGACAGTAAAAGGGATTTTGTAGGATAGAACTTCAGAGTTGGAAAGATACCTCCAATACCCTCAGATTTGTACATGAGGTGAAGCATCGAATTTCAGGCTGCCAAGAGAGTCTGCACACCATGCTCTCCTAATTACAAATGAAGTTAAAGTTATAGCACTCGCACTGTCTTGCACACTTTTCTATTGCTGCAATGAACACCATGACCATGACGACTATAGAAGGAAGGACTTGTCTGGGCAGACAGTTCAGTGCTAAGTCTAAGGGTCCACCACCGTCACAGCAGGGAAACAGACGTGACAGTTAGGGTATTAAACTGAGAGCTCATATTTTAAACCAAAAGCAGGAAACAAAAAGGAGTAAATTAGAAGATATACGGCTTTTAAAACCTCACAACCTGCACCCATTGACACACTTCTTCCAATAAGACCGCATCTCCTAAGCTCCCCAAACAGTGCCACCAACTGGGGACCAAGTATTCAAATACCCAAGACTATGGGGTACATCTCACTCAAAATCACCACAAGCACAGAGTTTTTTGTTTGGGGGGGTGACTTTTGTTGTCGTTGTTGTTTCTTTATTTGTTGTACAAGGAACACCCAAAAAATTTCCCGTTAAAGTCACACACAAACATATGTGAACAAAATGGTTTTGAAAATGGACTCATTGAGACTCTATCCTGGACTTTGAATTTAAAAGCCCAGCTGTACAGCCAGGAAACAAACATATCACTTCCTGCCTCAGAGAGAAACATTAAGATATGTGGATTTGTTAGAAATTGCCCCTGGACGATCTTTTAGACAGAGAGAGAATCTGTGACAAGTGCTATGGACATGTGACCATCTGAAGCGAGGCGTTGCTTTCTCCCAGAGACCCATCTTGACTTCTTCTCACTGGGCGCCCAGCTTGGCTCCCAACTTACTTGGCAATAATCTCACTTGAACCCGCTGTTGCGCTTGGAGTTGTAACCAGTTCCAGAGGTGTATGCTCACAGTGTTTTGAAAACAGCATCCAACAAGAGAAAAAGCAGCTTCCAGATGGAGGAAGTGAGTGTTCTGTTCTATATTAGGTTAGGCACTTGGTAGGAAAAGGGAGACTCATTCGAGTTGACTCACTAACTCGTTGTTACTGACCAAAGCCTTCCCAAATAGCAGGCTACTCAGCTGAGGAATGGAGCGCCAGACACCAAACACTGGAAATCTCCCAGGATTAGTTCAAACCCAAGATGTGGTAGCACATACATTTATCCCTCACACTCGGAGACAGGGGCGGGGAGATGGAGCTCTGTAAATTAGATAGCCTGATCTACCTAGGGAGTTGAAGCCCAGTCAGGGCTACACAATAAGATCCCATCTCAAAAAAATAATAATAATTTGAAAATAAAAAACAATAAGGTGATGAACAATAGAAAAACATACCCCCAAATAAACATAAAAATTCAAATTTTAGTGAATTTTGTTGATTTTTCTTATATGGCACAAAGATATAAAATCAAGAGTGTTTAAATTCTCTCCAGAAAGAGTCCATGTTTTACAGCTGGTGTGTGTACACAGCATCTGCTTTTAACCAGAGCAGTGGAATGCTGTGTACAATCCAGTTGCTGATGTGTATCCCAGGGAAGACAGCAAGTGAAATGAACTTGGGAGTTCTGCTTAAAATACACTGTTCTTCAGAAGAAATGTGGCTGATGTATGCTGAGAGACATTTGGATACATATTCATAAGTGCATAAGGATAAAAATCATAGGACTAAAAAGATGGCTCGGTGGCTAAGAGCGTTTGTCCTTCCCCATACAGTAGACCAGAGTTCAGCTCCCAGCACCCACATCAGACTGCTCACAGCTCCAGGGAATTCAGTGTCTTTTTCTAGCCTCCAAGGGCAACCCCCCCCACACACACACACACACGCACTCGCACACACACAAATTAAATCTTTTTTAAAGGAATAGAAACCTTAGAACTTCCCAATGTCCTATCACAGGAGAGTGAGCAAGAATATCGTGGTGTAATCAAGAAATCTTAGAATGACATTATACAGCAACACGGATTCATCTCAGCAATGTGCTTGTAGACTAACACTTTTGTTCATGCATCTGATGCTAACTAATGAAGGCAGTAGTTTCCCACTGATTGACATCCTGGCACTCTCAGACCTGGTCACCAGCAGACACAGAAATAACTTGTGTACTCAATAGACGGGCTTCTACTTCTCTCTATGATTTTGGCACCGGAGGACTTTTTCTATACAACATTTGTAAAAGGATGTTATATGAACATTTGTCTACAGTGCATGAAGCTCTGAGTTCCATTCCCAGCACTAAAAAAAAAAAAATGCAATAAAACCAAAGTGTATTATGAATTATTTTGTGGCATTTTAGTCATCTAGCACAAAAGTGATTTCTAATGGCCCATCACACTTCAGAACTTATTTTAAAAATTGCCAGGTCAACTATAACCAATAAGCCAGGATTTAGGAGCTGAGTCTGCAACATCTCTGTTTTATTTTTAAAAAGGTCTTGAGGATATCGTAAGCAAAAAACACAAAAATAGCAACTCAATAAATCACCTATAGACTAATTAGAAGAAGGCGTCCTCATTTGAACTTGACCTAAGTCTGAGACTGGAGCACATCTGGAGACCTGATGCAGCAGAGCCAGTGATGTCCTAAATCAAATGAAGACAGTCCTTTCACTGAAAGCTACGGTCCTGTAGTTGGCATGAGAGCTAACTGCAAGGAGGAGACAAAGCATGGACCAGGGGTCCCTCAGGTGGCCAAGCCCTCCAGTTCTGATACTCTTTAGGTCTCTCTCTTGGCAGTAACAACAGGTGGTGGCCAGCAGGACACAAGAGTGACTGATAGATACCTAGATGGTCTGTACTGAAGTGTTCAGAAACTGATAGAGGATTTATTGCTAGAGCAAAGCCAACAGCAGTCAGGTTGCACGAAGAAGTCCCCCAGCAGGTCCTCTTCTATCCTTTCCATTTTTAAGATTTATTTTTATTTGTGGATATGTACGTGTGATATGTATGTGTGTGTCTATGTGGCTGTATGACGGTAGGTGCTCATAGAGACCAGAACTGGGTATTGGATCCCTGACCCTCTGCAGAGCTGGAGTTACGGACAGTGGTGGACAGCCTGGTATGGGTGTTGGGAATCAAATTCCAGTCCTCTGCCTCTGCCAGAGCAGTGTGTGATCTTAAGCCCTAGCACACCTTTCCAGGCTCATAATTACAAGTCTTCAATCTTGAGTAGATGAGCTCAGCCAATAGGTATTTACGAACCTTGTGTTCTCATAAATCTACATAGGTATGTAAGTCCTCAGTTACAGGGTCTGCCCATCTCCGTGGTGTAAGCTTTCCCACCTACCCTGGTTAATAGCAACACCATTCTGCCAAACGCTAAATTGGCTCCCTGCTCTGCTGAGTATCAGACAGCTCTGGGAAACACTGGGTCATTCTTCAACCAACAAGTCCTGTCAAAGTCAGCTGACCCTACAGACACACACATTCAAGTTCTCATGCTCTGCTGGAGAAGGGACGAGTCTACCTGTGATTTCACTCATCTCTGGTTGACCAGATGTATCTCTCAGTCCTGCAGCCGTTCTCATTACTCACTGAGCAAGGACTATAAATAATCTATAGATCCACGTGTCTGCAGACCGTGTGAGGGCACTTTAATCTCCTCCTTTGTTAAGGCTTTTAAACTTTGTAATAGAACAGAACACTTTAAAGGTGTGGGAAAGGCAGTTTGCGGTATCTCCCTGTTAAAGATCTACTATGATAGGTGACTCCAGATATCTAAGCTGTATGGGAGAGTATAAGGAGGAAATCAGTGGCAGGGTTTCTTCGTCAGGCTTTACACAGAATTTTGATTCATTGGAGTGATAGGATAAAATTTCCAAATTATAAAAATAATCCATCTATGTCGAACCCGAAGCCCCTGGAAAACAGTCCCAGTGGCTTTAGGACCCGCAGGTCTGTGTGAATATGCTAGTCTACACGTTCTCCGGTGGTACTGATGCTGCTGGTGCAGAAACCACGCTTGAAGAACCTCTTCCCTCTACACATGCTACCCTAGCAGCGGCAAATTAGTCCCAGACACAGGAGGATATTGGTGGGTTGTTCAACAGACTGCACAGTGAAGTTTCGAGGTTTTTCTCAGACGGAAATGAAACATCCAGAAAACGGATCACGCTAGCAATACCTCCGCGATGAAAGTGGTTTCAGGAGTTGGAGGTTGGGGTTGTATCTGCGACGCCTAGCGTCAGTCCTACGACCTAATCAAACAGCTTTTACTTAGCATGCCAAGGCCGCACAGCAAACTGCAGGCCTAGCCCCCAAGGGGAGCTCTCCCTCTCCAGCCTCCCCTCCATGACACAACAGAGTCGGTGTGGGAACTGCGAACAGTTTTGTGAAAGCGCGGGGCAGAGGAGGAGTAACGCAGGAGAAGTCTTCAAGTGTTCCTGGGGGTCGACGTAAGCTGCCATGGTTTTCTTCCTGTATGATTTTTACCACTCTGTGCGACTTTCAACTTCCCTTTTCCTAAGCAAAGCGGTTCTGTGTACAAAGGTGGTTAGTACTGAAGCCGATGCCCAAGAGAGCTGCTAACAAAAACTCCAAGTGCTATTTTTAACGCTTGGTACAGCAGGGTGTGGAAGTCATTGTTTTAACATAACATCACATCACCTGGGAAAAAAAAAATAGAAAGAAAGAAATCTTAATCCAGGCTGCTATTTGGGGATTTTCCCTGACTCACCCACAGTACTACAATTCAAGCTTCTAAATGGCCTACAATGTTATTTCACCCTTAGTGTTCCTCAGCTTGCTTGCTTTCAGTGACTTTGAATTGGAATAAGACCTTTTGCTTTGTGGTCCTGTGTGAGAGTATCGAGCATGCTTTCCTGACAGATTTCAGGACTGTCTTGCAACCTCTCGCATCCTCAGCAGGGCGCCTTCCAGATCATGTCCCCACACAGACACGGTATAAATAGAAGCCGACAGCATGGCCACCTTCAGAAAACACGTATCTGTGGTGCTCATCCACAGTTCTGTTGACGTCCACCGCATGGCTTCTGCATGCTGTGCTTCCCATTCCTAGCTCCATCCTGGCCAGGCTCACGTAAGCACCCTGGAATTTGGTTGACTGGTTCTGGTGTTTGCTATTTCCCCTGCTAGAATGATGGTGGCTTTAGTGGTGGTGATAACAGGACTTTTGGAAATGATATATACGCGGGGGGCTTTAGGAATGGATAAACCACTTGAAGGGATTTGGTCAAGAGAGTTATCCCTGGCTTAGATATGGAACTTGGGCTCTTATCTTATCCTTTGCTTAATGACAGGGAAAATCTCCTTTATAAAATAGTGCTTACATACAGAACTTAGGGTTTCCTGTAGCTAATATTGATGAAGACTTCTATTTGTTCAGGCTCTGTAATCTGTCAGATAATGTCCTATGTACCCCATCAATTACTCTGAAATGTATGTATGGTTGTTTCTATTGTACATAGAGAGAACTACAATATAAGAAAGTTAGCTCACTGGCTGTCTAAGACTCCTGGCACTCAGTTCCGTCTACCTTCAAGCAGCAACAGGAAATTGTGTAAGCCAGATTTGGGGGTTTTGGTTTGTTTGGTTGTTTGTTTTTGCCATGACAACGTATCTGGGAGAAACCATTTAAAGGTATGGCCCACGGTAAATTTGGAGGTCTCAGTCTAGGATTGGCTGAATCTATTGCTATTGGCCTGAGATGAGGCTCCATATGACAGCAGGACACAGTGGAGAAAAAACTCCTTACCTTGTGGCAGCCGGAAGCAGGCAGACAGAGAGGAAGAGGTGGAGGACAGAATGCATCCTTCAAAGGCGTGTGTTTCACTCAGGGATCCACTTCCTGCCACAGGCCTCACCGCCCAACATTGCCACCACTTTCCAAACAGTGCCGTCAGATCACGAATATACCCCAGGATTAATCCACTGACGAAGCGAGAAACTCATGATCCCTTCAATTCCCAGAAGCCCCACCCCGGCATCGAGGATCAAACGTTCAATACGAGAGCATCAGGGAAACACTTCATATACAACAAGTACTAATGCTTATTGACTTCTTTATGCCAATTTCTCCGAGTGTATCACTTCTTGGTACCCAGAGCTATCCCGTATATCCACTTCACAGAGGGAGACTGAGAAAGGACTAGAAACCAAACTCAGGCTTCTCTTCCCAGTTCATTTACACCTTTCTTCTCTGCACACTAATTTTCCTGTTGAACTAGGAATTCTGGGAGGAATCATCACGGGAGGAGAAGAATCACTGATTAGCCTGAAGGGGCTGCTTCCCGTGCGTGCGTAAGGGTGAACTCTGGAGACCACTGTCTGCTGAGCACTGTCTCCAGTGGTTAGGGATGGGCTCTACCTGCTGAGCACTGTCCCTAGTGGCTAGGGATGTGCTCTACCTGCTGAGCACTGGTCCCCAGTGGTTAGGGGTGGGCTCTGGAGACCACTGCCTGCTAAGCACTGCCTTCCAGCGATTAGTAGTGGGCTCTGGAAGCTGTTGCCTGCTAGAGTCCCAGCTAAGTTCTCTGTGCTTCCACCTCATTATCTGTCAACACAAATGATAATTATGAAGATTTTGACAAGGAAAAGTAACCTTTTGCTGAATTATGGCTTTTTCATATAAGGGGAACAATAGCTGATTCTCTTGATATTTCTATTCTAACCAAAACAAAACGAGAAAACAGCGAGAAGCTGACGGGTATATTGCTCTCATTTTCCTTAGAACAAACCTGATGAGATTTCAGGTCACTGGAATGATCTCAAGGTGCCAACAAAACACTAGCTAAAGAAACTAGGGTAAGGAGCTAATTAAAGCCTTGAAAACATTACAGAGATCAGGCTGTGTTGGGAGATTTCGACTCCCAGTGTCCCTTGGGCTGTGAGTCTTCTGGAAACACTACTAAGAAAGGACAGTCCAGTATTCTAAGGGGAATTTTTAAGAGAAAGTGATGTTTAAATTTAAGATATTAATCCAAATTGGAAATTGTGTGGGCTAGAGTCTTAATGGTGGACCACAGTGTCAATGTGGCTCTAGCAGCTGTCACACACACACACACACACACACACACACACGTGACCCCTCACTCGTTTTGCATGACCGAAGCTCTTGAAAATGACTGCATGGTGTTTGGTCCTGATGTTGTGCAGCTTTGTGAATGCAGGAAGCCCCTGGGATGATGCTGAAAATGATGAAAATTATTATTTTTTTGTTTTGTTTTAAATCAAGCAGATTGAGGAAAGGACTCAATGGTAAAGCTTTGTCTGCACAGGCATGAGGACCTGAGTTCTTATCCCCAGCACACATGTAAAGACAGGGCACGTGGGCACGGCATCTGTAACCCCAGCACTTGGGAAGGGCAGAGGCGGGGGATCCCAGGGTGTCTCTGGCCAGCCAGTGGAGCCAAAATGGTGTGTTCTGCATTTAAAGAGAGACCCTGCCTAAAAAAGTATTAGGTGAAGAAGTGATAGTGGAAGACACTTAACATCAACCTCTGCCTTCCACATGAACACACACACACACAAGACCATCAGTATTTTGGTTTCCTAAAGGAGCAAACCTTTGCACATTTTCCAGATTCAAAAATGCAACAAGATCTAGGCTTGCAGGGCACACCTATCAATAATGTGTCTGTCTGTCTGTCTGTCTGTCTGTCTGTCTGCCTGCCTGTCTGTCTGCCTGCCTGCCTGCCTATGGATGCCAGAGGTTGGATTCTAGTACCTCCATCAATAACTGCCCCTCTAATTTACTGACACTTAATCCCAGAGCTCATCAGTTCATCTTCCAGCTAACCAGCTTCCCTCAGGGATCCTGTGTTGCCCTCTGGAGAGCTAGAATTACAGGCAGGCTATTCTGTCTCCTCAGCATTAAATGGGTGCTAGGAACCCAAGTACACTTACAAGGCAAGTTCTTTTTTCTGACTGAGCCATCACAGCAACCCTACTTTCTGTTTCTTTCATGTGCTTTTAAAGTGGTCATAAATTCTACAGTTTTTATTTAAATGTGTGCTGATAAGATGTTGTGTTGATGACCACATTGAAAAGTGAAGTAGTACAAATTACAGAGTGCATATAATCTCATCCCTTTGTCAAAGATGATGTCTGTAGATACAGAACTATGAGAGCTGACCCCCCAAGCTGTATACCTTGAGGTGATTGCATACTCTAAATTCGAAGCAGGACTGTTTCCCCCACAAAAACTGTAGTAGAAGTGACTAAGAGGGAATGAGCAGCTCCTTGGGGTGGCAGTGGAAATACAGAGACTTGGAGGAGTAGCTTATCCTGGTTTGGAGACCTAAGCATGCCAGGAAGCCTCCAGACTGCCTTATGACTTTTTATATTAGCTTATAGTAAGTGTGCAGTATTTCATTGTGATATTCCCATACATGCCTACGACATGCAGTGTTTGCCTCTTCTATTATACTATCCCATTCCCCACCCCCACTCTACTTCCTTATCCTTGATAGTCCTTTAGCTACTTCCACGTCACACACCCTAAAAAGAGTCCAACTTGGGCTGGAGAGAAACCACAGCATGAAGAACACATACTACTCTTGCAGGGGATCGAGTAGGATTGCCTATACCTGTGTCGAGCAGCTCCCAACTGGCTGGAACTCCAGTTCCAAAGTGTCTGATACCCTCTTCTGTCTGACCTCTGTAGGTGCTTATGCACATGGGGGCATACACTCTCACACAGGCACGTGCAAAAAATAAAAATAAAACTTTAGAAAAAATACTGCATGAGAGAGAACATGTGAAGATACCTCTATGAGCTGGCTTGGTTTCACTTAACATGATGTTCTCCAGTTCCATTTACTTCCCACAAACAATATTGTGCTTCTTTATGATCAAATAAATTTTTATATATATATATACATAAATATACACACATGTATTATGTATGTTTGTATGTATGTATGTGTGTACGTATGTATATTGCATTTTCTTTTTCTCCTCTCCCTCTTTCTCTCCTGTCTTCTTGTTCTAAATTTCTCTGTGGCAACACAACAGAAACATATTTACTTTGTTCTTCTGTTTCTACAACAGACAGACTGTCTAGATAGTGAAAGGTAATTCAAATTTCCATCTTGTCCTTGCCAGTCCTCATGATTTGGGATTGTTCTCTTCAACCCACGGGTGAGAGTGGATTTATCTAATCGCATGGCTCCCAGGAGGAACCTGGGGTTTGGTAGGAGGTAGGAATGTTGCCGAGAGTGGGGGGGAGCACCCTTGCTGGCTCTACACTGACCTCCTCCCCTAGGAGGAGGGATCAAAAGTCCATTGTATTACTTCAAAGGGAAGCAAAGGGATGAGGATGTTGATCTACAAGCCAAGAAAGCCAAGACCCTTCCTCGCTCTGTGATCTTGCTTCTCCTACCCCAAACTTAAAAAAAGGTAAAAGTCCTCCATTCCCAAGCAAGGATTGCTGATAAAGATGAGGCAGTTCATTGACCTACATCCTAATGCTGGAGGCTTTCAGAGGAGAAAAGTGACCACAGCTGTCCTTAGATTCTTTCCTTCCCTGAGGCTAAAGAGAGACACCTTTTAGCCTCTGTGGTTTTGAGTTTACTCAACATTCTCACTACAGCACTTCCTAGCCTCATGAGAGAGATAAGACTACTGTTCATGCCCATTTTGCAAACATGGAAGTTGAGGCGCAAAGCCATCAAACTGCTCGGGCTGGTGAGCAGGATGCCAATCCAAGCCTCCTAAACCGTCAGCTTGGGCGGCAGCACTCACAGTAGGTACTCACAAGGAAGAAGAAGTATTTAACTGTCTCCCCACTAGTTCATCATTTCCAGGAGGGTGGCACCCTGCCTTTCCACCTCTGGATCCCAGAAGCCATCGCAGGGTGACTCAGCAGGCATTGAATAAACACTTGTGGAATGGATAAATAAGAAGCCTGGAATAGTCAGTGTGGGCAGAAATGGCTCTGCTTCCCCCTCAAGCGCTTTTACTCCGCTTGAGTTGAAGACTGCTTCTCTTCGGGTAACCAAGTAAGAGGAACGGCTTGGGTGTGTCCTGGAAATGTGACCAGAGGTACACTACCCATCTGTTCCAGGCCTATAGAGAACACTCTGCTTAAATGGGACACCCTTTTAGGGTCTAGAGAGCTCTGGAGCTTCTAGGCAAACTTCAGGGAGCAATGGAGACTTTTGTTCATTTTGATGTTCACTGTTTATCTCCTGAATAAATAATCCCTTCCAGGATCTCATAGTAGATAAGTAACATACTCACTTAGGCTTCCTATTTATGAATCAAAATACTATCTCTTTTTCTTTTTTAAAATTGTTTTTATTGAGCTATATACTTTTTTACTCCCTTTCCTTCCTCCCCTCTCCCCTTCTATCCTCTCCCATGGTCCCCATGTTCCCGTTTTACTCAGGAGATCTTGTCCTTTTCTACTTCCCATGTAGATTAGATCATGTATGTCTCTCTTAGGGTCTTCTTTGTTGTCTAGGTTCTCTGGGATTGTGAATTGTATGCTGGTTTTTCTTTGCTTTATATCTAAAAGTCACTTATGAGTGAGTATATATATTTGTCTTTCTGGGTCTGGGTTACCTCACTCAATATGATGTTTTCTAGATCTATCCATTTGCCTGCAAATTTCAAATTGTCATTTTTTTTCCGTTGTGTTTTTACTCCATTGTGTAAATGTACCACATTTTCCTTATCCATTCTTCAGTCAAGGGACATTTAGGTTGTTTCCAGGTTCTGGCTATGACAAATAATGCTGCTATGAACATAGTTGAGAACATGTCCTTGTGGTACAATTGAGCATCCTTCTGTGTTTCTGTGATAAACACTGACAAAAAGCAACTTGGGAGAGGAAAAGCTTCATTTGGCTCATAAGTTATTGTCCATTATCCAAGGATGTCTAGACAGAAACTCGAGGCAGGAACCTAAAGGCAGGAACTGAAGCGGAGACCATAGAAGGATGCAGTTGATTGACTTGCTTCCTCTGGCTTGCTCAGCCTGCTTTTATGCATAGGCCAGGTCCCCCTTCCTGGGATGGTCCACAAGCCAATCTAATGGAGGCAATGCCTCACTTGAGATTTCTTCTTTCAGGTGTGTCTAGGTTTGAGCTAAGTTGGCAAAAGCTGACCAACACTGATTATAAAGCTGTGAATTTTTTAACAATAAGAACTATTCCATTCTCCTACATTAAAGCAATGCTAAACATATATCTGAACAGTTTGTTGGAAACTAATGGCTTCTGGAAAATAGATATTGTATCAGATGACAATTCCCAGTCCATTGCTCAGAAGAGACGCCTTCCCTGAGAGAGGCTCCAACCTCAGATAGACACAGATACTTTAATCAAATAAAAGGGACCCCTTATTGGAAATTGAGGGGGAGGGAGACAAGGAACTAAATGAGAACATGCTATTGGCCAAAAAAAAAAAAAAAAAAAAAAAAAAAAAAAAAGTAATCTTACATTTACCCGGAAAACATCAAACAGTATATCCTTAGATGGAAACATGTCCTTCTAAAGTCACAACAGCCCATATGAATGACATAGGGAGCCTACCAACAACATCTGTTACTCAGCTCTGTCCCAAGCTTGTTTATTAAACAAGTTAGCGCAGCAGAAAGCTCTAGAGAGTGCTCCCTAAGACTTGCCCTTCTTTGGTAGCTTCAGTGTCTGTCTAGGTTTCTTGTGGATTTCATGGCTTACTTTTATAGTCTCCCCTTGCGCTATAATACCTCCTCATTGATTGTCAAGCACACAGACACAGCCTAGTATGTCCAACTATCAACATTTGAGGAGCCAGGGAGCATAATACACCTTTCCATTCAGTATCTTCTCAAGGAAAATAATGAAGCCTACAAATGCTTATCCAGCTAGACAGCTCCTTTAGGTAAGAAATGCTTGAGTATACTCTGATCTTGTTGAGCACACCGTGTCAGATCAGCCTTGTTTTAGTCACTGCTTCATAAACGTTCTGGAGACAACACCACTATCTTGTAGTCACTGACAAATCTGGAGCTGTCCTGAAAGAGTGGAACAGTCACAAGTCAGCCTCATAGAACCATCCCATAATGATGTATGGCTTCAGATTGGACTGATTCCAAATAGCAATTAGAACACAACACTGGCTCCGGTTCCAGTGCCGGCATTGTTTTGGGGTTACTAATGTTGACGGTTATTAAAGATACTACTGTTTAGAGTTGCCTAAAGAGAAAGTGTTAACTTACTGGCCATTTTCTTTCTCTTTAATGCAAAGACTTAAGATTTGTGGAATGGAGATGAGGTTCCTAGATAAGCCTATTTCATTTTCAGCTTTGCTTTATTTTATTGCTTTAAGAATATGGTTTATTTTGCATTTTTCTCTGGTTTTGTTTTGGGGGGAGTTGTTTGTTTCTTTGTTCTTGTTTTGAGACAGGGTTCCACTATGTAGCTTTGACTGGCCTGGAACTCACTATGTAGACCAGGCTGGCCTCAAACTCATGGACATTCATCTGTCTCTGCCTCCTCCACAGCCAGTTTAGTCTGTTTTATATTTGAGACAGGGTCTCTTTACATAATCCACACTGGCCTCAAACTTGGGATTCTCCTGCCTCAGCCTCTTGAGTACCGGGATTACAGGCATTTGTCTCCATTCCTAACTTCACCTTTAAGTTTGTAAGTTAGCAATTGTAAGATTTGAAAAATGTCGTTGTTCAGAAAGGAGGCAACAGAATCTAAGCACACTGAAGACTGTCTCTTGCTGCTATTCCCCCAAGTTGTCCCCACCAGTGCTCACTTTAAAAGTTAACATCACAGACACGAACTTAATGTAAATCGTATCACCTTTCCCATAGAACAAGCTGCAGCCTACAAAGCAAAAGAGAAAGATCAACTGTGTTATCTTATCGCTCCATTGAATGATAAAGTCTTGTCATGTACCAGGAACACTGAGTCAATGACCGACCACATAAAAGGTGGTGATCCCAGAGATTACAGTGGAGCTGGGAAATGCTTATCTCCTGAGGGCCACTGCTGCTATCATAACCTGATAGGGCAAGGTATTACTCACTTACTCACGGTGATGCTCGTGGTGACAGGCACGCTGCCACCAGGCACATCAGGCAATAGCAGATGCAATTGTATTTGGCAGGTGGTACTTGATAAAGATCTTAAACGACTATGTATCTGTTTGTATGTTACTGTACTGTGCTATTTTAGAGGGTACCTTTTCTCCTCTTATTAAAACAAATGCAAGGTAAGCCAGTATTCTGTGTACCACTGACCGATATGATGGTGCCTGTGATGTTTCTTGATGGCATCAAAGGCCACAATGAGTCACTAACCCCCACCATCTAGGTTTGCATAAGCACCCCAAGATGGCCACACAATGACTAAGTCACATAGTGACACATTCCTCAGAGCATACCTCTGACATTAATAATTATATTTTCACCTCCCCTTGGTTTCACACTGCATTGACCACAGTCCAGAATGACTTCTTTTAGAGGACGCCATCACCCTGTCTTTGTCTCTGTGTTCACTGAGACATATAAATCTGGTGCGCTTGACCTCAGATCCATGAGGAGCACAATATGCCCCACATTCAGGACAGAATTCTAGGAGAAGGGTTAATAGAATCAATCCGGTTTGGAACTGGCTTGTTGATGAACCCTTCTCACAGAGCCAAGAGCAACATCACTTCCCAGAATTTGCTTTTGGACCTCATCATCCAGACCAAACGAGGCAAGAGTTTTCTGGGGTAAAAGATGGTAGAGAGAGAGACTCCCTACTGATCTGGCTAGGTTAGACCATGCCAAAGCCCATTCATCAGTCGTGCAAGAACTCTATGTTCAACAAGCCCTCTTCCCAACAGGAAATGCTACAAAGTTCAGAAGATGGCCCTCAGCAACCCTGACTCCATAAACATCTTCAAGCACCATGAGCGCTAGTATGTGGAGGCCAGAGGCCCTGAGCAGTAAGAAACCTACCTTCAAGTCTCTTTCTTCTAGGACTTAGAAGTTCTTATGTCTTGTTCAGAAAGGAGGCAACTTTCTGTTTACTATTCTGTTATTCATAATATCAAGAAAATAGAACCAGGCTGAGTGTCAAGCAAGAAGAATGGGCAAGCGAAACTGTGGTGTAATCACATGGTGGAAATTTACTGGGCTGTGGAGAAAGATGAAATTAGGAAATGCTCAGGAGAATGGACAGACCTGGAAAACACTATATTAAGTTAAAAGACCCAGGCCAGGCGGTGGTGGTGCACGCCTTTAATCCCAGCACTCGGGAGGCAGAGGCAGGCGGATCTCTGTGAGTTCGAGACCAGCCTGGTCTACAAGAGCTAGTTCCAGGACAGGCTCCAAAACCACAGAGAAACCCTGTCTCGAAAAACCAAAAAAAAAAAAAAAAAAGTTAAAAGACCCAGACTCAGAAAGACACAAAACACATACATGTTCTCTCTTCTTTGCATACCTTAACTTTTAACATCTGTGTGTATGTAAATAAGGGGGTGTGAATGGGCTACAGGCTGTAACACTCGATAGGAGACCACGAAAGAAACACAGGGTGAGTTAGGAAAGTGATGGGGGACGGATAAGGTCACAGGTGACATGAAAGTGAAAATGGGGCTCCTGGGGTGGGGGCAAAGGAGTAGGAGGAATAGAAGAAGAGAAACAACAACAAGTTTTTGCTTTAAAAAGACAGCAATGAAATCTAATTATTGGCATGTTGATAAAAAGCAAATTAAAACAGAAGTCTGCATCTTTAGGGTCAAGTTAGGCTTAACTTCCATCAGTCCTTGGTGGGAATGCCTCACTGTACTATGACAGCCCCCCCTCCTTCATAGCGTAAATAATCATCACACATCACTTCTGCATGCTCACCAAAGTCAGTCTCAAAGTGAGGGTGAGTCTCAAAGCCCATATTATAGGGTGAGAGCATTGCTGAGAAATTCATGAGGCAATTTGCTTCTCTGTGTGTTTTCCACAGGAAAAGAAGAGAACACAGCAAAAAGACAGTCACCACCTGCAAAACATGGAGATGCACTCCAGAAAGTCACCGTGCTGGCTCCCTGATCTCAAGCTGCCATATTCGCCATCTGATCTACCCAGGTCTATGATGTTATAACAACTAAACTGACCAGCAGAGCTTTAGAGGGAACAGTTCGAGAGTCTTTCTTCTTTTGGCATCACTTGTCAGAGTTTCCAGGCTCCACGAACAGATGGACTTGCCATGTAGCTGGACTTACAGTCCTGGGCATGGATCCTGAGAAGAGACCAATAAGACTGTTTGAAATGAAGAGCCCCCTGGGGATGGAGAGATGGCTCAGAGGTTAAGAGCACTGGCTGCTCTTCCAGAGGTCCTGAGTTGAATTCCCAGCAACCACATGGTGGTTCACAACCATCTATAATAGGATCTGGTGCCTCTTCTGGCAGAACATTGTATACTTAATAAATAAAATCTTTTGAAAAGGGCAACATCATTTAAAAAAGAAAGAAAGAAGGAAGGAAGGAAGGAAGGAAGGAAGGAAGGAAGGAAGGAAGGAAGGAAGGAAGGAAGGAGCCCCCACCATCACCAACTCTTCTGCTTTCCTTCCTCAATATGCACAATTCAGACTTAAATTCTGTTCCCACTTCTCCCCCTCACTTAATTTTCCTAGGCTTTTTTTGTTGTTGTTGTTTTCTTATGTGCATATAACCTGTACCTTGCAAAAGTCAAATAAAGGAGTAAGGGGAACAACTGTCAACACATATAGAAGGAACACAACAGGCTAGCTATTAGAATTAAATTCTAGCGATTTCTAGCAACAAATTCCAAGCCCTGTTCCAAATTAATATCCTTCTCCCAGAACAGTTGCACCCATCCTCTTCCCACTGCCCTTTTCCTAACTAACCTTGACCCACATTTCAGATCTGGGCTTGCATCTTGTATGACACTTCCTTCTAGAAACCCAGCTCTAGATTAAAGTGTTTGTGAAACTTTAGTATTTAATATTGCATGTAATATTTTGCCAGATATCTTCTCTTGACTATATCTGACTCCTCTCTCTCTTTACCCCACAGTAAACTCCCCAAGGGCAGAGATCTGAAAGGTCTGAACGCTACCCTATCAGAGAGCGTACGCAGCATATGTAGTGTCTAGTCTTTAGTGTTGCAAGAGTAGTGAGTGAATCAATGAAGAACAAAGCCACTTTCTATTGAATCCCTGACAGTTCTGCTTCTGCTTCAGCTGTCATTCTGACTCCCTTACATTCTCCTTCTAAAACGCTCAGAAAATGTCATTTTCACCTTTATAGACAAAGGCAGTTATGGTGTATACACATCAAAAACCGTTGGTCAACATGAATATTTGTCTATCTTAAGTCAGCCCAGTTTGTTTTCTTTGCATTTAAGAGGGGGTGACAAATGAGCCATGAGAGAGGCCCCGTGCCAACCCCAGTGAGAAGGCTGTGACTCTGCTCTGCACCCTGGAGCGCTCCAGGATGTTGTGACCAGCAAGCTTCCTCAAGGATGGGGATTTTTCTTCCTTGCCTTAGTTTTTCATAGCTCAATGGGACCAAATGCCCACCTTTGACTGTGGGGAAGGATTTTTTTTTCTAAAAGTACACTTAGCTTTGTGTAAATAACCAGCATGTGTGCTGCTCCTTCTCCTTCCTCGGCATCTAGTGGATTTCTTTCCCACTCTTTGCATGTATTCACGTTTACCAGGCATGGTGGCCCATGTCTGTAACCCTGGCGCTTGTGAAGTTTGAAGAGGACTACCGTGAGTTCAAGGCCAGCCTGAGTTACTGTGAGATCCTGTTTAAGCAATCAAATATTTGGGTGTGGGTATGTATACTCTTTTTCTGCTTAGATTTGTAACAGCTACACACCAATTAAAGCGCTTGGTTAATCACCTTTTGTGGACTAATATCCATTATAAAGTTGGTTAAAAGCCCCTTGAAAAATACCCCTCTTTACCTACACAAAACAATTACTCTGAAATCTTGACTAGAAGTATTTAGTTAATACTAAGGAAATAATGGGGGTGTATATATACTCATTGAAAATAGTCTAGCAACTTAGCAGGCAGGCTAAATGTATAAACTTAATTGAGGTTAAAAACTCATTAACTCTCAGGTTACCCATCTATAAAATGAGGACAATAACTTAATTGACGTAAAAACAACTCAGTTCAGTCCGTAATTAATAAAGGTTAGCTATTACTATAATTGTCATTGCCCTAACCATTGCTAGAAGCCTACAGCTCAAAGAACATCATGTTCCATACACAGAAGATGCTTAGTATCCTTCCTGCAGGATAGAAGGAATTTGCAAGGGTCTCTTTCCACTTTTCCACTCAATAAAACCCGCTTCATTGTTGAATTCCAAATGATGAAGCTGTTTGTCGTCCATGGTGAGGAAACTACTTAACTGTGCAATGTTCAGCAACAAAGTCCGGGTGTGTGTAGAAATCCAATAACCAATCTACCTTCACCTCTTGAAAACAACTCCCTAAATTGCCAGTGCTTTTTCTCTCTATGATTTTAGATCGACAAATATAATTCTACAACTTTAGTAGGTGATAAAGGTTGGCTCTAAGCCCTCCACCATCATGGTTTTACAAAACATTTTTGAATTCTCAGTGGAAGCTGTGGCCACTTGAAGCCACGTCATTGGCCACACATTTTTGACTGGAGCCAACAGAAATTCCTAGGCATCTAGGCCCCAAGAGATTACATACATCTATGCTGGGAAGAACTGTCCCATGTTCTGAGCATTGTAGGAGGGGAAAAATGAATAAGAAACTTTGAAAAGTTTGACTCCAGGCCCCGATTATCCTACAAAGCAAACAGTTGCTCAATGGCACAAGCATCTCTTGAGGAAATTCGTACTCCATGCCTCCGGTGTCATTCCCTTGCTCCCTTGTCTTCCTAGTACATGCTCACTCTCTGAGGCCCGGCCCTTGGCAGCCTCCAGAAAGCCTTCCATCACCCTACATCTGGAATTACTTTCCTCATTCTTATTTCTGCTAAGCCTTTTGGTAAACTCTTCTGTTTTAAAACTTACTGCAGCTAGACGATTGCCAGGCCTAAACGCCAGACCAATAATAGCCACATAAATATTTACTAACAAACCCATGACTCATCGACACGGCTTTGTACTCCCTGGAAGCAGGCACAGTGCGGGACAACGGCAAGCTCTCCAAGACTCCCAGTTGTTCTTGTTTCTGCCCAGCAGTCTCTTGTTCGGGTTCAGTCCTCAGCACTATTGGGAAACGGAGAATGGGATTGTCTTCAAGGCACTCAGTTCTCTGTTGGCCCTGATTCTCAAAGCATTTACACTTTCCAAGGCTCTTCCTGACAGTGAGGCCACTTCAACAAGCCAATTCAAATAAGATGGTCAGAATAAAGCTGGGTATGAACAGTTAAAGACACATGCACTTAAAAGAGAATGCCCAGGCACCACAACTATTATGATTGCACAATATATGATTGCAATAACTCAAGGGCTTTCGTGTCTTTCATGTATATCATTGAGGTGAATATTTGGTGCTTAGACGTATCTCATGTGTCTCAAACCATATAGATTGTATTAGTAGCTATTTGTGCTACTATGCAATGACTCTGGGTTTTGAGCCTGCAATCCACCGTCAGCTTTCAAACTACATAAGAGAATGAATGTGCTCTCAGTGGAACCCGACTTAATCCTCTTGGGTTCAGCAACATTTCTAGCACATCCGTAAACATTGACGAAGATTTTAGGTGTCCTCACAATAGGAACCAAGCAGGCTTCCCTCTGATATACAAAAAAGCACAGCTAACTCATTAGCTCCTTGGTGCTTGTTAAGTGTGTTTGCAGATGGAGCCGGGGAACCCAATGCTTGTAAAAGCCAGTCGTGTTTATTTGCAAATCTTTTTATCTAAGTTGAACTTACTAGCTTTATTACTGATTTAATTAAGTCAATTAGCTACTATGGAAACCAATGAAATATGAATTTGGAAACAAGATAATTTTGTCTGTAAAAACAGTTTTCATAAATAAATTACAGAAACAGAATAGAAGTTACTAATCATAATTTTACCAAAACTAAATTTGAAGAAAACATAAATGAAATAATGCTGTCATAAAAGTCTAGAAGACATATGCTTTCATTATTACATCTTTATATGATGCCTCTGCTATAAACAAATTAAATCAGAGCTCACAGGCACTACCGGAAAGACATCACTCAAGAAAGTTAACATTGTACTCAATCAGTAAGCTCAACCTTAACAAGTAGTTCTGGGATCTACATGAAAAGATTGGCTATAGAAACTACAAGAATAGATTTGAGGTCAGAAGCCTTAAAAGAAAATGCATTCCTTCAAAGAGACAGAGACACAGTCCTTGCCTTACTGTTCCACTTCTTCACTTTATAGAGGCAGATCTTGGCTCCCTGGAGATCATATCAGAAGTGTGGTCCTGTCAATTACTCATAACTATCCAGTGCCCATGGGGCTCTTCTCCAGCTTCTTTTTTACTTTAATCCCTATTCAGCTCTCTCTCTCTCTCTCTCTCTCTCTCTCTCTCTCTCTCTCTCTCTCTCTCTCTCTCACACACACACACACACACACACACACACAAAAAAAAAAAAAAAACTCTACATTCCCAAACTCAAAACAGAAAGATATGGCAGAGAGGGACTTTATGGTTACTGTATTTCTCTAATGCATGACTTAGTTGTTGCCATTTCATTCAGACAATTAAGAAAGCTTTGGAGGGCTGAAGAGAAGGCTCAGCTGTTAGAGTACTGACTGCTCTTCCAGAGGACCTGGTTTCGATTGCACAGCTCCCAACTGTCTGTAACTGCAGTTCCAGGGGATCTGACACCCTCACACAGACATATAAGCAGGCAAAACAGCAATGCACATAAAGTAAAAATAAATTTCTTTAAAAAAAAGAATACTTTGTAATTAAAAGCCAATACCAGGAAGTAGCAGAACCCAGTGGCTGAGAGAGGTTTACTGATTTGAAGGGGAAGTGAAGAAAATGGTTTGTAAAAAGGTTAAAAAGAGGGAACCTAGGCACTCTCGAGTGCAATTGAATGGAAAGTGTGAGCAAGGGGGTGGAAGCCAAGAAGGGAAATAGTTAGACATTTTTAAGACCTACTTCCATTAGTGTCCAAGTCTTAAAGAAACAGGTATAAATGGATCCTAAATCACTACCATAGGCCCCCTCCAAGCTCCTCAGACTCTTCATCTGCTCTCATTATGTCTGATTGACAAATTGCCACACTTTGGAATGCCACAAATGCTTGAAAATGACACAGCTCCATTCTCTCAAATAAGCCCACACCGATGGAGGTTTTTTTTCTTTCTAAATGGAAATAAAAGTTGGGGATTCTGGTCTGCAAAAAGGTTGAGTTAAGCAACTCGTAGTTGGTGTTCTTGACTGGATGGTAGCTGGCAAATCACCAAAAGGCAACTCCATCAGCCCAAATCGAGCTGAGTCTTCCCATAGCTTCCGTACTGTGCTCCGCACCGAGATCTCTGCCTCAGTCACCATCTAACCTGAGCCCTCCCACAGCTTCCGTACTGTGCTCTGAACCGGGTTCTCTCCATCAGCCCCAATCTAGCTGAGTCTTCCCACAACTTTGGTACTGGGCTTAGAGTTTCAGCACCATACGCCATTGACCTCCTTTGGGAAGGTTAAAGGTTTATATTTTTTCCAAAAATCAAAGCTGAAGTCTCAGGTTTAGACCCCAGCTGGATACAAACCAGAATATCAAGCAAGTAGAATCAAGATCAACAACCGGCCAGACTCAGATCCAAACAGCTGGGAATCCTCTTTCTTCTCCCATGAATCAAATATCTTTCCCAGGTGACACATTCAAGGGACAGGTGAGGGGTGGGAACCCCCTGAACACAGCGCTCTTTCATTTTTTTCTCTTTGGTAAAAGTCTCAGGCAGCATTTACCACTATTGTGCAAGATAGTGGATATGTCATCACACCAGTACAGCCCAACAGAGGGAAAAGTGTCCTTCTGGTCAAGAAGACGGACAAAGGTGGACAGCTAATATTCCGAGTAGGCTAAGCCAACACCCCTCAGGAAGACAGGACCCATTTTAAGCCACACTAAAAAGATAGGAGGAATAATTAGCCCTTAAGAGAAATAACCTACTCTCCCTTCCCAGAATCCCAGCCTTTGGCATAGCCAGGAGGTTCTGTTGGGTTTGCCTGCCTTTAAAGTCCTCACAGAAGACCTGACTTGTCCAGTTTTTCGTCTTCTTCTCTCAGATGTTGGCCAGAGCCTACATGTGCCGTTTGGCATGCTGTTCTTTTTCACTCTTTCTCTAAGGTCTCCCTCCCATTGGGTAGCTGCCTGTCCACCGGGCGTGGGCTGACTTCTCTTGTTTGCTTAACTCAGATGACCTGTCTTCTCCTCTTCTATCTCCACCTTTCAGGAAGCTGAGATTTACAGATCACTTGCCTTGGGGTTTTCTTTTAAACTCTAATAAGACTGCTCTCAAGTTTTCATTTGAGTCCATTCTAAAATTACTTTATTAACAAAAATAAGAGCCCAAGGGGGACCCTGGTTCCCTGGTAACATATGGTGACTTAGCCAGGACTAACCACAATTTCTAATAACAGAGATATACATTCAAATCCTATATATGAGGAGTAGACTTGCAGAGGCCCCAGGGTTGTTTCCAGCATTCACAGGGTGACCCACAAACATTTGTAGCTACAGGGAATCAGACGCCCTCTTATGGCCCCCACAGGTACCAGACACACACATTATGCATACACATAAGTACAGGCAAACACTCACACACATAAAATAAATCTTATGCAAATAAAGAAATACTAAATATCTATATTTGGGGAAATGGTTTGTTGTTTGTTTAAGCCTGAGCTCTCTCCCCCTTTGTATAACTCTCAGGCTCGGAAGCAGGCGGTGATTAGACACTAACAAGCCTCCCTCGCGTCTTGGAGACTGGAGTTTGGCACAGAGTGCGGGAAGGGATGGTGTTTGTCGCATCCTCAACAACTTGGTAAGAAACTGTGAGTGTTTCTCTTTCCATTCCACTCCTTCTCAGCTTGCCATATTGACAGAGCTGAGCATCAGGATCTCTGATGCCACATGTGGACGGCACATGGAGCCTGGACCTCTATTCTCCGAAGCATGTTATTCATCAATTAGGAATGCCTAATTTCCATACTTGATATGAATAAAAAATGAGCTTACACTGTGGTTTAGCCGTTCTGTGTGTTGAGTCTGCTTACTCGCGTTATCCTTTCTAAAGCATTGCCTTCTCTGTAAGCCAGGACACATTACTGTCGCTAATGGTACAAGCTTAAGTTCTGATCCTACAAACAAATGTCCCTAGTGGGGAAATGCATGTAAAAAGAAATGCTTTTTAATATGATAAGGGAGTATTTATTTTTAATACAAAACCACTCTGTCATTCCTAGACAGTCATCCACTGGGTTCCAGAATGCTCAGTAAAGCCCATAATTATTTTATTTCATTTTGATTATGCATTTTCTTTTTCTTTTAACATAATTTTTTATTGATTCTTCAGGAATTTCATATCATGCTACCCAATTCCACTCACTTCCCAGTCCTTCCATACCTGCCCTTTACCCTAGTAGCATCACCCCCCAAGGAAAATTCTAAAAGTAAAAAATAAAAATATCAATTACAAAAAACAACAACAAAAAAAACAAAATGAAAAGAAAAAATAAATAAAAATCACTTTGCTCCTCTGTCTTTTCTGCCTCTCTGTCATCTCTTCTTTTGTCTTAGTGGCACTGGGAGCTGCAGTATGTCACGCAGTACACCCTTTTGTCCAAACAACTTTACTTGCAAATGTTCATTGTGGAATGAGTTGGTGGTTGGCTTCAAGGCCTCTGGCTTCTGCTACACTATCAATACTGGACCCTCGTTAAAACAGGATCTCCTCTCAGATATCCTGCTATTGCCCTGAGTCATGGAGATGCTGTGGCTATGATTCCCCAGGATCAAGCCCCTCATGTGCTCCGGCAGGTCATAGATAAGGCAGATGTTGGGGTGGGCCAAATCAAAGGCCTGGCTGTAAGCCTGAGGGGTAGCTGAGGTGGTCAGTTCAGGCAGCTGTGACCACCCTCCTCGGCGAGCTTTCCCGTGCCCACGGTGAGGGGTGGAACCAGCTCTCTGAGTGGGAGGGGCAGCTCTCCCATGAGGTATAGGCCCAGTTCTCCCACAGCTGGGGGCCTCACTCAGCACTGCCCTCAGATTTCAACACACATTTGTAGCCCATAATTATTTTTAACCCATAATTTATGCTGAATCTTCCTTCAATTATTTACCATTGTGATCTCATACTGCTAGCAAATAGTCTTGATAGTGATCATTTTAGTACATATGTCTCAAAATTCCTCAGTATGTTTCCTTTTTCCATACTTATACGTGTGTGTGTTTGCCTATATGAGTTTATGCACACCACATGTATGCAGGGGTCTGATAGGACACCACAAGCATGCAGGGCTCTAAGGAGAATACTACATGCATGCAGGAGTCTGGGGTGGACACAAGACACATGCAGGAGTCTGAAGTGGCCACCTCATGCATGCATGAGTTTGAGTTGGACACACTAGATGCATGCAGGATTCTGAGGTGGACAGCACATGCATGCTGGAGTCTGGGGCAGAAACCTCATGCATGCATGAGTTTGAGTAGAATACTGAATGCATGCAGGAGTCTGGGGAGGATACCACATGCATGCAGGAGTCTGGGGAGGACACCACATGCATGCAGGAGTCTGGGGAGGACACCACATGCATGCAGGAGTCTGGGGAGGACACTACATGCATGCAGGAATCTGAAGTTGACTCACTGCATTTTGTGTGTGAACCAAATATGATCTACTTGCTTCCTGATCGCCAGGTTAATCTCATGTTCCTGCTGCCATCCCTTCCCACCATGATGGGCTGTATCCTCTCTAAAACTGTAAGCTAAGATATTTTCTCCTGTGAGTTGATTTTGGCTGTATTATTTCATCACTACAATAGAAAAGTAATTAACAAGAAAGAAAGAAATAGAGAGGGGGGAAGGAAGGAAATGAAGGAAGAGAGAGAGGAAGAGGGAGAGAAGAAAAAGGAAGTAAATAGGAAAATCTCCTTGGCAAATAATTTCAAATAATTTACCTATGCATTTCACTCTTTAACTTCCCATTCCTTAAGTTAATATAGGAAACAATGACAAGAAGGTATACTGTGGAAGGGGACCATAAGACTTCTATGAAGAAATCCTTGTGTCTTTCCTATCTAGTCATCCGTGTATGACCCAAGCATCCTACGTCCCCTGAGTCTGACAGCCACTGCCTCAGGACGATGATAAGGTTAACACGGGTTAGAAGTCATGCTGATGGCATGTCCCCTTGGTGTAATATGATGAAAGGGGCGCTTCACAGCTGTGTGCCTCCGCTAACAACCCCACAACTCCAATCTAATCACGAGAAAATTATCAGGCAAAACCCAATTGAGAAACAGTCTACCACACAGTTGATGGCACCCTTTGACGCTGTCATGACGGCTAGACGGGCTGCACTACCTGGAAGGAGCTCCCAAAACAGAAAAGGACTAGCTAAAAGCTAAAAGGATGTGAACGGAGCCTGAGTTTTAGTTAGTAATCTAGTATCGATACTGGTTAATTAATGTTGGTGCAGCTATTACAATACTCGTGTAAGATGTAACTAGTAAAGGGAAGTGGGTTGGTGCAGAGGGAAACTCTCGATACTGCGCTTTAAACAGTAAGTCCAATTAGGCATTAGATAATGATATTTGCTCAGCTACTTGGGAAGCTGGAGTGGAAGGACCATTTCAGCCCAGAAAATGACTGGATGCTTTTATTGATGCTCAAAGCCCAGAAAGGACGTGCAAACAGTTTTTAAAAGCCTCCCTTTTCCAGCAGCATTAAACAGCCTTCTAAAAATATTTACTTCCTATCCTCCTGAGTGTCTCAGGTCCTCAGGCAAAAAAGAGGTGTAATAGATTCTGACCCCATTTTGAGGTCTTATGGCTAACAGTTTTCCAATCCCTCAAGGTCACTTGCTTTCTCCACCCTCTCTCTGGTCAAGTGATAAGATATCTCTAGTGCTCCCTCCTTTGAACCCAATGACAGTCCAAACAGCACAAGCTCCGGGACACTCAGAGAAACTCACCCCAACCACTCTCCTTTCCCTGCTTCCTCAACCCACTGCAATTGCCTGAGATCAGCCCTGTTCCCTAACAGTAGAGGAAAATACTTCTCCTTCAGCTCGCATGCGCCAAGTGCTCTGACCCAAATATTTATGTCCTTCAAAATGGACAACTTAAAATATTAACCCCCAAAGTTGTGGTATTCTAGTCTGTGTCTTTGAGGGTTGAAAATCTTGAGAGAAGAACCCTCATGAATGGGATTTGTGCCTATAAGGGACACCCAACAGCTGCCTTGAGCCCTCCACTGTGCAGTGACACCCCTATAAGGCCTCATCGATGAAGAGAGGATCTTCACGGATGACGGTATCTTCATGGACACCTATCCTGTCAATACCTTGATTTTGAACACCCGGCTTTCTGGAACTGAAAGAAATCAGTTCTTGTCCAATAAGCTATCTAGTTTATAGTGTTTGGTCGAAAGACCTCTAACAGACTAAAACAACAAGTTATTCCATCAATGTTCAGTTTCAAAACTCGCCGCGACAGCTGTGCTCAGAAGCCCTGCCCTTTGGGGAGAATAGAAGCTTCTCTCTACACACCCACCTGGGTTCTTGCAGCGTATTTACTCAGAACAAGAGTATTTGTGTGCAAACCCGTTTCTGTCTGCCGAGAAACAAATGCTGTAAGGGTCTTATCGGCTATGGATGATCGCCTAGTGATATCTGTTAGCTTTAAGATAACTCATCAGTCCTTAGCAAAAGCACTCTCTAGGATCTACCATTTGAAGAAAATGTGGGCAAAGAAAGGATTAGAGTAGGCCTTGCCCTGAGGGTGTGTGAAATTGAACACAGCTGCACTTTGAATTACCGGTGTGTACATTATTTAACGATGCTTTGGAACTGCTTGAGGTACAGGTGCAAAAAAAGTAGTTTAATGTTGTATTCCAGGGCATTTCTCTAACGTGTGTGTGTGTGTGTGTGTGTGTGTGTGTGTGTGTGTGTGTGGTGTGTGTGCTGTTCTTAAATGATTACTTGGAAAGCCTCAGTTAGTATATCTCTGTTGAGGTAAAATTGGAAAAAATATCTTCATTCTAGACCAGTGTGAGAAGGGAACTCTGCCATTTAAACAGAATACTTTCTCCTTATTTCTGAGCTCTCTAATGCTTCCGTTTTTGACTGGTTTAAAAATAAGACATCATCAGGCGGTGGTGGCGCACGCCTTTAATCCCAGCACTTGGGAGGCAGAGGCAGCTGGATCTCTGTGAGTTTGAGGCCAGTCTGGTCTACAAGAGCTAGTTTCAGGACAGGAACCAAAAAGCTACAGAGAAACCCTGTCTTGAAAAATAAAAAAAAAAAAAAAAGAAAAAGAAAAAGAAAAAACAATAAAATAAGACATCATAATCTCTCCAGCAAAGTATTTCTAGTGGAGTAAGAGCAGCAAGGGGCTAGGCTGGCTCCATCGAGATGACTGTATTCTACAGTCAAAGAAAACCACCCGTGCAACGCATCCAAGTTACATTCCAGTTCACCGTTAAAGGAGTATGTAGTTGTCTTGTGCTGAGGTCAGACTAATCCCTATAATAAAGAAAAATATGCAAAAAATAAAACTAAGAATGGAAAAGAGGACAATATTTCCCTTGTTGGCTCCATCTTCCCATTGGGACTGGTCCAGTACACACACCCGCTACTTCCTGCTGGCATATTCCAGGGAATCAATTCACTCTTTGTAGATATTAAGAAATTGTGGAAGCATTCAAAGGGGAGACACTCAATGGGTCTAATGTAGTTGCAGACAAAGGATTGAAGTGATGTAGAGGAAGAGGCAAGAGGAAAGCTGCTCAGGATCTAGGGCGGTCAGTGTCCCATTGGTGGGAATGGGGGGACCTGAGGTCAAAGCAGAGTATCCCAGAAGCAGCTCGGCTACTCTTGTTTCTGAAGCCATTAACATTAATACCACCAACCAGATGCAAACAACTGTTTGTGCTTAGGAATGGATTTCACATGAACTTCTAAGAATTCCTAAAATGTAAGACTTCTAGTACGTGTGTGTGTGTGTGTGTGTAAGTGTGTAAAAGTGAGAGAGAGAGAGAGAGAGAGAGAGAGAGAGAGATTTTTTTTCATCCTGCGTACAGTGATAAAAATGATGAAAATGTTTTTTCTTTCCTTTGTCTTTTAGGAAGAACGAGCTCTATTATACATGATGGCCCTGAGGTACAAAGCTGTCTTAACGGGTTTAACTTTTGAATCATATGAACTCTTGGCAGATGTAGTGACATTTGTAAACGAAATGGGGAGGGCTCTGGCTGTTCTGTGGGGTTGGCTTTATTTTACTTTGCTCTCTAGTTTTGCTCTGCTGCCTTTAATTTTAAGTGGACGATCAAAACAACTTGCTAGAGTAGTGAAGCCTTAGCTGCAAATCATGCCTTGAAGTAAGTAGGCCACTGAAAACCAAAATGGTATCAGATGCTGTCTAGGATTTCAGTTTGGCAAGATTATCTTGTGTAATTGCTGTAAAAAAAAAAAATTCTAAAAGCTTAGGGGACTGAAAACCTGTTTTTAAATCTTTGCTATAACAGAAAAGTCTTCTTCCTGTGACAGGTGGTATTTATATATGCATTACCCCCTTCTGGGAAAACTGTATTTAGATAGGATTTGGCCTTACTATAAGTCCTACAGTATCATGAGGCCACTGTCACCATAGTTTCTTAGTCTGGGTCTGAGTGTGCCTTTCCTAGAGGCAGTGACTGTACCACTGTGGTGGTTTGAATGAGCACTGGCCCTTGTAGGCTCACATATTTAAGTGTTTGGTTCCCAGGTGGTAAACTATTTAGGAAGGTTTGGGAGGTGTGGCCTTGTTGGAGGAGGTATGACATTAGGGGCAGACTTTGAGCTTTAAAAGCCCACACCAATTTCTCTCTCTCTCTCTCTCTCTCTCTCTCTCACACACACACACACACACACATATTTCTTACTGATAAGATGTAATTTCTCAGCTACCGCCCCAGCACCATGCCGGCCTGCCTACTGCCACACTCCAAACCTTGATGGTCATGGGCTAACCCTCTGAAACTGTAAGCCAGTCCCCAGTTAGATGCTTCCTTTTGTAAGTTGCCTTAGTCATGGTCTCTTTTCAGAGCAGTAGTAATCCTAACCAAGACTGAAGTTAAGAAAGCAAGTAGCAAATGAAGGAAATTGTCTCTTTATACAATTCCTCTAAAAAAAAGATAGCTGAATGCAGTAGCCCGTGCTTGTTATTCTAGCACTTGAAAGGGTTAGACAAGAGGATCTGAGTTGAAGGTTATCCTCAGCTACATAGAGAGTTCAAAGAAAGACTAAGCTACTGGAGACCTTGTCTCAAATGGCCAAAAGAAAAAAAGGGGGGAAAGAAAAAGGAGAGTACTAGAAAATTTCCATGATATTATACTTGTGAAGAAATGGATCCATGCATTGAATTTCATCAGTAGAGATAAATGGTATATCAGACACACTTTATCTCCTGGTGGAAGTGTACCACACCATCCAGACTTGAACTTGACTCTGATAAACTTTATTTTCTGCTAGCCCTGAGGATCGAACCCAGGACCCAGCATGTGTTAGACAAGCTCTCTCTCAGTAGCTCTACACCTTCCCCTTTGCACAAGCTTTTAGATCTAACTAGATCTGAAGTGCAGTGTTATATGACAACACTGACAAAACCCATCTATGGACATCTCTATAAGGAAAACAGCTGAGTAACCTCAGCAAATTAAATACAAGGATTTTTTTTAAGATGAAGACGAAATCTTCAAAGACTAAGGGCCAGTAAAGAGTCACATAAATCTGTCATCAGGCACGATGACATATTCATCCAGCTTCAAACGAACCGAGCAAACCACACAGGACCCACGTGAGCCTACTGAAAACTGACTTCATATTTGATAACTATGAAACAGCTATTGTTGCTTGCTTTGGGATTAATAATAGTATTTTGATTACATCAAGAGGAATCTTCATCTTTTAGTGACACAGACCAATACACAGATTTGTTTACTTTTATTATTAATGTTTAAAAACAGGGCATGTAACTTAGGCTAGCTTCAAGCTTGCTGTGTGGCCAAGGATGACCCTCCATCTCCCAAGTGCTGAGATTATAGGCATGTGCCATCACTCCCCATTTATATGGGGCTAGGGATCAAAATTAGGGCTCTGCACGCACTAGGCAAGCCCTCTAGCCTCTGAGCTATATCTCCAGCCCCAACACAAAATTTTATTTTAAATATATCTGGTGTTCTCTAGGATTATTTCTTCAGAAATTGCTGGCTTTTCCTCCCCTCCTTTGTTCTTCCCTTAAACCAAGGTTCCCTTCCATCTCAAGACAGTCACACCTCATCTATCTTCACCCTTGCATCTCTTCACATTGCATAATAATCTCCTCAAGTGCTTCTATCGCAGACCTGAGCACCATAGGATCAAGGACTTTGCCTACCCATGAAAGCTTGGTTTTTCAAAAGCCTGATGCTTGGTGAATTAATAAAAGAGTGGATTGTAATGAAAGCTGTGTTTCCTGTTGTGCATGTTTATAGTATCCATGAATTTTAAGCTTGCTGGTGCAAACAATAAATGTTTACTGATTCATGAGCAACACGGTCACCATGCCATGGTGTGAGACAATGGTCTGTATTCTCTCAATTATATTAAATAAATGCTGATTGGCCAGTAACCAGGCAGGAAATATAGGTGAGACAACCAGACAGGAGGTAGAGGCGGGTCAATGAGAAGAAGAGAATTCTAGGAAGAAGGAAGTCCTAGTCTGCAGTCCTGACCCAGCCACAGAAGAAGCAAGATGTGACTGCCTCACCAAATAAGGTTCTGAGCCATGTGGCTAACACAGATAAGAATAATGGGCTAATATAGGTTGTAAGAGTTAATAAGAAGCCTGAGATGCTGGGCCAATCAGGTTATAACTAATGTAGACCTCTGTGTGATTTCTTTGGGACTTAACAACTGCGGGAACCGGGCAGGACAGAAAATCTCAGGCAACAATGCCAGCTTTCACTCTCACCGTTTGAGGGCACATCTTCTTGAAAGGAAGCAGCAATTGGCAGTTACAGCAGCAAGCTTTGTAGCTTGCCTCCTGCATAGCAGGCACTGTTAGAAGCACTTTGTGTGTTTTAAGTAACATACTAGGCAGAAAACATGCAGGAAAAAAAATGCCACCTTGGGAAGATAAATAGTAACCCATCAGAGTTATTTAAGGTGACCTTTGGGTGCTTAGTAGATCAACCAAGTCGCTTCACTCTTGAATCTATATCTTTTGCCTGGATGACTAAAGAATGTCTTCTCAGGATGAGATCAGATGTAGCTTTGACCCCAACCATGAGACATCCATCACTGACTGGGAACAACACCAGATTCCCAATTTAGCTCTCTCTGTCCTGCTTTGTGACCCAGATGGGAACTCCTTCTTGTTTGGACTATCATAGTCAGTTAAGGTTAAGGAAACACGGCATTCCTTCTTCACTTGAGGAATCTGAAGTTGGTCAAAGTAATTGCTGAACACGATATGCAATACTGAATGGCTCAGAAGCTAGTTGGTCTATTCTTTCTGCTTTTTGCTTCCAAGGCAAAAAAAGAGTCTGTCAGATTACAGGATTGTTGGCGAGCCCATTACTCAAGCCACAAATACTTGAACTATCCAATGACTCAGTGGCCTTCAACCACACTTCAAATAAAGGCCTTCTATCATGTTGTACACATGTGTTCTGCCTCCAGTTGAGCTCTCTATAAATGCCAAGCTGCTAAAATGCCCCCATGTTACTTTCTGCAGAACTCCATCCCAATGGTTATTTCAAAAGGATGATTGCCTATATTTCCTGTAAAAGTTCAGACAGCAGCCTTTCTGGTTGACGTCACTCCCAGCCTCTTCTAGCTGATTCAAGCACTGCTCATTTTCTTTCTTAGTCCTCCTCCGGGGGTGTTTTCTCGGCAGTACAATACGCATTTGTAAACGTACTGTTTGAGCCATTTTGAGTGTATACTTTAGTGCCACTAAATAAATTCAAATTGTTCTGAGGTCATCAACACAACCCGGACATACTCATCCTCCCAGACTGAAACTTGTTCTCACTAAATGGCATTCCCTTTGTACCTACTCAGTCTCCAGCTACGGCCTTCAATTTTCTTTCTCATGAAACTGTCTTTCTAATATTTTTAAGTTTTAATAAATACAATATGCCCACAAGGGCAGCATATTGCTAAAACAAAGATGTCTAATATAACTAAAATACTTTCATTTTCAACTTTGGATTAGTAAATTCATAAGTGTTCCTTGCTCTCATTGATTCCTATTTATCCAGTGGCCTTAGGTGAGGCCTTATCTTCCTTAGGTGAGATTCTGTGGTTCTTAATATTAAGAAAAAAACTACTGGGTCTCATCTAGTATAAAGAGTGTGAGAGCAACAAAGTCATACCGTTGGTTTACTAAAGTTTTGTTTGTTTAATGTTCATGGGCATTTTCCCTACATGTATGTCTGTGAGGCTGTCAAAAGCCCTGCAACTGGAGTTACAGACAGATGTGAACTGGCATGTGGGTGCTGGGAATTGAACCCAAGTTCTCTGGGAGAGCAGTCATCTTCCCCTGCCGAGCCATCTCTCCAGTCCCGGTTTTGGTTTTTGTTTTGTTCTGTTTTGTGTTTAATTGTACATATTT
The DNA here is from genome assembly GCF_950005125.1 of Chionomys nivalis. Classification (NCBI taxonomy): domain Eukaryota; kingdom Metazoa; phylum Chordata; class Mammalia; order Rodentia; family Cricetidae; genus Chionomys; species Chionomys nivalis. Next base: position 11,686,911 of record NC_080100.1, on the reverse strand, counting down.
CGGGGCCATATCTCTTCTTGGACACTTTCTAAACGTGAGGTGGTCAATTGATTCCACATAAAAATGTATTTACTCACTTATACGTGATGCTCATTCTTACTATTTAAAGCATAATTTATACAGGGTACACAATAATGATTTTGTTACATTTCCCTATGTGTCTATCTTTTTACCTCGCTCACATTCCCCTCTTCCCTCCTTCCACGGTTTGTCTCCACTCCAAGGGTCCCCCTTCCGCTTTACAGTCACACACATGTATGAGTAGGTTTAATATGAGAGAAGACATGAAATACTTCATTTTTTCATAGATGAGGTTTGTAAACCAAGAGCAGTTTTCTCCTCCCTGATGCCTCTGCCCAGGCGTGTTGGCAAACAGGCCAATGGCGATCCTCAGAAGAAAGCCACAAGGAAAGCTTTAGTCAGTCAGACTGAGCAACCAGGGAAGCAACTTCTCAGTGTCTGAGTAAAACAGCGAGGCAGAGCCCTGCTCATTCTGAAGGCTAAGTAGGCAGCATGTGAAGGGCAGCTGCCATGCTCCTGCCTCAGGGTGAAGCCAGACGCAGCCAGGGAGTCCCAGTGGGTGGAGAAAGAGGTAGGACCGTCTAACTCTGACGCTCTGGCCACCAGAAAAGTCATTTCTTTCTCTCATATAATTAAGGAGAAATAGAGCTTGGGAAATAAGGCTTGCTTGCACTCCAAACCTCAACTACGATAAAACTTAATTTTTCACCCAACTTTACCAAGTGCTATGGTTTGGAAATGAACTGTCTGCTCAAAAGGTAAACTGAGTCAGGTGTGGTCATGGGTGCCTTTAATCTCATCATTAGTGAAGACAGACGTAGACAATTCTCTGTGAGCTCCAGTCCGGCCTGGCCTGAGGTAGTCATTTCCGGGTCAGCCAGTATTATACAATGAGACTCTGTTTTAAAAAAGAGAAATTAATTGAAGGTTTGAAAAACAGCTGACGGATAAAATCATTGAGAACTGATTCTCAATCAGTGGATTAATCTCTTGGTTTTTCATCGTTCCACTGTGTGAATTGGAGTGAGGCCTGTTGGAGAAGCTAGGTCACATGGTGATGTCTTAGACTTACCTGTCTACAGCGCATGTCTCTGTCTTACTCCCTTGCCCTTCCCTATTCCAGGTCTCACCAGAGCCAGAGACCCTGGGCTGCAACCACGGGCACACATACATCTTTCCTTTCAATGGTTCTTCTCAAGGGACAAAGTCTGATGACACAGGAGACATGAACAGAGCTGTTCTACAGTCACTTTTCAGATGCCTCGCTGAATAAAGCTGCGTGTGTTATCATTGGGAGCTTGTGTGAGAAAACGCCGCTCATCTCCCAATCTCACCGGGGTGACAGACACACGCGTTCACACAACCTTCCTGTTTTATTAAACTGTACATTAAATACAATGTAGACATAATATGTGGTGTAAGTGTGAGGGGGGGCTCAAAGCAGGTCCCCATATGCACCGCTGCTTTATAGATATTGCTCTGTTTTATTTGTTTAAAGATAGGGTCTCATGCTAAGTGGTGGTGGCGCATGCCGTTAGCCCCAGCACTATGGAGGCACAGGCAGGCGGATCTCTGTGTTCAAGGCCAGTCTGGTCTAGAGCAAGTTCCAGGACAGGCTCCAAAGCTACATAGAAATTCTGTCTGAAAATCCGTCCCCCCCCCCCAAAAAAAAAAAACTCATAGGGTCTCATTATGTAGCCCTGGCTGGCCTTAAACTCACAGACTCCTGCCTGCCTCTGCCCTCTGAGCACTAAGATAAAAGGGGGCCACCATGTCCAGTGGTCCTGCTCTCTTGAAATAATGCAGAACATGAGGAAAAGAACCTCGGCCCTGGTGAAAGTCAGAGGTCATTTAACAACCCCATATTCCTTTCTCAAAGGGGAAATTATGTACCAAGAACACTCCCGGTACACTAATTTGCAATGAGTCCTTACAAGCTCATCTCTACTTATTATCCTACACCTGATTACTTTCTGAAGAGTAGGGATTTAGCCCCGACACCTCCCATGCAGAAGGCTGCCTGCACCCTCCTGAGAAAAGCAGTCTTCGTTTGCTTCCGGGGTAAAAGGACTTCACAGTGTACCGCCCAGGGCTCTTAACAAGGGTGAAGGAATCCTACTTTGCTGTGACCAACCCTTGAGGGCAGGAAGGGGAGAGTGTTGTGCAGTGTAAGGAGCTTTGCCGGTGACAACACAGAAAACTACTGATCTTGGAAAACAGTTAAAATGGACAGCAGTTTAATAACAGATGTGTGCTGTGGGACCACCAAACCCCGAAACGAAGCTGAATCTGGAGGAGAAGGTCGCCAACAACGTCCAATTCTAAAGGGAGCTGATGGGGCAGGTGGACACCATTTAGAGCCGTTCATCTGTCCCAACAGCCGTGAAGCCCACTTCAAACATTCCCACGTTCCACCCTCGGAGTGGACACAGCTAGGCCACCTCAGTTCTCTGGGGGGATGTTTGTTCCCCTTCCTTATCCTAGCATCAAGAAAACGTTACCACAAAGAGAACACAGCGTCTTGCATCCTAAATGCCTTTCCTCTGTAAGAGCCAGTTCTCACCCCAGCTGCAAAGCCCATCAGATCCGAATTTAGCAGCTATTCTTTCGCAAGTCGCAGTAAACATCATCAGAGACACAAACACGCAGGACAGGTAGTGAGAAAAAAAAAAAAAAAAAACGGCTACCAAAAATATCCCAAGCTCTCCACGGGCGAACTTCCTTTCTCCAGCTCCTCTCAGTACTTCAAGGACCCGCGCGCCATTTGTCTGCCGCATGGTGCACACTGCCTTTAAAGGAGTAGTGTGTGGCTGCAGGCTGTGCGCGGTGACCTGGGCCAACAACAAGGCCTTGTGGTACAGGGACAACTGAACCATTAAGAGGAAGGAAAAGGTCATTGGAAAAGGAATTCTGCCCGATTAGTGTCTTGCTCAGCAAGATGTGATGACTGCCCCATTCACCACAGAGAAATCAATTGTTACAGTTATTTATTGGAGAACAGGACTTGAACAGCTTAGGGAAGGGAAGAGAATATCTCTGTGTTCTCCCTCCTCGCTATCAGGCAGTTCAGATTTTGCCTTCTTGCAAGAGGGGAAGGGAGAGAGGCCTGCCATTGTCTCCCAAGCCCTGGGCTTGTCCTTGGGATCTCCCAAGAGCCCACAGCGAGAGTTGTGGGTTGAGAGGGATTTGTGAGGAAGCAAGGCCAGAGTTGGAAGTTCTTTACATTTGTAAGTTGCTCTGCTCATCTGAAGCCCTTGACTTGCGCAATGCTTGTGTTGACGACCCTGAAAATCTATACATCGTACAAAATGGGCAGTTACAGGCGCAGCTGCCTACTTACATAAGGTCATCTGAGTTTTCCTGTTTAATCCTAACTTCTTGGGGCATAGGGAATAAATGAATCTCTATGGCCCCAGGACACCAGAAAAACACCCATATGTAGGATTCTCTGAATCACTTTTTCTTGCATTCCATTTTTAAATATTTATTTATTTTAAGACACTATTAGCCCTGGCTGGTCTGGGACTCCGTATAAAGGCTGAGTTGGCCTTGAGTGCTAGGAAGTAAATAAACTTCAAGTTTTTACTCCCCCCACCCCTTTTTTTTGGTCAACCTTCCAGTCTCTCTGTTCTTATCAACCACTTTCCCCGTTTTCTTTCAATTTCTGTTTCCCAAAGTCCTGCCTTTGAGGATCCACCAAGGCTTTCAGAGCAGGGCTGACTAGAGAGGAGAGAAGTAGGCAGTATTTTCTGGGGGATTGGAAGGGAGGAGGGCATTTCCCTCCACCAAATCCATGTCTGTGTCTGTGACTCAAAACAGAAGCGTGATAAGGAGGGGATGGCAGGAAAGTAAATGAAAAATAAAATCTTTTTGGAAAAGTGATATAAGCCTGTTCTAAGAGCCTCGGGATTCAGCTGGGATGGAGGACTCACTTCCCTCCATCCTGTTCTCCCCCACAGAGGGGAGGGACAGGGGACTGGCTTATTGAAATAAGTGACAGGTCATGCCCAGCTGCAGGAAATGAGCAAGCCCATGAGGAAAAGTCCCGAAAATAAAAATGACAGTTGGAACAGCTATATGCTAAACAGGAGCTACCAGCTCTCTGGGAACAGTTCATTCATAAATCAGAAACAAAAATTGATGTTCATGGAAAGAGCTTTCCATGTGCAGCCAGCGCTACTGGACGTAAAAACTGCTGTCACAGGAAAGGTAAGCAAGGAGGCATCTAAGAAATGATACAACTGAGAAGGAAAATCACAAACAGCTGAGAGGCTAACAATACACAAGAAGGAAAGAAAGAAAGAGAAAGAAAAAAGAAGAAAGAAAGGTTTCCAACTGACAGAAGAGATGTTATAACATCCTCTAATGAGAAACGGCGCATTTATATCAAACAATGGTATGGTGTGCTGTCTAAGGAGGCAAATTTATTTCCCTTTTCTCTGCAGATCTCCTTGTAACAAAATCCAATCCCTTGCTGTCTTCCTACCCCACAGCAGTCCCATGAGTAGACAGCAGTGTGATGTCACTAATACCCCTCCTCCCAGTGTCTCTGCACCACACATTGATTTAGTCATACCACAAGACCACACTGACCATCTGTACAGAAGCTGGCATGAAAAACTATCTGTGAGGCACCTGGCAGTAGAACCAGGATTGATTCCCTGGTGCATGACCTAGCTTATTGGACATCATTTCCTAGGGTGGGATGCCATGTTCAGTCTTAATGCAGCAGGGGAGGGGTTTAGTCCTGCCCCAACTTAATGTGCCAGACTTTGTTGACTTCTTCTGGGAGCCCTTGCCCTTTGGGAGGAGTAGATAGGGAGGGTGGACTGGGGGGATGCCAGCAGGGGAGAGGGGAGGGGGAGAACAGGTGGAGGGGTGGGGAGAGGACTGTGGATAGAATGTAAAATGAAATTTAAAAAATTAAAATTATAAAGGAAATCTTTTCCAGGAGGCATCGTGTTCCTTTTCTTCAACTGCTAGAGTCACTGTGGTCACATCGGATGCTGCGTCCCCTCCCTGCATCTGCCTTTGATGATGCCCTGTAGAGCTTGGTGAAGCTGGGCACTGAGGAGAGAGGAGACAGGAGCGAATAGTAAGAAAGATGATATGTCCATGTCCTTTTCTCCTTCTTTAGTGAAGAAACTAATGAGGCAAAAAAATAAATAAATAAATGACAGAAGGTCCTTTTTGGAAGCAGTAGTAGAAAATTATTTTTCTTGGAAAATAAAGGCAAAAATATGGCATATTCTCTAATATTTTTACTTTTTTGCTTCAAGTGTTTACTCTCCTGTTGAATGCAAAAATATTTGGGTCATAGGCTCCAATTTCTCAAATGGTTTTCTTCTAGGTAGAATGCTGAATTGTACTTCTTAAGGTTTCTGAAACAAATTATGTCAGTGTCATAGGCGTTTCTATAAAGCTTACAAGGAAAGAGTATACTCTCACTTAACCTGTCATCCCCCAGGCTAGATGTTATCACTCTTGTTTCCCAAAGCCTTTCCTTATTGGCAACTCACAGGAGAAAGTGGAGCACTCTCCAGGGGAAAACACTCTCTAGCTGATGCTTAATGCACACTTTTCTCCCTAATAGCAAAAAGCAGAAAAAGAAGAGCTGCTCAGTATGGCCACACTGGGAAGAGGGGCAAAGAGGTCTAATGTGACACCATTCCACTCTGTCTTCTGGGCCTTGGCATGAGGGTACAGTAGAAACAGGAAGCATGAGACATGCAGAACTAAGTAGTTCCAATAAGGTCACCTAGAGCTCACACTTTCTAAAAAGCCTTGTCTCCAGAGCTGGAGAGATTACTTTCTGGTTAAGAGCGTGTACTGCTCTTGTAGAAGACCCAAGTTCTGGTCCTCCTGTAAAACCAATTCTGGTTCTGATGACCTCTACTGGCCTCCATGGGTACTGCACTCATGTTCCAACACACGTGTGTGCACGCGCGTGCACACACAATTTTTAAAGAAAAAAATTAAAATCATATCTTTTTTAAAAAACAAAAAAGTGTTAATTCAAAACCACTGGAATTTAAAGAATTCCATTTTGTGAAGGAAGAAGCTGGTGTAGGGTCATTTTCCTTTTCCACATGTGAACACGGAGTTCAGGAGATAGCTCAACAGGTAAAGTGTTGCCACCACGTCTGGTAACTTGAGATTGACACTTAGGACTAACTCCTGCCTGTTGTTCTCTGACCGTCACATGAGCATGGCTCAAAAGACAGGAAACAAATGACTTCTTACTCTTTAGGAAAGACATCAAAGGACCTTTATAGAGGTGAATACGCTAAACTTTCATAATTTTTTGAAGGAATGGCCCAGAAGGTTCACCTAAGAAGCTCACTGAGCATGGCAGTGTGTCTCAAAGACTTTCAACTTATAAAACTCAGCTCTGACAGACTCTGATTGTTTTATTGTGCTTATATCATACCACCTTCCCCCCCATGATTCTGGCTGCTCTGGATTTCCTTGTAGCTAAAACTATGAAGCTTCCCCCATCTCCAATTTATCTATAAGAGGCCAGGAGGAAATCTTTTAGAAAGTAGACCGGTTCTCCTCTTTCTTACAGATTCTCTTTCTTCCTCTGACTGGAAATAACCTCGTCTATTCTTCCAACATTTCCACTATTTCAGTCATCTGAAAGCAAAATAGAGTTAATATGTTAATAGGGAGACTTAAGTACTTGGGAACCTTGACTCAAAGGTCTGAGGTGGGGGTGGGGGAAGGAAATGCAAGCACATCCTATAAACTGTTTCAACATCTATGTGGAGAGATTATGGGCAGGCAGAAAACAAAGGGGCCCTGTGGTGGAGTTAAGGGACATATTGTGTTCCGAGCTACAACTGCTGAGCTGTTACAAAGGGTTCTTTAAATATTTCTGATGGGAATGAAGTGAATTATGACCAACACGGGGGGAAGGGAGGGATGCAGAGGGCAGAATGTCAGGTAAATGAAAATGGAGAATTTCCTTCTGGGCCGTTCCCAGCTCACCTCCTCAATGACTCCCTTTTCCCCCTCTTTATTTATGACTTGGCGATGAGCTGTCTTTTCTGCCATTCATTTCTCACCTCAGCATCATCCACTTCCGAATCACCCCTGTTCTGATCATGCTTGCATTTCAATTATCATTGCTCTAGAGGCAGGAAAGTGGGATGGACCTTCAGATGGGGTGCTAGCAGACATTGTCACATTGGTTTCCTTCCTTCCTCTCTCTCCCTCCTTTGCAGTGCTGAGGAATAAGCCAGGACCATATGACTGCTTGGCTGATGCTCTACTCCCAGGTCACAATCACAGTCCTTCAGCTTCTCCAGTTCAGTGAAACCCCCACGTCTCATCCCTCAATCATCTAATCATCAGGCTTTTATACAGAATCAGCCATACATCCGTGTCTGTGCATGGCAGGCCCAGTTTACTAGACATGCAGGAGTTAGACAAGCGCCATGTTACATGACTGTAATTCCAACACCCACGAATCAGAGACAGGAGGAACAGGAGTTTAAGGATAGTCTGGGTTACAAATCAAACAAACAAAATTCCATGGAAATCAGTCCTTTCTGTGGGAATGCAGGCTGTTAGCAGGAGGACCATGAGCTAGACACCAGCACTTACATCTTCATTCAGACGCCTGTGTTCTTAGTAATTGATGTTGCACAAGGACCATCTGCCAGACTTGCGTGACATCATTTACCTTCACAACAGCACTGAGGAAAGTGAGCATCTCTTCTACGCAACAAAAGAGGTGAAACACTGAGATGCTGAAAAAGTAACCACATATGCAATATTTATCTGACACAACCTGCCCTTCCTCCAGGTCATCACTCCCTCTAAGTTGGGAATAATCGTGAGAAGCTGGGCTCTAGAAGGCAGCTAATTATAACTCTCTAGTGTTTGAATTTTAAAATGGCCAGGCTTTTTCTTCTGGCCTGCCAACCAGCTCCCAAATCATGACACAGAGACTTATTATTAGTTATGAATGCTCCACCTTATCTTGTACTCCTTTCTTGCTAACTCTGATAACTTAACCTGTTTTTCTTCATCTGCCTTTTGCCTCAGGGCTTTTTACCTTTCTTTCCTTCTGTTTATCTTACTTTCACTGCTTCTCATGTCTGTCTGGTGACTGCCAGGCTTTTGATCCAGGGCATGTCCGTCTCTTTCTCCCTCGTTCTCTTCTCCTTCTCTCTCAAGCCTAGATTTCTCCTCCTACTTATTCTCTCTGCTTGCTAGCCACACCTTCTCCTCGCCTGCCTAGCTATTGGCTGTTCATCTCTTTATTAGATCAACCAGGTGCCTTAGGCAGGCAAGGTGAAACAAACCCAATACATCTTTACACAATTAAACAAATGCGGGGCTGGAGAGATGGCTCAGTGGTTAAGAGCATTGCCTGCTCTTCCAAAGGTCCTGAGTTCAATTCCTGGCAACCACATGGTGGCTCACAACCATCTGTAATGATGTCTGACACCCTCTTCTGGCCTGCAGACATACACACAGACAGAATATTGTATACATAATAAGTAAATAAATAAATATTAAAAAAGATTTTAAACAAATGCAACACAAACAAATGTAACACATCTTTACATCATTAACAAAGGCAGCATAAACAAATGTAACACATCTTTACCTAGTTAAAATAATGTTTCATAACACTATTTAGGCTTTTCTAGGTTTTGTTAGTTTATGCCCGATTTATTTATTTTGAACCTAGAAAAGGAAAAGCTGTTTAAAATGTACACAGTGTCTTCTTCTCTTTTAAATGAGGCCAACGGCAGAACTGAGTGCAGAAAGTCCTGTGCACCCGCACATGGGCCAGGCCTCCTCTGGCCACACTCGGATTCATTTGCCCAGGGGTCACCAAGCCTCCTGCCAGGCAGCAAACATTTTGGGCTTCAGCCCTCAGGTCTCTACTACCATTATTTATCTCTGTGTGTGGCACCGGAAAGCAAAGGTAGACAATTTGAAAATGAACAGGCCTAGCTACCATTCCTATAGTTTGTTTTTCAAAACAGCCCCAGGTCCTTGATTCAATGCATCCTTTACTTCACATCTTTATACTGACTGCCCTTGGAGGTCTTCTTTGATACCCAACTTCCTACTCTGGAGTCCATAGGCATCTGGAGTCCCTAACAAGTCATTTGCAAGGTTTTCTTTTGACGCGTGTATAAGTACAGTCAGTCATCTCCTACCCCCCCCCTCTCGTGTGTGTGTGTGTGTGTGTGTGTGTGTGTGTGTGTGTGGCCAGAGTTCTGACACAGATGTCCTCCTAGATTGCTCTCCACTTTATTCACTGAAGTTCAGTCTCTCACTGAGTCTGGAGCTTACCCATTTGTCTAACCAACTGACCCCAGGGGTCTGCTAACTCTCCCTCCTTCCCTCCTGAGGTCTGGAAACCCAGGAGAGCTGTCATGGCCATGGGTGCTGGGAATCTGAACTCCAGTTCTCATACTTTCCACAAGTCCGCTTTGTCCATCATGCTGTCTGCCTAGCCCTACTTTTTTTCTTTTTACGTTACTACAGCCATCTGTCAAGGAAGGGGTCCATAGCTCTTGGGTTTCAACACCCATCCACAACTCTGAGATCTCCCATTCCACTACCAGCTTGACCTACAGCATCCAGGTCACGGCACACAGAAAGAAGGACTTACCACCTTACTGTGTTTTTGTTCTCCCTCTTCGGTCTAAGCACCACTTGCTACGTTATTTTCCTGTCCCTGGAGCACGTTGAAAAATTCAATCTTTTGCCACTGAGCCATTGAGAATTCCTTCCAAGCTGCTTGATGTAAATCTTCAGCTGAATCCGGTACTGTGGGGGATATTTTGCTTGTAATCTACAAATAAAGTTTGCCAGGAGATCAGAGGGAGGGGCTAGCCATTAGTTAACCATAGAGTTCTGGAGGTCTGGACAGACAGACAGGAAGTGACACGACTGGGCAGAGAGAGAAGCTAGGTCTCTTTTGCGGCTGAGAGTTGCAGAGGTAATATCTCTAGTGGCTGCTTGCTCTGATCCTCTGATCTTTCAGCTTCCATCCCCTTATATCCATCTCTGGGATTTTATTATTAATAGCAATTAGAACTTGTGCAACACAGTTCAGTTCATGTGTAAGCCATTCCTTGTGGCCAGGCTGTGTTCTGGGAGTAAAGAAAGACATTGGTGAGAGAGTTGGGATGGAATGCAGGTCAGACTTGCAAGCAGTCCTTAGATCAGCGTGGCAAGAAGAGTCTGGGGTACCGTCAGAACACCAGGAAAGATACCAAATCTGTGTCCAGGTTTCTACGCTTTCTTTAGGACCCAATTTAGGCATAAAGATAAGCCTGCCACTAGGTGTCACCTACCTGCGAGATGTTCAGAAGTGGAATCCTGGATCCCACTCCAACCTACTGCCAAGTCACAATCTGCATTACACAGAGAAAGAGTCTGGAAAGCGTGGCTTGACCCGACACAAATCTTGTCCATTACTGACAAAATGCTAAACTCCTACTTCACAGGTTTCCAAAATGGTGTCAAGTTAATAATTCCCCTGGGTACCTAAGTGTGCAGGTATGGATATCCTTTCACCTGCTTATGCGAAACCTCTCCTGCAGGCCATCTGGGTGCAGCTGAGGAATCTGCTGTTCTAGCAGGTATTGAAGGATTATTGGCTTTAGGGATGTTTTAGAAATCACATTTCCTGATCTTCACTTTACACACAAAGATACACACACCTCAAAATCATTAGTTTTACATTTTCATAGTGCTTTATCCTACTTGGATTGTAGTGTTGGTGCATATTCTAAAATTATTTCTTAAATTTATCATTTGTGTGTGGGTGTGCACGCATGCGTGTGTACACACACTCTCGCAAAGAGGTCAGTGGGAAACTTTGAGAAGTCAGTTCTATCCTTCCACATGGGATTCAGGAAAGAAATTCAGGTAGTCAGATTTGCACAGTATATTAGTTTTGATGGGGGAAAACCATAATCAAAAACAACTTGGGGAAAAGAGAGTTTATTTTGCCTTATAGTCCATCACAGGGCGGGGGTGGGGGATGACAACAGCGAGATCTTAACGCAGGAATTGAAGCAGAGACCATAGAGGAATACTGCTTACTGGCTTGCTCCTCGTGGCTTGCTCAGTTTGATTTCTGACTACATCCAGGACTACCTGCCCAGGAATGGCACCATCCACAGTGAACTGGGCCTTCTCACATCAATCATTAATCAAGAAAAGGCCTCACAGGCTTTGCCAACAGGACTGTTTGATGGAGCCAATTGCTCGGCTGAGGCTCCCTCTTACCAGGTGACTCTATCTTGTGTCAAGATAGCAAGAAAACCAATACACACAGCAAGGCCTGTGACCCCCTACGGCATCTTGTTGGACCAGATTATTACTGAGTTCTGAGATGTAATCTCACTATATAGTCTAGACAGGCTTCAAATTCATGAGCCTCCCATCTCAGCTTCTCTCACGCGGGAACCAGAAGTGTGCACCGCCGCAGCAAAGTTGTAAATTTATTTCTTCACACATTCGCTTTTTTTAGAAGCCTGTGAGCTCTTTTCTTTGGATTTGCATGAGGTGCCCGGCTCTAAACAGTGCTCTCGGGAAACATGCAAGCATACAGCTGAGACACAGTGACCACCACACGGCCAGGGAGTGTGAGCCCACAGGGCAGACCACAGGGCAGTACAATTCAAAACTAAAGAAGCTTCCTTACTGTTTCTCAGTAAGATTTTATTCTGAGGGCACAACTGGAAGCCCATGCCTGTCGCTAGTTTAAGCTGAAATATGGCTTCACCTTCCAGCTGGACAGCTTCCTCCCCTAGGCTGTCCCCGGAGCAGCGCTGCCAGCTACCCAGAACCACCACCTCCCTTCCCCCAGTGATTACCACCTTCTTCTCAGTGGCCTTGCATGTTGTCCAAGGAAGGCGTGTCTCTATTTGACCTTCTGTCACAGTGAATTCCTCTAGCTAACTGCAAGCTGCATAGAGAAGTTATTTCCTTTGATTTTTTTTTCTCTAAATTTTCTTTTGAAACAGTTACTCTCTCCTAGAGGGATGACGTTAGAGAAGAAATCAATACAGCTATTTTATTGTTCGGGGGGTGGCCAAGGGACAAAAGTTGTTTAAAAACACTTCCAGAATCTCTGGTTCAATTTTAATTTTTTTTCTTACCACTGAACATAAAAATATGTGTTCATTTCACAAATTTTCTAAATGAAGAAGCCAGGGCCTGTAAGCAATATGCGTCTCACCACGGATGGCGCTGTGGTTACTAAAGAGAGTTTAGTGCTGGTAGCTATAAGGTCACATTAATCATGTTAGCGTTTTGGCATTAGTGAACGCCTTTGTCATCTAAGCCACTAGTAGCCAGAATCAAATACAGGTCCCTGCAATGTTTTGATGGCTGAATCATTACTGCCTCCCAGGCAGAAAAGGGAAGTGAGCAACAGGAAGGAGCCAAGACAGCTGAAGCTCCCCAGGCAAGAGGGGAAAAGTCAAGAAAATTCCATAAGGGAAGTCTTACTCCTGCTGGGAAGATTTCTCCCTCCAGTTGTGTCTGGGACTGAGGTAGAAGCTTGAGGGGAAGAAAACATAACAGCATGCGCAATCTAGCTCCCTTCCCCAACACCCGTGCAGCATTTTCAAAACTCTCCCTCCTATCCTGTGCCCACAGTCAGACTCTCCTCTCTGGAGGGGCACACTGAGATCCTTAGATGGGAACAGGAAAGAGCACTCACAGTGACAGGCTTTTTGATATGATGGATTCATTTTTGATTGAGACAGAAATGCTGTATGGAGTCCGGTGCGATAGTTAGACACACGCTTCCGTTGCGCAATGATCAAAGCCAGGATTTAGCCTTTGTACCTGCAAGGTATGACTCTTTCCCCAGGGCACCCTCAGGAAATGCCAGTGAGGTCTTCAAAATTAGTTATGTTTAATGTGGAGAGTGTGTGTGTGTGTGTGTGTGTGTGTGAGAGAGAGAGAGAGAGAGAGAGAGAGAGAGAGAGAGAGAGATTACTGCTTTATTCTGTAAAGGCATACATTCATTCAGAAACATTTACATTGTGGAAAAAAATACAAACACTAAAAGATCAAGTTATCTAACACCCCAATAGCACCACCCAATAACCGCTATTAGCAATCATAGACCACCTTAGCTTTATTTATTCATTGGAACAGCAGAAAAGGTTGTATAAATTAAAATGACTATTCAAATTAGACGGTACTAACATGGTACTGATATTTTAAGGGGGGGGAGTTCTTATGAGATAAAAGAGAATTTCAAGATCACCTCCAAAATTTTGATAACTATGTGATTATATTTCATTTTGTCCAAGCAGTAAGTAATGTTTTGCTTGGTAAGCATAATTCCTACAAATGTTTACCATTAGTCCCATATTTAAATGAGCTCGATGCTGTTTATATGATCTATAACCTAGTGCATTGTATGCAACAAGGAGCGCATGCATGTGTGTGTGTGTGTGTTCGCATGCTTGTGAGTGCCCTATAGAGATAAATGTCAGATGTCTTCCTTGGTTACACTCCACCTTATTTTTTGAGACAAGGTCTCTCACAGAACCTTGAACTCCACGTGTGACTAGACTGCCTGGCCAGCCAGCCCTCAGGATCATGCTGTATCTGGTCTCCCAGCACGGGGGTTATAGGCATGCACTACCACACTCAGCTTTTACAGGCAGGCTGGGGATGTGAACCCATGTCCTCACGCTTGGGCAGCAATCACTTTCCTAAGACTTAAGAAACCGATGCCTTTAGACCTGAACATAACTTGACCTCAAACATCTATGTTTCGTGTCCAGTTCCTCAGGACATTTCTCCTTTGTGTTTTAGCATTTGGTTTCCTGCCAAACTACTTGACCTCACTTCCTCCACCAAGAAGAGTTGACCTTTCCCCTGGATACCTACTAGAGTCTCAAAATAGTTTTTCTTTCCTACTTTCTTTCGTTCCATCTTTTTTTTTTTTTTTTTTTTTTTTTTTTTTTTTTTTTTTAGAGCTGGGGGTCAGTCCCTGGGCTATAGTGCTGAGCTACATAGCCAGTCCTTTAGAATAACTTCATTGGCCCCTAAATGCATTGGCCTAATCAGCTTGTGTTTCAGAGTCTAATTTCTATGTATAGAATTTCTGAGACAACACAATGTTGTTCTTGTTGTTTTCTGGCTACAGATTCAGTTTTCCTTTTCTTCTAGAGTATTTTCTTCTGTAACTTCTTCAAATGCTAGTTTTGTTTTGTTGTGTTTTGGGTTTTGTTTTTTTTTAATTGATTTTCAGTTCTCTGCTATTGGACATTTCTATTTGCACCATGCCTGCCCTCTTTAACCACCAACTCCTGTCTAATCAGTATTAGAGATGTGCGTGTTCCTTCTGAGTTCGCTGTGATCATCACAAGCACAGGACCTCACGTTTGCTAGGATGACCCTACCTCAGCTATGAAGCTAGCTGCCATCTAACTCTGTTTTAGCCTGGTCTCCCCATTCACTTGCAGTCCGCGTTGCCCATTTATTCAGATGGAAACTGTGTTTACCTAGCCCTCCATTATCCTGTCTGTGCTATGTCTCCTCTTTGTTTCAGTCAGTTGTTTCTTTCTATGCGCTGACCAGCTTGTTCAGCTATCCCTTGAGTGACTGTCAAGCAGTCTAGCACAGATGTGCAAAACCAGGCCTCTAAAGTTATACTGCACGGGTCCATCAGCCACCTGCTGCCTCTGAGAAACCTGATCTACAAAACTAAGATCATGATACTGCACAGCACATGCCTGGACAGAACATGTCAACAACTTGCAACAATGCCTAGAACACAGTAGACACTTGGTATGCTGTAGTTACAAAGCAACATGCCAGGGCATTTTCTCCTTTCTTAGGTTGCCGCACACATACAAGTGGTACTCATCTGTCTCTTCCATGCTCTGGTTCTTTGAAGTCCATTTGCTTAGCTGCTTTCCCATGCCTTGTGATTTTGCTAATGGCTATTGTAGACGAGTCAGGTCTTTCATTTTTCTGATAAGATCAAGAGAGTTGCTCTGGGTCTGTCTCTTTACCTGATCCTTCTAGCCCCTTGGGGCTACTGTCTCAGACATCAGATTGTGGCAGGGAGAGAGACGGGAGTGAAAGATGAGTTTTGTTGCAGTGGATTCTGCGGGTCTGGGTTGAATGGTCTGTGCACAAGCTCACTCCGCCCAGCTGAGACTGTAGCCTATGTTCATGGAAGATGCCACAGCCCCATTATTTGGTAATGAGCCCTGAAAAATGGAGAAATGTGGCATAGGCTTTACGTTCTGCCGAAACGTGGATGGGCTAAGCAGTATATTAGAGACTTCTCTACTGTTGAGACAAAACACCAAGACCAAGGCAATTTATAAAACAAATCATTTAATTGGGCTTACAGCTTCAGAGGGTTAGAGCTGATGATGGCAGAGCAAAGGCATGCTGACAGGAATAGCTCAAAGCTCATGTTTTGGTCCACAAATAGAAGGCACAAAGATACACTGGGGGCCCAGCATGGTGACTTGTGCCTTTAATCCCAACACTCAGGACGCAGATGCAGGCAGATCTCTGTGAGCTCAAGGCCAGCCCGGTCTACAAGTTCCAGGATGGCCAAGGCTAAACAGAAAAACCCTGTTTTGAAAAAGCAAAAATTTAAAAAAGATTTTTTTAAAAAGCCAAAGAACAAAACATTAATAGCAACAACAAAATACACTGGGAATTGGGAATGGCTAGAGTCTTGAAACCTCCAATCGCACCCCAAGTGGCACACCTCCTCCAACAAGGCCACACCTTCCACTCTTTCCCAAACAGTTCCACCAGTTGGGGAACAACTATTCAAACACATGAGTCTATGGGGGCCGTTCTCATTCAAACCACCACAGTAGGATCTTTGGTCCTGAGAGTTCTCTCTCATTGTCTCCTACCTTCTCTCCAGACTTTAAAGGCTTGCTGAGCAAAGCTGTACAGCATCTTTCCTTCCTCTTCCCAGCTTCCAGCCCCTTTGTGAAGGTAATAGTGGGAGACTCACCTCTTTCCTTGTTGATTTGTCATTACTTTTGTTTTCAATCTATTCCTTAACGAATCTGGTAAGAGAGTCTGTGCTCTGAATTCACTGCTGTGTTTTCCTAAGACCAGGCTGCTAAGCCACTGCTGGAGTTGTTTGTGGTACTCTGAAATTCAAGCAGAGGATGCTTTCTCTTCGGTTTTCATCACAACAACCATTGCAAGCAGGAGATGGTGGTGTGTGCCTGTAACCCCACGACTCTGGGGGCCGAAGCAAGAGGATCAAGCAAGTTCAATACTAACTTTGGCTACATAGTGAGACACTCCCTACAACAGAATATAAAATACTTATATGCAACAGAAATTTATTCTTAGATTAGGATACCAATATGGGTGAGTTCTAAGAAATTAGGTCAAGGCTTCCATTCTCGTAAACCAATTATCTCCACAGAAGCTGCACCTACCAGTAGCATCCAACACATTGTAAAATAGGACTCCACTACATGAATTTGGGGGTGAGGGACAGCAAATACCCGATCCATTGTAGTCATGGTCTCCAAGAAGGCACTGAGATCCTCGGGACAAAATGGTGCATGATTTCCAGGAAGCAGCTCTCAGAAGAGGAAGAAAGTTTTTGTCTCCTCGAAAGCAAGCAGTCTTCAAACTGAATCTCTTGGTGTTTAATTGACTCTGATGAGTAAGGTACTTTCATCATCTATTGTGATACTTGAGAGTTGATGCATTATATCTATTCTGAACTATAAGACTTTAAAAGTCTTCATGGTTTGGAACAAAAATAAGAAACAGAAAGCTTTAGGAAAGATTGTTTTCTAATAAAATAGAAACTGTTATCTAATATATTTTATCTACTCTAAGTATGAAATAAAAAATAGGATAAATCAATACCAGAGCCCCTGGTGAAACTACGCAAAGGCATAATTATTTGAGACTAGTGTTAGGTGTCTGCCATGATGCCTGCCAGAACAGAACCATTCTAGGCATTTCCCCAAAATCTACTCTGACGATGACTAATTCAGTGTGGTCGGTAATTAATTACATGTAATGACTGTAAACGATCATTTATTTTGCAGCTTCTGTGTAGAAGACTCTGTACTGTCAAACCAAATGCAAAGAAGAAACAATATGTTCTCTTTTCTTGGAAGATTATATGGTTAATTGGGGGAAGAAGTAGCTAAACAGGGAGTTTCTTGTTAATGTCCACATATGCAATAACAGATACTTGGACAGAACCTGGGGGCACACAAAGGGCTATGAGAAATCTACACTGGGCACCAAGAATCCCAGTAAGGTGAATGAGAAAGAAGTAAAATTAGATTGCTTCAGCCAGCTGGACTTTGGGAGACTCCTTACTACCACAACGTCCTGCCTGTAACAAACTGTCTTTGCCAATGAGTCAGTTTTGGAGTTGAAGATTTAGCTCAGTGGTAGAGCACTTGCCTAGCAAGCACAAGGCCCTGCCTAGGTTTGGTCCTCAACTCCAGGCTGGGGGTGGGGGGAAGGCAAAAAAGACAAAATAGCAAAAAAGACCAAAACAAAACAAAAGCAAGGTAACTGGAAGATGAGTAGATTTTTAAATCTAAACGGGCAGAGAATGGCAATGGAATTCCTATAACCTGAAAGCAGGAACCTGAGCGATGGAAGAAGACCAGCAAGATAGAGGACTAGGCAGATGGGGAAAGCAGTGTGGAAGGGGCACAAATGAGAAAAAAGGATAGCATGTATGTATGAAAATGTATGCTATAATGTATAAAAGTATGCATGCTATCATGAACCCCAAACATGTACGCTAACTTAGAAAAATTGTACCAAGCCGGGCGATGGTGGCGCACGCCTTTAATCCAAGCACTCGGGAGGCAGAGGCAGGCGGATCTCTGTGAGTTCGAGACCAGCCTGGTCTACAGAGCTAGTTCCAGGACAGGCTCCAAAGCCACAGAGAAACCCTGTCTCGAAAAACCAAAAAAAAGAAAAAAAGAAAAAAAGAAAAAAGAAAAGAAAAGAAAAAGTGTACCAAGAAAATCTAAAAGAGCTTTGCATTTATAGAATTCCATCTATGTCATAGTGATCAAGATTTCAAGGCTCTTGTGGTATCTAAGACTCTTGATCCGGGCTGGAGAGATTGCTCAGTGGTTAAGAGCACTGCCTGCTCTTCCAGAGGTCCTGAGTTCAATTCCCAGCAACCACATGGTGGCTCACAACCATCTGTAATGAGATCTGGCACCCTCTTCTGGCGTGCGGGCATACATGGAGGCAGAATGTTGTATACATAATAAATAAATAATAAATCTTTAAAAAAAGCTTATTATTAAAAAAAAAAGACTCTTGATCCTTTCGTATTGTGACATTTAGAAATCCAACAAGCAAAGGGGGACAAGAAGGCCCAGCAGATCACTGCACATGATGCTCTGGCAGGGGACTTGAGTTTGGGTCCCAGAACCTACATCAGACACCTCAGAACTGCCTGTAACGCCAGCATGAGGGAATCTGACATTTTTTTCCTGGACTCCACGGGAGCCAACACTCACTCTTAGATACCCACAAAATAGCAGATTTTAAAGATAGATATTCTTAAAATCTAATAGCATTTCTTTAACAAAATTATTGATTCTTAAATGCTTACTGGGACAAGGTCAAATGCTTGGACCACTTGAAAAGTCTTCTCAGACTGATACTGACCTCAAAATAAAATTATCATAACATGCATTATTCTCCAGCCTGTGATTCTTCTTAAGTGACAGTGCACAGGGGTTTTCAAAGACCTTATTCAAGTTTGGCAGGATATTTCCATTACCTAGAGGCTCTGTATAGATCCCTTTAGCATGGCAACTCTACTCTTTTTGAATATAGGCCGATTCAGCAATCAATGTATTGTCTCACCAAATGCCCCTGGATCACCTGACAGGCCAGCCTAAATGCAGCAGTCCATCAACTATCACTAACTTATTTTCTGAGACTATTTGGAACATCAGGTATGTTTAGATTTCTCGAAACTTGTGACAGCAAAAGGAAATACATTCAACTTTGAATACAATAATCTTGATTAGAGGCAAAGAGCATTGGACTTGTACTAGGCTATATTTCCTTCCTCCTGGTTGTTCTGTCTTTCACAACTCAGAGGGGACAGGGGACAGCTCAGTGGGAACAGTGCTTGCTATTTAAGCGTGAGGAGCTGAGTTCAGATCCTCAGCACACATGTGAAAAGCTACCTGCAACTCCAGTGCAGAGAAGCCAGAGACTTTAGGGGCAGTACAGAGATAGCTGGGTGGTGCAGAGACAGGAGAATCTCTGGGACTCACTGGTAGTCAGAGCAGTCAAAAACACTGAGCTCCAGCTGGGTTCAATGAGAGACCTTGTCTCAGTGAAGTAGGACAAAAAGCAAGAGAAGAGGGCACTCAATGTCTTCCTCAGGTCACACACATGCATACATACATCTCATTTCTCTGTTTCTGTCTGTCCTTCTATCTCTTTCTGTTCTCTCTCTCTCTCTCTCTCTCTCTCTCTCACACACACACACACACACACATACACACACACCTAGTCTCTGTCTGTCTCCCCCCACATACACACACACACACACACACACACACACTCACACACACCTAGTCTCTGTCCCACACACATGCATGCACATACATGCACACACACACATATACCTAGTCTCTGTCTGTCTCCCCACACATTCACACCTTGTCTGTGGTTGCCCCCTCCCCCCAGATACACACATTCCTAGTCTTCCTTGAGAAGAAAAAGAGGAAAGAATCTACTTGCTAATATTTTTTTCTTAGTATTTTGAGGCAAGGTTTCTCTGGGTAGCCCTGGCAATCCTGGAACTCATTCTGTAGACCAGGCTGGCCTCAAACTCACAGAAACCTCACGGAGTCTGCCTCTGCCTCCTGAGTGCTGGGATTAAAGGCATGCGCCACCATTGTCCAGCCCATTCTGAAGTCCGCTTGCTAACCTTACCCTCTATGTAGTGGGTAAGCGAGGGTGATCCTTTAAGAGACTATTAAACAGTGAAGTGCAAGAGACCCCACCCCAAAGCAGAGAGTTGAATTCAGCCTTTATCACTCTCAAGTTTGAGGGTTGAACAACTTCCACCACTGCGAATCCTGAGTGTCCCCTTCTCTAATATGGGACAATTACAGGGTCATCTTACACTGTCATTAAAAAGATCAGAGACTCAAGAAATATTGTCCAAACAGAAGTAAGAACACAATAAATAAACTCACACCAAGTAAGAGTCCCCCTGATTTTATAAGACGTGGAGACAGGCAATCATAAGTTAGTTTCCTGGTCAATGGCACATGGAAATGGCTCATCTATTCCTTATCAGAGTGTTATGTACAATAAGTGTATGTGGGGTGGGGAGATGAAGAGTTAAGTCCACTCCAGATGTTGTTTACCGCCTGGGGAATGTGGCAGCAAATTCCTGCAGTGTGCGTTTGTTGCCTTTGTGATCTTACTCCCTAACAAGCCGCTTTGACTCCACAACTCAGGTCGTAAAGATCAGACACATTTCGGTTTTATTTGTAACTCTCACCTGACAGTTTCCATTGGTTGGAGAGATCTAGGGAAAGACACCTTTTCCTAGAACTCGCCCTCCCTCAGGACAGCCTGGTTTTCAAAGTCAAGACATACTTAGGATTCCAAAAGGAAGTGAGGCAAAAAACCTTCAAAGTCACCAGTCCAAGTTATTTTGGCAACAGAATGCTTTGAAAGAAAATGGACTTTTAAAATCTGACAAGGGAGTGGATGTAGAACTACGAGTTCTGATTTTTGTGGGCTTGCTTAAAATTTCCATAAAATATTCATGCTAAGCAGTCTAAAGGCATCAGCCATGACATTGAGTCTATTTTTACTTTATTGATCAGTTAACCTAAATAAAATCTTTTTAGGTACCCACAAGACTGGCATTTGTGCTGATTTGCGGGTAGAGAAACACGTATGTGATCTTTTATGGCTAATAACATCAGTGATACAGAGCCTATCATTATTTTCGTGTATCCATCCCTAACCTTACTTTGAGGTCCTTTAGGATTTCTGGAAAAGGAACCCAGTCTGGCTTGACCTTCTCACCTCTCCCTTTTAATTCTCCTTGCGTGGGATATCCGTCCTTCATTTGTGAAGAGAATGTCGGGACAGAACATAATGAAAGCCTGGCTCTCCCTACTCTTTCATCTTCAGACTTATTTTCTGAAGTGCATTCCTTCATGAAACCCCAGTCAGCTCCACCCTTCTGAAAACAACAGCTTGTGGCAGTGAGGTCTACCTCCACCCTTGCCTCTGACCCTAATTGCACGTAAGCCTGCTGTTGTAGTATCTGAAAAGTCAGAGTTGTCAGTGCTGGCTGCCCAATTCCCAGCAGCGAGTGCAACATGGAAATGCATGACCTTCTTGTTCCAAACACAGGGGAAAACGGTACCACTCAAAGTACAAAACCCAAAAGCTTTCTCTCTCTTCTCCTGTCTCTTTCCTTGTCATGCCATTTTTGTTTGTTCTTTTGTCTCTGTGACTAAAGACGTTGAATTTTAAATTACTAGCAGAGATTTTGCCATTCTTCTCTATATTGAATAATGACAATTTTAAATTAAATCACCAGAGCATTTAACCCCTATAGAATTTCCATATTCCATTCTTTGTGCAAGCATAATGCCTTTCTTGTTCTTGTGCACACAATGGAAGCACTGCACAAAACCCAATAAGCCATTCCAGTTTCATTCATTGTTTTGATTCTTGTTTGGTTTTTGTTTGTTTGTTTGTTTTGTTGGTTTTTCGAGACAGGGTTTCTCTGTGTAGCTTTGGAGCCTGTCCTGGAACTTGTTTTGCAGACCAGACTGGCCTTGAACTCACAGAGATCCACCTGCCTCTGCCTCCCAAGTGCTGAAATTAAAAGCATTCACCACCACCACCTGGCTGTTTGTTTTTTGAGACAGAGTCTCACTGTGTAGCCTTAGCTTGTCTGGAACTCACTATGAGACCAAGTTGGCTTTGAACTCACAGAAATCCTGCCTGCCTCTGCCTCCCCAGCACTGGGATTAAAGGAGTTTGCCATCACACCCTGTTCAATGCTTTCACTTCTTGGTGAACACATTTTATTTATCTAGGACTAAGGAAAAGAAATTATGTGTGGCCCATCGTCCCTTTCTTTCCATACCATCAGTTTCAACACATTATTCACATTATTGGCTAATACATATGAATAATAAACGGCTTGGCTGATTTCTTTGGTTCCTTGAGTCACTTTCTTTTTTAATTATTATTTATTTTATGTGTATGTGTTTTACCTGCATATATGCCTGTGTACCACATGCCTGCAGTGCCTATGGAGGCCAGAAGAGGACGCTGGGTCTCCTGTGGCTGGAGTTACTAACCAGCGAGCCTCTACACGGGTTCTCTGGCAACCAGTGCTCTTAACTACTGAGCCATCTCTCCAACTCCCTTTGAATTTCTTAAAATGCCATTTCTAAGGATGGAGAGATGACTACACACTTAGAGAGTTTACCCCCACCCCTGCTACACACATTCTTTTTAAAATGTCATTGCTTCCTGTCTGCATTACAGACAGATTTGGGTTGAATGGAAGGACATCCTCTTGAGACACTGAGCAAGCCTTCTCAATTCAATTGTGAACATAACATGTTTACCTTACACTCACTTTGAATTTCCCTGAATGCTATGCATCCTGGGTATGCTGGACCACATATGATAGGCATATTGAGCATCTGTTGAAACTGTGACTCCTCTCTGGGTGTGGTAACACATGTCTTCAATCCCAGCCCTTGGGAGACAGAGACAGGTAGATCTCTGTGAGTTCAGGGCCAGTCTGGTCTACAGACCTAGTTCCAGAACAGCCAGGCATACACAGAAAAACCCTATCTGGAAAAACAAAACAAAAAACCAACCAAGGAGGGCTGAGAGATGGCTTAGAGGTTAAGAGCACTGACTGTTCTTCCAGAGGTCCTGAGTTCAATTCCCAGCAACCACATAATGGCTCACAACCATCTATAATGAGATCTGGTGCCCTCTTCTGCTCTACAGGGATACATGCAGGCAGATGCTGTATACATAGTTAATAAATAAATCTTTAAAAAAAATCAAAAACCAACCAAACAAACAAACAAAATGACTCCTGCTCCATTTGCCCCATTAGAATTCACTGGCAAAATAAGTCAAGCTTGGGAGGCCCCGGGAACTGTACAACCGCAAGTCACACAGCCAAGGATGGCCCTGGATGCTGTAAGGTTAGCGTTCAGGGGCTGGTTGGTGAAACAGCTTGACTATCGCCTTGAGGCTGTAACAGTGAGTAGAAAATGAGAACCACACGCCTACCCAGTCAAGTTAGTGTCCTTCTGTTGGGGCTCATCTGCAGCTTGCTGTAATCCACTACCTAGCTGACCGGGTGTAGGCAGAGGCTGCTTGTTCATTCCTAGCTGCTAGACCATGAAATAATCACACAGAAACTATATTATTTGCAACACTCTTCGGCCAGCAGTTTAAGAGTATTTTCTAGGTAACTCTTATATCCCAAGCTAATCCATCTCTATTAATCTGTGTATCACCACAAGGTCATGGCCTACTAGCAAAGTTTCAAAGGGCTCCAGAAGAGGTATCTGTCCCCAGCTGTGGCTACTTGGCTTCTCTTTGACTCTGCCTTCTCTCTCTCTCTCTCTCTCTCTCTCTCTCTCTCTCTCTATATATATATATATATATATATATATATATATATATATATATATATTTTCCAGCCTGGCTATCCTCTATTAAGCCATTGACCGAAAGCAGCTTCTTTATTAACCAATAAAAGCAACACATATACAGAAGGCCTTCCCACACCAGCCGGGAAGAAAATGATCCATGAATTAACCATTTCAGCCTTGCAATTAGAAATACTACACAGCAATTCTGAGATGGACAGGAAGAAGAATTGGAGAGACTTATCATGAGTGTTCTCAAGATCCTTTGGACTTCAGTGCCTTTTCCACATCCACTCACTGCTTTTTTTAATAGGCATTGGTGTTTTGCTGTGGGTGTCAGGTCCCCTGCAACTGGAATTACAGACAGTTGTGAGCTGCCGTGTGGGTGCTGGGAATTGAACCCAGGTCCTTAACCACTGAGTCATCCATCTCTCCTGCACCTTCACTTTTATATACACATAAATGTCCTTAGGAACATACTAACATATATTTTTAAGGAAGCACATAGGTAGGATTTCTAGAAAGATGCCAATGTTTCATGGAGCATGCCCAGAGTAGAAATGGAGGTGTCCATTTGGAGCTTGAACTGAGCTGGGTGTCCTAAGTTTCTATCTGTTAAACCTACCAAGTCCGTGCCTATGACTCCACTCCAGACACGCTGCCATAAGCAACAAAGCTTTAGTGTCATGGAACCATGCAGAAAATCCTGAAAAGCTGTCAGAAGCAGAGATCAAAGGTGGTTGGCACACTCTGCAAGAGCAGACATGAAAGCCATTGATTCTTACTCCCGAGGAACTCCCCTGTAGCCTACAACACAGCCCTGTAAACATCCCACTTTCACTTCTCCTGGAAACCTTTCTTCTTCCATGTTGGTTCCTTGGCCTCAAGCCCCTTTGCGGGGACAGATCCTGGTCTTGTGAAAGTCCCAATCTCTGAAAAGCTAATCACCAACACAAATTCAGGTCAAAAATGAATATTAAATAGCATGGATGAAGAAATGGCCATAAGTTATACATTTTTAAAGTTTATTATTTGGTAGTCTACATGCTCTTTGTACTGGACTGCTTTTTCCCTTGACTTGACACAAGCTAGAGTCCTCTAGTAAGCGGGAACCTCAACTTAGGGACTGCCACCATCAAATCACCTGTAAATAAGTCTGAAGGGCATTTTCTTGAATAAGCCCACTATGGGCAAGCCAGTAAGCACCGATTCAATTCCTGCCTCTCGGTTCCTGCCTTGGGTTTCTGCCCTGACTTCCCTTCATGATTCAAGAGGACAATAACCTTTTCCTCCCCAGGTTGCTTTGGGTCATAGTCTTGGTCACAGCAAGAGAGAGGAAACCCCACCACTCCTTGAGCATCTCTGCAGAGGATAGCTCACCTGTGCTTGCATTTGCTATAGAGATGGAAAGGAAATTAGCATGTACTTTAGTATGATTTTTGGCAGACTTCATTCACATTTCTTGTATATGTGAGCTGTCAGATTTTAAAAACTTTTCAGACTTGCTTTATTTATTTTAAAACTGGTTCACTGCTCCTGGTACTGGGCACCATGGGTCACACACAGGCCTTGACCCCTTGTCTCATTCCCAAATCTACTTCCTGAGGGTACATACTGAGCAGAAAGAGTCAAGAAAGCAATGGCCACTCTCAGACAGTGAGTACTCATTTCACTACAAATCCCAAACTTCCCCAAATGTGGAAATCCATACCGTTTGTGATGGCTAATTTTATATTTCAACTTAGCTGGCCCACAGTGTCCACATGATCAAACTTTATTGATGTTTCTGGTAGGATGTTTGGGGGTGAGATTTACATTTGAATGTTTGGACTTTGGTAAATGGAAGGCCTCCTCACATAGTAGGGTCCTCATCCAATCAGCTGAAGAACTAACTAGAACAAATACTGACTTCATTCAAGCAAATAGAAATCCTGCCAGCAGATGGTCTTTGGACTCTATGGCAGCTTTGTTGACCTACCTGGCAGAGTTTGAACAAACTGCCTCCACGCTCATGTAAGTCAGTTCCTATACACATGCAGCTATGGTTTGAATGTAGAAGGTTCCTCCTTGTGGAAGGCTTGGTTACAGTTGGGAGCTTCTATTTTGGAAGTGCTGAAAACTTAGCAGAGCCACAGTAGCTGAAGTACTCACTGGAGGGAAACCCTTGGGCTCTCTCTGCCAGCCAGGATTGTCATACTTGGTCCTCCACCCAGCCACGCTGGTGATTAAATCAGGAATAGATGGTGTTGCTGTGCTGGGCTCCCTAAACCTACACTTTCATCTTGATCTTCCAGCCTCCAGAACAACAACAACAAAAAAGTCTCTTAAGTTACTCACTCTAGAGCACCTAGTTAAAGAATTATACCCAAAAGTCTCAGGAAAATCTAAATAAAAATATTAACTTTAAGACCCTATGGTTCAGCTCTTGTATCACAAATACTTTGAAAGTAAACACCCTCATCCCACTATCACAGTAATTCCCATAGATGATCAACCTGTACGAACACTTTATAAAACAGAATATCAGAATATCAGGGCCTCGATGTATAAAAGCTTATTTTCCATAATTAAAATAAGAAGATAGGCTGCTGTACAGAGCTAGTAGGGTGGAGTGGGGGCTTTAAGTCTCTTGGATACCTCCAGTTTTCTGTTTTTCTATTTTAATATTTCCTCTTTTAATTTTTAAAGGTTTACTTTATGGGTATAGTCCCACAGATGTGTATCTGCACCATGTGCTTGCCTGGTGCCCTCAGAAGCCAGGATCCTCTGAAGCAGGAGTTACAGATGGTTGTGAGCCACCATGAGGATGCTATGAATCAAGGCACGGTCCTCTGCGAGAACAGCCAGCACTCTAACCACTTCGTCCTCTCCCCAGCCCAGGTTCCTTACTTCCTATCAAGCTGATCAGAGTGCGTATAACAGAGTAAATGCTGGAAGAAAAACAATAGATAATGCTCAGGACATGCCTGCCTGGAGTTCTGTTATGAAGAGAAGCTG
Organism: Chionomys nivalis; assembly: GCF_950005125.1. Classification (NCBI taxonomy): domain Eukaryota; kingdom Metazoa; phylum Chordata; class Mammalia; order Rodentia; family Cricetidae; genus Chionomys; species Chionomys nivalis. The sequence continues at coordinate 11,660,206 of NC_080100.1, read as the reverse complement.
AGAAACGAAAGCAAAGACGGAAGGTGTTGTTTTATCACCGGCACTGTGGCTGCACATGAATCCAATGCTGGTTCAGCTGTTGACTGTGACCCCATAATCACTCCCCTGCCGCTCAGGTGAGGCCCGAGGAGATGGGAAGCCCTATTCTGTGGTCCCTCAAGACACCCTCTTACTGTCACTCATGAGTTCGTTCCTCTCCTCAAGTTCGTCAGGGTTATTTTTCATGCTTACTTCAGAGTTCCTCGACTAATCCTGTAGTCAAGAGCTGCTTATTTGTCCCGGCCGCCCAGAACCGAAATAATCACACAGTAACTGTATTAATTAAATCACTGCTTGGTCCATTAGCTCTAGCTTCTTATTGGCTAACTCTTACATAATTATTTAACCCATTTCTATTAATCTGTGTATGGCCACGTGGCTGTGGCTTACCCGCTAAAGTTCCGTCATATGGTCTCCCGTGGGGCTACGTGGCTTCTCTCTGACTCTGCCCTCTTTCTCCCAACATTCAGCCTAGCCTTCCCCACCTACCTAAGTTCTGCCTTATGGATAGGCCAAGGCAGTTTCTTTATTCATCATGGTATTCACAGCATACAGAGGGGAATCCCACATAATAATCCCAATCCATAATACATTACCCTCTTAGCCTTCCCTCAATTTCTCCCCACAAATGGTCTATCCCGGAACACAGAATTACTATATTCCTAACAGAATTCCTGCACGCCTCGGCCAGGCCTTTCCCTGGTAGTGTGATTTACTGTACTTATCCAAACACCAGCTCAGGGACTCAGAGTTCTACGGCTGTTGCTTTCTGTTTAAAGTTCTCTGTTTGTCCTTGGGTAGTGACCAGCCTGAGTTGCTTGCTATAGGAAGGTGGAGTCAGGAGAAATCTAAACAGAATTCTGTGCCACCAAGGGAGAGCAGAGGAGTGACAGTTGGATTGTTCCAGACCAAGGCCGGTGACCAGAATCAAAAGGAAGAGTCTGGAGAAGGGACTGTGATGTCTTGGGGACAGCTCCCGTGTTTGCCCAGGCTGGAGGCTGGAGAAAGGCCACCCACTACAGACCACGCCCCCATTCCCAGGCCTGAGGGAAGGAAGAAGGGACCAGTGAATCTGTCTTAGCCATTGTCACAAGGGAGAGAGACGTTACCTGGGGACATGAGAAAACCCACTGTGTGTCCGGTATTCTCTTAGAATACCTACTATGTGTCAACACTGATTTAGGTACGGTGAAGCTCATAAAACACAAGATGACGTAAAGCGAAATCACCAGAGATTCAGTTGCAGAGCTGAAATGTCCCACTACGAACTCAGTCCTCTTTTCCACCGAGGTTCGTGGCCTTTTGTTTGTGAGTGGATATAGCAGAAGAGAGGGGAAAGACTTGAAAGACCAATGACTAGGACTCAGGATCCATCTGCTTCTTCATATCAGAAATGAGTAGAATAAAGACTGCTCACTAGTGGTTGTTAGCATCCAACGGTGTAACACAGTCAAAGCATTCAGTGCTTTCCCCAGCTCGGCTCTGGCATCTGCTCTCTCCTTGTGATCCATCTTGACAATGGTTCTCACTTGAGTATTTTAGTTAACATGTTGATCATGCCTCATTATTCCTCTCATTTATGCTTCAGTGACAGGGCTCCTTCTGTGTGTTTGAGGACACAGCAGGAGATACAGCTGACACACCCATCCCATAAGATTAAGAACCCAATGTTTTAGTGGGAGATGGCAGACAGCAAGCTTGGAGATACAGTAAACATAAAGCCTGGATCAGCAGATCGTTGTGAGGGGGACGGAAGTAAATATTTAGCCTTTGCTGGTTATGAAGTCCATCTTCACAGCTGGTGTGATCAGGTCTGTACCGCAACACAACGGTGTCCATGTTCAACCTGTAAGTTACCGACAATGGCTTGTCCTGCTAACACTTCGTCTCAGCAAGCTTGATGCTAGATTCAACCCACAGGCCACCGCTTGCTGACGAGTGCAGACAGTCATTTCAATGAATGATAAATAGTGGGGATGAGATCAGGTGGGATTAATGTCTTATCTCAGGTTAGGTGGGCTGATGAGCTAACATCTGTACTGAGCCCCCAGGGAGGAGGTAAGACAGCTTCACAGAGTAAATAAAGATGAGAGCACCTCAGAAAAATGCCACACGTGAAGGAAATGCATGCAAAGGCCCCAGCAATTTTAAACTCCGTGGCTGTTGCTCTTTAGTCAAAGAAGCTAGAGCATCATGGCTGAGAGGGAGAAGGCAGGTCCTGGCAGGCTTTGTCAGCCTCATTAACAGCTGGCACTGATTCTAAGTAGAGAGTGGCCTTGGAGGTATAAGGGCCCCACGTACAGGGTTGTTGGTTTGCTTGAGGGTTAATGACATGGCTCCTGTAACTTAGGTCGGTCACCAGTTTGCACCACGTTTTAAAGATCACTCTTGCTGTGGTGGCAGCGGTACAGAAGTGACAATGGTAAAGGAGACGTGGAGAAGGAAAGTTTCAGATATGTCTGACTCTCGAGGCAGTAGCTGGAGGAGGGAGCATCCATTTTCAGGGCTACTCAGGCAGGCTAGCCACTGACGCATGTGTTCTGGCCGGGGAGCAGAGGATGCTATGGTAAGAAAGGATGCTGGGGGTGAGAAAATATGGGCTTCAGAGAGAATAAGGGGGTGTGGGTCCCTATTGGGAACAGGAAATGACACAACAGTCAGGTCGCTGCGAGCATCTCCCAAAGGGGTGTCCAGTTTCTGGCAACTTCTCACCTGATATCACCTCATTTGTTAGTTGGGTCTGATCCTGAGCCCTGGAGAATGCCTGGTTTGTCTCTCCCTCACTCTTCACCCAGGGGTTTTTAGTGGCCCAGAATCCCTCATTCTCTTCCTTGTACCCTGAAAGCTGCACTACTCTGGACTCCAAGATAAACACTAGTCAGCCTATAGGTTTACCAAGGTAAATATGCAAGCCACCTTATCTCCTAGTGCCCTAAGTACCTGTGGAGAGTACCCCTTCAGAAAATTCCTCCTCCACCCTCCTCCCAGGTTCACAGTCTCTCGCCTATCTCTGCCCCCACGCCTCTCACCTATCACTGCCCCCACGCCTATCTCGCCTATCTCGTTAGAGCCCTGCCTTTCTTATCTTCCTCCTGCATTCCAAACTCTCTTCTCAAAAGCTCAGGTTAATCTCATCTCCTCTGTCTCTCTGACCACCTCTGGTAGGTGAGAAGAGTCTCTGCTCCAGGGTTTTTGGTCTTAGACCTCTGTTAGTAATATCTCCACGTTGTTATTATTATTGCTGTTGTTTTGTGGTACTGTGGCTCAAACCCATGCTCTCATGCATGCAAAGCAAGTCCTCTACCCATCAAGTCTTTTTTTCTTCTTCTTAGTTTTGAGATTCAGGATCTTGTGTGTTCTATGCTGACTTTGAACTTATTTCTTTCTTTTTCTTTTATGTGTATGGATGTCATGCTTTCATGTATGCCTATTCACCATGTGCATGTGTGTACCTGGTACCCACACAGTCCAGGAACCAGTGTCCAGTTCCTGGAACTGGAGTTGCAGGCTGTTGTGAGCACTAGAAACTGACCCTGAGTCCTCAGGAAGAGCAGCACATGCTCTTAGTGTCTGAGCCATCTCTCTAGTCCCTACAATTCACTTTGCATGCAAGGATGACCTTAGACTTCTGATTCTCCCACCTCCACTTCCCAGATTTTGGGATTACAAGCTTTTACTGTGTGTGTATATGTGTGTGTGGGTGGGTGTGCTCTCCTGAAACTGATGTTCAGTTGTCTGTGTGTTGCTTTATTTTCTGAGTCCTAAATTGCAAGGACAAGAGCAATAAATTATAAAATAGTCTTTGTAAAGAAAGTGTCTTCATACTAATCTACCGGAGCAGGTTAAGTTATCAGGAATTCTGTGAGCAAGTTGTTAACCATAGCCATTGTTCAAAATGAAGTTGTAGGGCTGGAGAGATGGCTCAGTGGTTAAGAGCATTGCCTGCTCTTCCAAAGGTCCTGAGTTCAATTCCCAGCAACCACATGGTGGCTCACAACCATCTGTAATAAGGTCTGGTGTGTATGCCTCTTCTGGCCTGCAGGCATACACACAGATAGAATATTGTATACATAACAAATAAATAAATAAATATTTAAAAAAAAAACAAAATGAAGTTGTACAACATATAATTAAATACATTCTATTAAAACAAAAGGTGGTAACTACCGGAAGCTCATTATTTTTAAATTATCCGGGCTATACTTTACTTATTACCTGTGTAGTGAAGGCTCTTTTTGTCTATTGTAGCTTCCATGGTAGAAACCTCAATGAATAGTGTACTAACTGTTCATATGTTTCCAGCTCCATAGAGATCCACATTGGCATTTTCAAACCAGTGAGGATATTGACACCCCAAGGCCTGTTGAACGCCATAATCCAGGAGGACAATTTTCCGTAGAGTTCATTGTCTAATACCAGCATACTGATTGGAAACCGACTTAATGGAATTTTGTCTTGTTTTTGTTTGTTTGTTTGTTTGTTTGTTTTGGTGGTAGTGCACGACTTAATGGAATTTTAAAGCAGACATTCCATGTTTGTCTCCGGTAAATCCACATCTGGACACTCAGCCTTACCAGCTCACTGCTTGGTGCCTGCATTAGCCCATTTTCCATTACTGTAAGAAAACACCTGAGGCCGGGGAGGCTTATTGAGTCCATGGCTCTGGAGGTGGAAAAATGCAAACAGCATGATATCGTGTCACATCTTGAAGGATGATATCATGATGGTTGCAGGAGAGAGGAAGAGATCACGTGGTGAGACAGGAAGCCAGGGCTTTGGTGTAGAGCTGAGGAGGCAGGAGGTAGAAGAATGGGAACCTTGCTCCTCTGTAACAGCCTTCCTGGGAGAACTAAGCTGGCTGCCACATATAAGTATTTGCGGGATGGACCACATCCACATCAGACCAGTAATCTGCTAAAATGCTTTTCACACCTAGGCTGGAATGTGCGCTCCTTTCTTCTCTCTCTGGCAGATTTGGGATTCAAGCGCAGTTTTCTTTGAAACTTCCTTTCTGGTTCCCTTTGGTTGGTGAGGTTCCCAGAGCAAAGTGTCACAAACTTTGTGGCTTTAATAACAGAATTAATTTTTTCCCACAAGTTTAGAGGCTTAAAATCCAAGTTTGGTTTCTTCCCAGGTTTCTCACTTTATTTTGCACAAGGCACCTTCTCTTTGAGTCTTTGTATGACCCACCCTGCAGTGTGTTCTACATACTTGGTTCTCATTGGAGAGTCAAATATTCTCTTTTTAGTGCGCCCCTTATTCCCAGCACTAGGAGGATGTCTGTGAGTTTCAGTGCAGTCGAGGCTGATCTACAGCAAGTTTCAGGCTAGCCAGGGCTACATAATGAAACCCGATCTAAAACTTTTCTTTTCTCTTTTTGGTTTTTTTGAGACAGGGTTTTTCTGTGTAACAGTTCTAGCTGTTCTGGATCTCACTCTGTAGACCAGGCTGGCCTTGAACTCACAGAGATCCACCTACTTCTGCCTCCCAAATGCTGGGATTAAAGGCATGCGCTGCCGCCATGACCATCTGGCACTTTTTTTCTCTCTCTACAAAATGATGCAAATACAGTCTCGGTTTGAGGTTCTGTGGGTTAGAGCTTCAATATATGAATTTTCAAAGATACCATTTAACCCATGACAGTATAATTTCACACATGTTTTCATCCCACGAGTCTCCACAGCCATTTTAGCATTCTCTCTCTCTCTCTCTCTCTCTCTCTCTCTCTCTCTCTCTCTCTCTCTCTCTCTTCCTTCTCTGCAACTAGCCTATTGACTTCCTACCTTATTCTTCTCTGTAACTCCTAATGTGTGACACCAGAGTCACGAAGTCAGCATTTTCTTAAACAATAGAAAAAGAAGAAAAATGAGTGTAGTTCTTTTACAGAGGAAATATGAGCTTTATTCTTCTAACTAGCATTGTTCTTATGGTTTTTCAAGCATTACCCAAAGATCAGGAAATTGCAGAAGAAGGTAAAAAATAAGTCCAGTTGCCCTTACCACAGTCATCTAGAAATAACACCACTAATCACTTTTGTTCTTTCATCCAAAGTTCATTATGCTCTTAATTTATTACAGGAAACACACACACACAGTTGCTCCCTAATATCTTGTTATTCCTTCTTTTAAGTAATGTTTTTTTAGCTGAAGGCAAATAACACAAAATGAATATGATATTTTTTGGCTTTCCTTGCTACTGACAGCTAAGTTCTGCTAATAAAAAAATGAGAATTATGATTGGAAAGAACTAGAATCTTCCTTTAGAATCTGCATGCATGCTTTCTGCTCTTGGTATTTTTCCTGTTGCTTCCTGTTATCCCAGGAAGAGAGGCAAGGCTATATTGGAATGTGTCAGAAAAGAAAAGCCTGAGATGCAATGCTCCTCGGGGCCTTCTAGAATAGTCCAGCCTTTCAGGCTTTTGTCTGTGATGAAAAATAAATATATGTTTCAAGTTTCTTTATCAAAAAACCCAAGCAAACAAAACCTCTCTATAACAGATAGATGAAACAATGTTTTATAACTTTTCTTTTACTTATTCATATCCAATAATTTTATTATTTTAGTTGCTAAATCATATGGATTAAACTTCTACAGAGTCATCTGTATGGTGGTTTAGGCCTTTAATTTTAACAGAGGCAGAGGCAGGAGGATCTCTGTGAGTTAAAGTCCAGCCTGGTCTACATAATGAGTCCCAGCCAGCTTGGCCTACAAAATGAGACCTATCTCAAAAAAGAAAAACCAATGCCTGGTTGCATTTATACACAATATCCAGAGCAAGTGCCTCCAAATAGAAAGCAAATCTGTGGTGTCTAGAGACTGAGGGTATGTGCAAATTAGCAGAGTGCTATGTATGGGCTTGCTTTGGGGGTTATGAAAACACTCCAGAACCACATTGTGGTTATGTTTGCATGAGACTATGAATATATTCAATGCCACTGAGTTGCACACTTATGAACCTGGCTTTCTATCAGTTTCACTTTCCTATTATGGTCTGCGTATCAAGCATCCTCCCAACTCCTGAAAAGACTCATGTGTTAAGGTTCAGGCCCTGATTTGGCAGTATTTGAACTGACGGATCGTCAGGGCTCTAGCCTTGTCAGTGGATTAGTCTATTCGTCTAGGTTGGTGATTGAATGAACTCTGGGGAGGTGATAGAAACTGTAGGAGGTAGAGTAGGGACCTAGCTGGAGAAAGTAAGTCACTGAGAGCATGCTCTGCAGTGACCTCCACCCCACGGTCTCGTGTATCCTAGGCCATCTTCAAATCATTACTTAGCTGGCAATGACCTTGGATTTCTGAACCTTCCACTTCTGCCTCCAAGTGGTGCTGAAATCAGTCCAGGACTGCGTGAATGCTGGATAAACACTCTCTCAACTGAGCTGTGTGCTCAGCCCCAAGGAGTCTATTTCTTGTTCCTGATTTGTCCCTGTCCTCTCTTTGTTTCCTGGCCACTCTGAGGTGAGCAGCTTTGTTCCATCAACCCCTCCATGCTGTGATGTTTGCATTATCAGAGGCCCATAGCAAAGCAACCAATGACCACAGGCTGATACCTCTGAAACCATGAATCCAGATAAGTTTTTCCTTCTTTTGCATTGCTGTTTCCAACTGTGTTGTTGTATTGACAGATAACTGATGAACACACTCCCCTCCCCATTAAATCTGGTCACAGATTCGTTGCACACTCTTCTGTTAAGAGGACCTAGAGGCCCCCTCAGCCCCAGTTCAGGGTTTGACCACTTACTGTGGCTAACATCATTCGATTTCTGTACCACTTCTCAAAATGTCTTCCAGGATAGGCAGGGTGATGCACACCTTTAATGCCAAGGCAGAGGCCAGCCTGGTCTACAAAGCAAGTTCCAGGACAGCCAGAGCCACACAGTAGAGACAACTTTCCTCAGGAAAAGAAAAGAAAAAAAAAGTTTGCTGTGTACTCCGATGGAATCCAGAGCCTGCTATTTCATGGAGATGGGGGTGGGGTGGGAGGGAGGGTGTTCCAACTGTTCCATGGAGGCTCCTCCCATTAGGGACCACTTTGGATCACCAACCATTTGGCTGCAGCCTCCCAGTGACTGAAGCCACAGCAGGGGCCAAGTCACACCACCAAACTGTGAATAACCCCACCATGGTCTTCAGCCCTTAGTTTGGGTGGCTGGTTATTGAGACATAGTAGCTACCCCAAAGGATATGCTGCCCTGTGTGTTTGCCACTATGTACTTAACCCCTCTGAAAGGCCATCATCAGCTTTGCCCAAGTTTTTAACTTCCAACAACTCTACTCCGGACATCCTTAGAGAAACGACTCTTCTCTTCTTTGAACCCCTGCCCTGAGTGAGACTCAGCAGTGACACGGAAGCTTTCAGGAGGAAAAACCCAGACACAGTCTCCACTCTTTCAAGAAGCAAAACAAATGGTGGTATTTCCCGGCAGCCTTATGAGAGGAAATAAGGGCTTTCCGGGTACTAAGGAGCGCTTGCTTCAAGTCAACCCAGTGATATGTGTCAGGAGCCATCACATTTCACACAGTGGTGGCCACTCCTGTGCTTTCCTGAAGCAGCAACTCAAGCCTTCCCTCTGGGTATACGGGTGTATATTTGACTTAATTATAGTGCTGATGTTCTTATGGCCACTGCCTCTGCTGTGCCCTGTGAAATCACCCTAAGCTTTGGAATTAGATTCCTTCATTACGCCTTACACGGGTATATCAATCAGTAGAAGAAAGCCATGTGTCTGGAGTAAAGGGGGTTTGGAAATTCTCCTTTGGGTTGGACAAGATTCCTAAGGTAGGACACTCTCCATACATGGTTATGACCACCAAATGCTGCAGGGCAGGCTGAAAGGCTGTGTGACTGCCCTTCGCTCTGGCTGCTGCCTTCACAAACTCAGGAAAGTTGGTAGAAGGTGATGGGGAGAGAGAAGAACCTTTCCTTCGGGGCATAAAATGTGAAGAAGAACCTGAGCCATATTAAAGTTTAAGCTGCAGATTCCGGTATGGGCAGACATGGTTTAGAAAGGAATGGTAGCTGGAGTGATGAGAATTGGAAACAAGGATGTTAGAAGTAGAGAGAAATTCTATGCTTGGAAGTGATTCAGTTGTGGAGGAGAGAGAGGAAGAAGGGCTGGCGATAGGGCCAGAAAGAGGCTGGAGCATTTGTCAAGCATTCATGGGGCCCTCTGTTCCATCCCCAGCACCCTGCATATAATGAGGTGTGTGTGTGTGTGAAAGAGAGAGAGAGAGAGAGAGAGAGAGAGAGAGAGAGAGGTCCAAGAGATAAGAGTGCAGACAAGTGCACTGTCGTAAGAGTTACGAAGGACTGGGCACATAGTACGTAGGGCCCAGTGCCAGATTAAAAGAAGGGCGCTTTGTTGTTGTTGTTTTTTTTTTTTTTTTAATTCTCAAGTACTAAGATAGCTACATCAAAGGAAATGACACTATGGCTAACTCTACAGGTAGACGTTGGCCCTGGAATTAAGAAGCTAGAGAATTTCAAAGGAAGGACACATCAAAGAGGATGAGATTTGAACACAGGGGCAGAGGACAAACATCAGAGCACAGAGGACCAAAGTGTTGACAGCTTGCCAGACAGAGTATGCACAGAGGACTGAGGACTACGTCTCTTCTGCCTTACTCTAATAGAGTATCGGAGGCTGGAGAGTGTGTAAAGAATATTTGCTTGGTTGGTGATTCTGGCGCTTGAAACAGCCAAACAGCACGATACTGGTGTATGGCGAGAAAAGCATGATGGGAAGCCGGCATGTGTAAAAGACACCTACTGAGCAGGAGGGGTAGCCCCACTTTATAACAACCTACTTTCGGGGGGTGGGCATTAATTCCTACCAACAGTGGAGCGTCTGCAACAAGTTGTATTCAATCACCCTTTGACTTGTTATATAGCCAAGAATGATCTTGAACTTCTGATTTTCCTAACTTTGCTTCCTCAGTGCCAGAATTACTAGTGTGTGCCTTCCCAAACAGCACTACCAACTGGAGACCGAGTGTTTACATACTTGAGGCTGTAGATGCCATCACTGTAACACACAGTGCTCACTGTGTGTGTCTTTGTGATCAAAGAGAAATGTCCCCCAGAGGCTTGGGTGTTTGAACACATGGTCCCCAGTTCATGATGCTTGCAGGGCGGGGTGTAATTGAGGGCGGGCTTTAAGAGTTCATAGTCTCACCCCTACTTCCACTTCTCTTTCTCTCTCCACTTCAAGGTATGAATAAAGGTGTGCTCTCTCAGGTTCCGGCTCCGCTCATTCGCTTTCTTACCTCTCCCTGCTGTTAAGGACTCTTATTCCTCTGGAACTGCCAACCCAAATAAACTCTTTGTTCTATAAGTTGCCTTGGCCACGATATCTTACCACAATGACCGGATGGAAGTAACCGATACACTTTGGT